>NC_133666.1:648669949-648968382 GCF_037893015.1 Macrotis lagotis | reverse complement strand
CCTCGGTGAAGAGGTAGACACCACAGGCATAGAGTGCAAAGTCCACGAACCACTGATACTCAGAAAAGTATCGCAGTACTAGGGCAGAAGCCGGAGGGAGGCTGGCTGAGGGCTCAGAGAGGATGTCCAGGCCAGCCAGGCTCCCCTTCCTCCTTCCCACCCCAATGCCCATGGGAGAACAAGGAAGGGGGGGAGAGAGAGAGACCATGGGCTCTGGAGTCCCAGGAGCTGGTTCAAATCCTATTTATCAGTCAGGTGCTGCATGATCTCAGTTTCAACTAACTGTAAAAATGAGCCCCCCACCCCCCCCACTTGAGATCCAGAAAAGAAGCTCCCTGCAGCTCCAGCACCTAGGCTGGTGCAGGTATACTAGTAAGCACTCAATAAATGCTCATTCATTCAGTCATTCATCCAGTCAATGATCCTATGCATCCAACCCCCTCACTTTACAGAGGAATTAAAGCAGAAACCTGCCCAGGTGGAGGTGCCCCTGCCCACACTCAGGAGCTGTGATTACCAAGGGCATCGATGACTGTGATGGGACTCGTCTCCAGCTGAAGGTGGATGTCCCGAGGAACAGAGAGAGGCTTCTCCTCACTGAGGCCATTCATCCTCCTGGGCGGAGGCAAGGAAGACTCAGGGCTCCTCCTAACCAGCATGCCCAGATTTTTAGCCCATCTCCCAGCACAGAGGCCCCTGGGAGTCCCACTACTCCCTAAGGCTCTGTCTCAACCAAGAGGGGCTAAGCCCTATGAGGCAAGGTCATTAGGGTCAGGTGGGAAGGAGAGAGAGAAAAGTTGCTCACCTTTCCTTCTTGCCTTTGGGCTTTGGTTTCCCAGCCAGGGCCCGAAGCTCCTCATCAGTTGGGTGTTTGTATCGGAACAGGCTGCAGAAGGGCAGAGGATACATGGTGGGATGAGTGGACTGAGGTGAGGCAGTGGCCCACACCCTGAAGAGGTCCTATAGACCCAAAGAGAGGGCCAAGGTGGGGCTAAGAGAACTCAGTGGAGAGCGAGGCTTTAGTGGTCAGTCTGGGAGAGAACGCAGGAGTGGAAAGGAAGTGGAGAGGAAAGCAAGGTGGGAGAGAAGAAAGGGAGAGGAGGAAGCAAAGGAGGAGGGGCCTTACCTCCCATTGCAGAGTAGCCATCGGGCAAAGGAGAAATGCGGGGCCATCCTGTGCATGAGGCTAGCTGTGAGAAGGCTCACCACCAGCTGAATGCCCATGACCGCCTGGTGGGGGGGGGGGAGAAGCCTATGTTGATCCTTACGTTTGTAGGGAAACAAAAGCTACCCTGACTCTGTGTGGGTAAGAGCTTCCTCTGACCAAGAAGAAAACCCGATCAGCCTGCCCAGGCTGCTCTTGGTTCCAGCCTCGAGACAAGCTATTTATAGAGGCTCTGAGCCTAGGGAAGCCTAGGCCACATTAAGGCCTGGGGAAATTTGAGCCACCACTGGTCTGCAACTGCAGGAGGAAAAGAGATGGCCCCCATGGTAAATGGGTGGAGGAGAAGGAAGGAAGAAGTCATCATTGGGTTACAAGCCTGGGACCCACAGAAGGATGAGGAGTCTTCTGTGATGTTTGACCAGGGCCAGAATGCACCCCACCCTCAATGAGCTGAAACTGAGGGAGGCGGTAAGGATTGTAGGGTTTTGGCCAATGGGCTGGATGAACCCCCCATGGGTCCCATCTGGCCTGGTTCTTTTTTCCTTTGAAAACCTGTCTACACTAGTGAAGCCTCAGACATGGATGTCTGGACTTCTGCAGTGATCCAGCTTTGGGGGGAGGATGTCTCTAGGGTCAGGAGGCAGAAGAAACAATGGGAGGGGGATAGGAATCTCCAGTCTCTGAGTCAAAGGGTTCCTGTGCCTCCTCCTCCCTCAACCCCAATTTTGATGACCCCCCAAGTTCAGCTTGGTCTAGGCAACAAGATGCCCTATTTCTCATCCCACTCTAAAAAAATTTTACAACCAAAGTTAACAAAAAAAAATTCAGAATGGAGGTCTTTTTTTAGGGGACCAAAGTCTAGGAATCCTGCTTCAATTTCTGGCCTCAAATCTGCTACAACCTCTCTCTCCAGTCCTAAAAAAGCTAATCCTTTTGAACAGAGGCCCCCTTCCGGCCTAAAATGCCTTTTTTCTTTATTGTTTTATTTCTCACTCTAGCCATCAACCGACTTTTCTTGCATTCCATTCTTCCTTCCCTTCTTCCCTTCTTCCCCTCCCTCCCATGCCGGCGATTTCACTGGTATTGGGGAACCGGCTGAGGATGAGCTCCAGGAGGATGCAAGAGCATCCAAGGCAGGACCTGAAAACTGCCCTCCTGGACCCTGGGGGCTCCAGGTCCCCCAAGTCAAAACTAGTTTCACGATAATATTGGGGGGGGGGGGGGTTGCAAGGCAGTGGGGTTAAGTGGCTTGCCCAGGGCCACACAGCTAGGCCGGACCTGAGCTCAGGTACCCCTGACTCCAGGGCCGGTGCTCTATCCACTGCACCACCTGGCCGCTCCCTATTAAGTGGTTTTAATGAGAAGTTCTGAGGCCAAAAAGTAAGAGAACCCCTGGTCCAGGCAGCCACCCCCACCACCTCAGGGGTGAGCATTGTTCTGTCCCAGGCTCACCCCAGTGCCTGGGGGGCACAGGGGGTACCACCTCCCCGGGGCCCCGGGCTCCGGCCCCTCCCGCGCTGGGGGGGCCCTCTGTATGGGGGGGGGTGCCCCCATCTGTAGAACGGGGCTCCGCCAGCTGAGAGCAGCGTCATCACGCACCCCTCCCCCGCGGGGAGGGCGCCGGGCCTGCTTCTGTGCCCCCGCACCCCGACCCCGACCTCACCATCCTGGGCCGCGGGGCGCACCGGGCCCGGGGACGGCTCCGAGCCCGAACCTCACAGGGACCTTTAAATGACTCTGCGGCCCCGGGGAGAACGCCACACACCGCAGACCGGGCTTCCGGACCAATCCTAACCAGGGTCGTCACCCGACGGGCGGCCTCGGGACCAATCGGCCAGCGCGAAAATCCCAGAGAGGAAGCGGCCCGAGGAGAAGGCGGGTCAAAGGGGCTCCGCGAGCTTCGCCGCGCTCCCCCCGCCTCCCAAGGCATGCTGGGACTTGTATTTTTCCGAGTGCGGAGCCTGTGGCTGGGCACGTGGGTGAGCTGTTACCTTGGGGCTGCTGGGGGCTCGCCTGGAGAAAGAAAACTCCGGAAGGGCTGGGGCAAAGTAGATGGGTTTTATTATGAAATAGAAAGATTCTTATCCCGTACAGAGAGTCAGCTTGGAATGACTTAGGAATTCTGAGCAACACAATGACCAACCACATTTTCTTATTTATTTTCCTTCCTTCCTTCCTTCCTTCCTTCCTTCCTTCCTTCCTCTCTCTCTCTCTCTCTCTCTCTCTCTCTCTCTCTCTCTCTCTCTTTCTTTTTTCCCTTCCTTCCTTTTCTTTTTCCCTCCCTTCCTTTTTTTCTCCTCTCCCTCCCTTCTCCCTCCTCCCTACCTCCCTCCCTTCCTTCCTTCCTTCCTTCCTCCTTCCTTCCTTCCTTCCTTCCTTCCTTCCCTTCTTCTTCTTCTTCTTCCTTTTCTTTCTTTCTTCTTCTTTCTTTCTTTCTTTCTTTCTTTCTTTCTTTCTTCTTTCTTTTCTTTCTTTCTTTCTTTCTTCCTTCCTTCCTTCCTTCCTCCTTCCTTTTCTTTCTTCCTTTTTCCATTCCTTCCTCTTTCCCCTTCCTTCCTTCCTTCCTTCCTTCCTTCCTTCCTTCCTTCCTTTCTTTCTTTCTTTTCTTCCCTTTTTCTTTTTTCCTTCATCTCTTTTTTCTTTTTTCCTTCCTTCCTTTCTTTTCTTCCTTCCTACTTCCTTCCTTTCTTCCTTTTCTTTCTTCCTCTCTCCCTTCCTTCCCTTTTCCCCTTCCTTCCCCTTTCCTCTTCCTTCCTTCCTTCCTTTCTTCCTTTCTTCCTTCCTTCCTTCCTTTCTTCCTTTCTTTCTTCCTTCCTTCCTTCCTTCCTTTCTTTCTTTCTTTCTTTCTTTCTTTCTTTCTTTCTTTCTTTCCTGTCTTTCTTTTCCAAAAAGAGAAGTGATGGGATTCCAAAGGGGAGGTGGAAGGTCTTTTCAATGACCTTGTGAAGACCAGTGTAGAGGGATCATAAAGCGTGTAGAGGGGAGTAAGATTAAGAAGACTGAAAAAATGGTGTATGGGAGCTGTCCCCTCTATGTTGCATGGGGGTGTCATTGTGTGACCCAAAGGGAGACAAAAAGGGGATTTTCAGTCTCTTCTCTCCTGTTCCAAAGGAGGTTTAAATTTTTGCTAGGAGGTTGGGGACAGAGGGATCAGGCTATCTATTTTCTCCCTTAAATGTTTTCAGTCTAGGGGAGGTAACTTTCAAGCTAAATTTCTGATTAGTGTTCATTAATGGAGAAAGGTCACCATCCTCCACCCCCAAGCTTTACATCCAAGGTTTAACACCTTTTCCACAGTGAACACACATAGTAGCAAAGAAACCCATTTATTCAAGTTGGTAGCAACTTCATAGTATACATAGAAGTGTACATAGTATACTTAGAATACATAGAAGAATCTATATACAATGTAAAGGAGCAATCCCATTGGATACAAGGTAACTCACCTCAACCAGAATAAGGGTCCCAGATTCCACCCAAGGAGAAATTCCCCCAGTCTCTATGATAGGAAACTAGGGATGGAGACCACTAACTTCCCTCAGTTTGGATTCTTCACAGAGACTTATGTTCCCTTCATGTCCTGAAGTGGGGTTGGCTTCATCCATCTCTTTCAGAGAGAACTAGAAGAACCCAAATAGACTGGAGAACGTGGAGAGTCAAGACACTTCAAGAGAGTTCTGTCAGAGAAGAGATTTGACCTTAAAGAGACTGAAACTACTAAACTGCCCTACTCATCCTTCAGGCTATGGGCATTGATATACACCAATGAGGAGAGAGAATCCCATACCAATGGGCGTTGGGACTCAGGTTAAATTCAAAAGGGGCTAGATTATGAAAAACTGTAAATACCAGTCAGAGAGTTTACATTGGATCCTGGTGAAAATAGGGAGCCACTGGAGTTTTGGGGGTGGGGTGAGAGAGATATATTTGTGCTATAGAATAATCACTTTGGTGGCTGAGTGAAGGCTGTCTTGGACATTAGGATGCTTCTCTGAGCAGGAACAGTTTGTTACTGACTTGGAGAGAAAGTTGAGCCAACACACAGTTGGCAACAGTGGAGCAGAAAAGAAGTGGGCATTTTTCAAAGATTTGGTGTACAGACTGCATTTGCTCATCTGGCTCAGAACACTTGGAAACATCAAGACTGGTTTGATGAAAATGATAGGGAAATAGAGAAACTATTAAATGAAAAATGAGAACTCCACAGGGTTTACCATCAGGATACTTCATCCATTTCTAAGAAGGCAACATTTAATTCCATCAAAAGTAAAGTACAAGTGAACCTTAGAGATATGCAGGCTCAGTTAGAAGGCAGTTGAAATTCTGTTTTATGCAGATAGTAATAATTCAAAGAGCTTTATGATGCCCTGAAGATTATTTATGGACCAAAAACATATAGGGTATCCCAACCATTCAGTACTGATGGAATCACATTGATTAGTGATAGGAACATGATTCAAGAGAGATGGGCTGAACACTTCTATAGTGTTCTTTTTTTTAAGACTTTTGCAAGGCAATGGGGTTAAGTGGCTTGCCCAAAGCCATACATCTAGGTAATTATTAAGTGTCTGAGGTCATATTTGAACTCGGGTCCTCCTGACTCCAGAGCTGGTGCTCTATCCACTGCACCACCTAGCTGCCCCTATGGTGTTCCTAACAGAGCATCTTCAATCAATGTAGAAGCCATTGACTATTTACCTCAAATTAAAGTCAATCAGTTCCTAGCTGAAATTCCAATTGAAGAAGAGGTTTTAAATACCATTAGGCTCCTTTCAAGTAGCAAAGCACCTAGTGCTGATTCTATGCTAGCTAGGATCTTCAAGATAGGGGGTCCATTGCTTATACAAAAAATGACTGAAATTTTTCAGATTATATGGCATGAAGAGATTACTCCCAAAAATTCAAGAATGCCTCTATCATCCAAATCTCTCTCTCTCTCTCTCTCTCTCTCTCTCTCTCTCTCTCTCTCTCTCTCTCTCTCTCTCTCTCTCAGCAATGGGGTTAAATTACTTGCCTAAGGTCCCACAGCTAGGTAATTATTAAATATCTGAGACTGAATTTGAACTCAGATCTTCCTGGCTCCAGGGTCGCTGCTCTATCCACTGTAACACCAAGATGCCCCCCCTCATCCATCTCTATAGAGGTAAAGGGAATGGATCATCCTGTGACAATCACAGGGGTGTTTCTTTTTTAGTCATTACTGGTAAGATCCTTGCCAGAGTTCTTCTCAATAGGCTGATCCTTCTCCTGGGAGATGGTCACCTTCCTGAGAGCCAGTGTGACTTCAGAAAGAGTCGAGGAACAATATGGTGTTTGCTGACCAACAACTCCAGGAAAAATGCAAAGACCAGAACAACATTTGGAGATCTGACCTAGGCTTTTGATACCGTCAGTAAACGATATATAGAACATTATGTCAACATTGGATTGCCTGGGGTTCATCAATATTGTACATCAATCTCATGATGGCATGCTTGACTGGATTCTGGATAGTAGACAATGCTCTAGAGATTTTCCAGTCACCAATGGAGTGAAACATGGATGTGTCCTTGCTCCCATGCTTTTAACATGATATTTTCAGCCATGTTATCAAATGCCATCACTGAGAATGAGCATAGCATCAAGGTCAGCTACTGCACTGATGGCACATTCTTCAACTTGAAAAGGCTGCCAGTCTAGACCAAAGTGAAGGGCAGGAGTGTTTGTATGACCTTCTGTTTGCAGATGACTGTGCACTCAATGCAGTTCTGAACCTGAGATGCGACAAAGTATGGATCGATTCTCTACTGTTTGTGCTCATTTTGGTCTAACAATTAACAACAAGAAAGCCCAGGTGCTCCATCAGCCAGCACCACATCATCCATAGGTGAAACTATTGATTACAGCAAATGGAAAAGTTCCGAGTTCTGTGAACAAGTTCACTTACCTTGGCAGTGTCCTTTCCAAGGACAATAAGGTTGACACTTGCATTGTTAGAGCTAGCTTGGTATTTGGGAGGCTCCAAAAAACAGTGTAGGAGAGAGGTATTAAACTGACTGCCAAACTGAAAGTCAACAGAGCTGTTGTGCTGACTTCATTGCCGTATACCTGTAAAACCTGGACAGTCTACCAGTGCCATGTCAGGAAACTAACTGAATCATGTCTGTTAAAATTGTCTTTGGAAGATTCTAAAGATCATCTGGCAGGAGAAGATACCAGAAACTGAGGTCCTTTCTCAAGCTAAACTGCCTAGCATTCCACCATTACTACAGAGAGTCCAACTACAATGGGCTGGACACATTGTTAGAATGCCAAAGGTACGCTTGCCCAAAAAACATTTTATGGAGAGCTCACACAGGGCAAGTATTCATGAGAGGTTCAGAAAAAGTAATACCAGGACACTTTAGATTTGATTGTGCTGTACAGGAAACACTGGCACAGGACTGCTCAGCATGGCATGCCCTTATCAGAGGGTACTGTGCTCTATGAACAAGACAGAATTGAAGCAGCTCAAAGGAAATGTGAGATACCTAAGTTTAGAGTTGCCTCCCCGGGTGTTCACATGGACTATTTCTGCCCGATCAGTGCTAGAACATACCAAGTTCATATTGGTATGATCAGTAACTGTAACTCATCTCTAACATAGTGATTGTCATTGTGGTCTTCAGAACCAACCAACGAACCAACCAGAGTCTGACTAACTGAAGAATTCACCTGGTCAGGAACTCTGGAACCTTTAACCTAATAACCAAACATTTACTGTGTTGGGTGGGGTGGGGAAGACAGAAATGAATAAGAAATAATTCCTGCCCTTAGAATCCCTGGATGTGAGGCTGATAATTTTTTTTTTGTCCTTCATTCTCAAAGAAGCCCTTAATATCAGGAAAGTGATACCATGACAAGAAGGTGAACTGGATTTGGGGGTGGGGGGCTGTGTTAGGTCACCAGCCTCACTTTCTCCTTCAGAGCCATGTGGGTTCAGTGACCAGATATGAATCAGAACGACTGGATGTGAAGCAGTCAGGGTTAAATGACTTGCCCAGGGTCACTTCTATTGTGTTGGAGGATGAATTCAAACTCCTGACCTCCTGACTCTAAGGCCAGTGCTCTATCCACTGCACCACCCAGCTGCCCAATGTGAGCTTGAACTCTTGTCACTGATTATGGCTGTGTGATTTGGGACTAGTTGGTAATCTTCCACAGATGTCAGCTTAATTCTCTATGAAATGAGGGGACCAGGGATAAATACAGAGAGAACTCCTCTAAGATCCCTTCCCAGTCCTATTTACTACAGGGAGTATAGTGGCATGACAAAGAACTGAGAATATATATGACAGCCCAAAGAGACTTTAAAGACCAACACATTCAATCTCTTAATTTTACAGATGAAATGAATAGAACTCTAGACTAAATAATTCTAGAGCTGGAAGAAATCTTGGAATCCATTCATTTCAACCCTCTCATTTTACAGCTGAAAGAAATGAAGTCTACAGAAGAAAAGGGACTTTAACCAAAGATCCCCTGGCAGTAAGGATCAGATCTGGGCTCAGATTCCAAATTCAGGGCTCTTTACTACCCTGACTTCCCAGTTCTGTGATCTGAAGCAAGTTTCCACAGCTGTAAAATGATGCTTGTACTACCAAAGGACTATGTAAACATGAATTACTGTTTAAGTGGAATCTATGATGAATGGTAGAAGGATGTCCTGCATCCCTGGTGGGTTTCTTCTAGTGTGTGCCACTCTAGGCCTGTGACTCTGAGAGGAGATGACCATGGATGTCTCAGTGTCTGTGCTCTCTGTGGGTCATAGGTGGGTGGCAGTTCAGCCTTGAGTTTGCCCTCCCCAGGTCAACTATTCTTAGCATCACTTTTCATTTTCTCCCATCCTTCTTCAGTTAGGAGAGAGGGAGACAGACAGTAAATGGCCCACGAGCCAGACAGAACAGCCCCCATGCTTTGTACTGTGTTCCCTCCAGCTGGGTTCTTGCCCCAGGGACTGTCCCTGAGTCCCAGGGAGGACCCCATCCTGTTGCCAGAAGGAGGCAGCTGCTCCCCCCTCCTCCCCATCACACTTTGGGCAGCCCAGGCTCTACCTTCAGGGCCATCTGGCTTGGTCATTTTTCACTGGGGGATGGTATAACTGACAGCTGTTTGGGTTTCTAATGCAAGGGGGGGGGTGTAGTAATCAACCAGCTTCCTACCCTGAGTTCTGGCAAGGATAGGGTCATGGATCATGGATGTCAAATGGAAAGAGATCTCAGAAATCATCCAATTGAACCCCATCATTTTGATGAGGAAAATTGAGGAAACAGGCTTAGAGAGAGCAAGTGACTAAGTATCTGAAGCAGGTTTCACATTAAATTCTTCTGACTCCAAGTCAGTGTTCAGTCCATACTGGGTGACTGGATATCTGCATGAGTGGAACTGTGTGTATGCTCCTCTGTGCAATTGGGTTCGTCTTTTTGTAAGTGAACTTGACAATAAGTAAAAAACTCCTATATGATTATAAAGGGCTATGGATTGTAATTTGTATGCCTCTGTGACAGCACCACTAGAATACTGGGCCTGGAGTCTCAGACACTCAGTAGCTGTGTGACCCTGGGCAAGTCACTTCACCCAGTTTCGTTTGTAAAACTATTAACAGCACCCATCCCCCAGGGTTGTTGAAAGGAACAAATGAGATATTTGTAAAATGCTTATATATTGATTCACCTCTCCCTCAACTGTGTGTTTGAAAATGTCCTTGGGTCACATGGATAGTGGCAGTCAGCATTCAAACCTTTATCCCTTGACTTCAAATTCAGTTCTCACATTCACACAGTTCTGTATGATTTTCACTATTCTTAGTCTCCATTTCCTCATAACAGTCTGTGAGGTTGTTATGACTATCTCCATTTTACTGAAGAGGAAACTGAGACACAGGGAGAATAAATGATTGGGCCTATAGTCCCATAGTTAATAAGTGTCCTGAGTTGAATGTGAGCTCAAATTTCCTGATTCTAAGTTCAAGCCTCTAAACACTCTGATATGTCCTCTCAAGACTGAGTTCTGGCAGGAACCTTAGAGACCACTTATACTAATGCTCAAAGGGACTTCAGAGGCCATCTAGTCTAACCCATGCCTGACCATTCCTTCCAGGACACCTTTGACAAGTGACCATCTGGAGATGGAGGGACGTGGATCTGAAAGCTCTCAAAACTGATAAGGAGCATAGGAAAGCTGAGGGCTTAGGGAAGGGAAATAAGGATCAGGAGAAATTGAGGGTTTGGGGGACAGTCATGCCTAAGGGGCTGGGGGTGAGATGTCTCTCACTGAGAGGTTTAATAGAAATAGAAAAGGTTTGGGTTGAATAATGACTGATCCAAGGAGGACTTTGGACAGTGACCAGTGGGGTCAAGACATGGCTCATTAAGGACAATGGCTGAACTGGAGCTCTTTGTTCTTAAGATTATAAAATTTCTTGGGACCTGGGAAGAATTGTCTATATGTCATATCCTATGTTATGCAGAAGTCACTTTTAAAACAAACCCATTAAAATCACTTTGTATCATCAGAGCAATTTCTCCCTGTATCCAAAGTGTATGAAAGGACAGATATCCATGTCACCTAATGAACTAACTGTGAGGTGCAGTGAAAGAATTCCAGGACACCTTTGACAAGATCATCCAGCCTTCAATTTCGGATCTCTGGGGAAAGGGGATCATGGTCTTCTGAAGCCACTTGTTCCCCCTTTTGGCTGGATCTCAGTTGTTGGTAAGCTCTGGCTCAGGTCAAGCTTTACAACTTCCTCATTTCTCCTGGAACATCAGAATATACCTAAATTTGGAATCAGGGGACTCAAGTCAAATGATTACTACAGAGTTGATACTAAGCAAGACACTTTTGTGACAGAGAATGTCAGGGCTGGGAGGGACCTTAGAACATAAAATGTCAGAGTCAGGAGGGAAGGAACTACAGAGTGCTAGGGAAAAAACCAACTTTCCTTGGAGATCATCTGCTATGACTCCCCTCCACACTTGTTCATGGATTGGGAAACTGAGGCTTAGAGAGGTAAAGGAAGTTAAGGTCAGCAATCCCACCTCCCAATCCAAGCCTCTTTCCACTTTCCACAAACCATTCACTCCATCCCCACCCACCCAAGTTGATGAAGGTTTCCAGTCCCAGCTCCCTAGCCCCTTCTCCAAGGCCCCTTCTCCCTGGGTTGCAGAAAGGGTTCCTCATCTTCTGGGCTCCTCCCCACCCCTCCCCCCCTATTATGCAGCCAGACACTCGCCTGGCCAGCTAGAAGATGGAAGCCCCACCTGCTTGACTTATGCAAATATGGGTGGCGGGTTCCCCTGCCAAGCCCCCTGGGGCTGTCTGGGGCAGCCTGTACCGGAGGCTGAGGCTCAGCTGCTGGGGGTGGGAGTTGGGGGGAGGGAGAAAATCAGCCCAGACTGGGTCCTGGGGGAGGAGAAGGGGGCCCCTTCCCTCCTGGCCTCTGCCTAGCCAGTCTGAACTCTTACCCTCTCCAAAGTGGGGGCAGGGGAGGGCTTCTTTGCCCCTCCCCCAGCCCAGCAGGCCTAGGCATGGGACTTTCAGGCTTGTTCTCAAAGTACTTGTGTATGTACAAATGTCATCCAGTCAAGCCCAGCCAGAAATCCTGGGGTCCCAGAGGCACCCCTCAGTCTTCTCCCTCCCCTTCTGGAATTCTCAGCTCCTCCTGTCTAGGATCCTGAACAGAGGCTGCTGAGTCTCTGCCACGCTGCTGGGGGTACCAGGAAGATCCTAGCACACAAACTGCCCAAGGCCTCAGAGACAGAGAGTTGTACCGTCACACAGTCATTAAATGACCGAGACAAGAATGGAGCCTGGGTTTTCATTGATTCCAAGTCCTAGGGTCCTCCGACCATATAACAGGACCTGGCACAGCTGCTTATCATACTTGTTCCTTGTCTATTTGCCCCTGAGCCGCCTCAGACTCAATATTTGTATGTAAATATTTGTTTTGTTTTTCCCTGGCCGGGGCATGCCTTCCTGCTGAGGAGAGCTCTGATTGTTCTGCCAGGGGGCACTGGCTCCTTGCCATCTGGAAGGCCCTGAAGAGGTGGGTTATCCCTGCTGGGTGTACTAGGCTGAGTGGGTTGGACAAACCACACTGACTTTCCACTTGCCATCTGCCCTGCCCATCTCAGCACCTGTGCCAGGCTCCTGGGAAACACTGAGGGCACATCTCCCAACTGGGGCCCTGGGAGGATTTAATAGGGAGATACTCTGCTCTTTCTCCCCCTAATGGTCTTGAGAGGTTTCAGGTGCTTCTTAGGCAAAGGCTCTCAGACAAATACAATTGGAGAGAACCCTCGAGGGATGCCCAAAACAACTGGCACTGACTCTGGGAAAAAGAGGGAGAGTGAACGAAATAAAGAGGAAGCTGCCAGCTGCTCCATGGCTATGAGCCATCCCCCCCCCCCACCCCAAGAGATGTGCTAAGTATTCAGAAGTATACAGAATATGTTGTTGGGGGAGGGAGGCAGGGGTCGGTGCCCAGCCTAAGAATGAGTTTTGCTACCTCCCTGCCACCCCACCCATAGTTCCCTCTGAAAGAGAAAGAAGGGAAAACACATACAAGTCTGTTACCATGTCCTTTCTCTGGGGCCTCGGTTTCCCCATCTGTAAAACAAGGGAGAAGTTGGATCCCCTAACTCTAAAGTCCTTTTGAACCCTAATTCTATACTCTTTATTAAATGTTCTTTGTTGTAAAGTCCCTTTTATATTCTAAGGTTCTTTCTCCCATAACATCCTGGGTTCTGTGTCCTTATGTCCCTTTTGTCCCTGCTGTTAAATGTATGCCAAGACCTTATTGGATATATTATAATAGGACTTCCCTTGGGGACAGGGGTTGCACTGGATGATCATTGAGGCCCCTTCCTACTCTGAAATTCTGGGGTTCTATAAAGGGACTACTGGCTTCTCTAGCATAGAGTCACAGAATTCTGGACATGGTGAACATCTAGTGCTAACATTTATTTAGTTCTTTAGGATTTGTTATGCATTTAACTTCCTTATCTCATTTAATAATAATATTAGTATTTATACAGTGTTTGAAAACTTTTAATTCACTACATATGTTTACTCACTTGAGCCTCACAACTCTCTGAGGTAGGAGATATTATCTTTATTCTGCAGATGAGCAATCTGCACCTAACAGAAAGATAGGATCATAACAATTAACAAAAATTTCTGAAGAATTTAAACAGACCTTCCTGACTCCAAGTCCCCACTGAACTGATAAGATTGGGGCCATTATTATTTTCATTTTATAGATTGAGGAAACTGAGGTTTTGAGAGGTCAAATGATTCATTCAAAGTCACTCAGCAAATGTCTGAAGGAGGATTTGAACCCAAGTCTTCCTGACTTCAAAGTCACTATATTATTGCCATATTACACTGCCTACCAGAAAGGATTCCTTCACATAAACTTATACCATAAATGGTCATCATCCTATCTCTGCAGGAAGACTTCCAAAGAGGATCTCACTACCTGGGAGGCAGTCTACAATCATTTGGGAGTTCTGCTTTGGTACAAATTCTGCTTCTCCTGACATCAAGTCTAAACTGGCCTCTGCAGCTCAACCCCTCATTTCTGAACTGACCCTGGGGTGGAGCTTGGGTACCCTATCTATAGAGCCCTTGCCTTCAGTTTTCAGGTGCCATTTCTCTCTGGGAAGGAGGAAAAGGGATTGTTTTCTGGGGAATCTTCTAGTGGAAGAACCAGAAGGTGTTGGTTAGATGGAAACTGCCGGTCATGCTTTATCCACTTCCCTCCCCCGCAACACATACAACACACACACACGAACACACACACACACACACACACACACACACACACACACATTCAGGGCCATTTCTCTGAAGCCACAGCAACTTTCACCTATCCAACCATTTCCCCAGTCCTCTACCCAGGGAAAGGCCACCCCAAGACCCTCAGGGAGTCTTCTCTAAAGAATTGTAGGGGCAGCTAGGTGGCACAGTGGATAGAGCACTGGTCCTGGAGTCAGGAGTACCTGAGTTCAAATTTGACCTCAGACACTTAATCATTACCTAGTTGTGTGGCCTTAGGCAAGTCACTTAACCCTATTGCTTGAAAAAGCCTAAAAAAAAAGAATTTGAAGAAGTCCTTATAATGTTGGAGCTAGAAGGCTCCAACCTTTGGAAACCAAGGTGAAAACTGTCATCTGGATCACATGATCACAGAATAGGAAGGTACCTTAGAATCCAGAACATCAGAGCTGGGAGGGCTCTTAGAATGCAGAACGTCAGAGCTTAGAACTCATTCATTCAAAATGAGTAGAAAAGAGCCTTAAACTGGGAGTTAGAAGATATGAATTCTAGTTTTAGTTCTGTCATTTCCTGAGACATAAGTCCTTGAACAAGCTGTGCTTTATTTTCCTCATTTGTAAAATGGAGATAAAAATAGTTGTCTCTGCTGTTTTGTAGAAGAAATTGATGCCTATATTGGGAAAAGGATAGCAAACTAGTGACAGAACCAAGGTTGATTTGGAATCAGATCTGGGGTTAGATCTAGTTTAGTTACTTATGAACTCTAATCACTTAAAACTCTCTGAACCTGTTTCTCCCCCTGTGGAAGGATGAAGTCACCTCACCCTGTTTGCCTCAATTTCCTCACCTGTAAAATGATCTGGAGGAGACACAAACTGCTCTAATACCTTTGTCAAGAAAACCCCAAATGGGGGTCATGAAGAGTCATATACAATAGAAAAATGAACAACAAAGGGCTATGTAGAAAGGTGAGCTTTCCTGTTTGTACATTTTCATGAGTATGCCTATATTTGTGCCATCACCAGTCCGATTTCATTGACCATAATCTCGGGAGGAAGCTAGGACTCTAAGATCCCTAATCTTAGATATACACAGATATATTCACAGAGACACTAGCACACACAGAGAAACAGCTTTCCCCACCCCTCCCACCCTCCAAATACACATACATGAGGATTTGGATTTACCCCAAAAAGTAAGTACACTTAAATATGTTGCCTCCCAATGTCCAACCACATGAATACATACTCTCAAACACACGTGTGCACACACATACACCCTTAGAAATATATCTGGGCTGAGGCCCAATCACTACCACATATGGAATAAAGTACATTTAAGAGTCAGCATTCCCAATACCTAATCTTACATAAAGAGACACACACAGATACAAAGACATACAGGCTCATATACATATAGTGACATATACATAGACTTTGATGTTCAGAGCTAGCCAGGCTGTGCAGGAGCAGCTGGTTTCCACATTCGGTTCTCCAGCTTTATGATTCAGAGACACTCACACAGCTAGGAAACCAAAGATCAAAACCAGCTCAGGGCAGCCGGCCCCCTTCATAGCCCTGACACCCTTTCCTGACTCCCACTCCCTTCACCCACATCCCTGCCAGTGTTCCTTCTTTTCCACATTCCCTTCAGGCTGACTGCTGATGGTGGAGAGGGGCCTGTCCCAAGGGTTGGGTGCCAGCCACTCTCCACCCCGTCTCCCAGGTTCTCCTAGCCCATCACTTACTAACTGGGACAAGATCCTTCACTGGTGACTGGGCAGCTGTTTCTCTCCTAGGACTAGCTCAATTACCAATGGGGGAAGATGAGAAAAGGATGAGGAGAGGGTGGTTGAAGTGTGTTGGGGCATAGGTGTGGGGTTCTGGGACAGACTTCAGATCCTGGTTTCAGTCATTGCCCATTCAGAGGGAAGAAAATGCAATTGGGGACTTATGAGACACAGAGGCTCAGAGTCTCTACTCAGACACAATTTTGCAGTTAGAATCCCCAAAACACACAAAGTATAGTCAAATACAAGTTACATGGAGGCATCACCACTGTTTGCATAACTCATAAAATCCCATGTGTTAACAATTCACATAATCGCCATCACACTATCACCTCCACCAGATCACAGTTCTATGTATCCACAGCTCATATAGATAGATAGCCACAAGACCATCCAGTCTTCACTTCAACACACTCAGTGGATTCCTCCAGTCACATATATGCTCTATACAACTCTCACAGAAGCAGAGTCACACAAAACACACTCAGTTACAGTCTTTTGCACATAGCTAATGATCAAAGTGAAGAATCAACATAATTATAACTCAGACAGTAATATAGACACTCTCAAACAGTCACACACTCAGAGACAGTCCTGCACACAGCCCATGGATACACAGGAATTTCAATACTTGCTCCCCTATGACCTCAAATGTCATATGAACTTTTACCATACCTGGGAGTAGAGATAGGAATCCATCTGAACTTGAAACTACCCCAGTTAGGACCATCAGGTTTCTGTAATGTTCTTTGAAGAAGGATTAATCATCAATAACTTCTAACCCATGACTCTAGTACCCAGCTCTTTTACAAAGCTCTAGAACCCAGTTCTCTGGGTTTGAGAAGTCTAGCCCAAAGTCTGCCAATGACTGTGATTTTCAGCACATCACAAACCTCTTTGGGCTTGTTTTCTAACCTGTCCTATAAACAAAGAAGTCAGGCTACCTATCTGCAGGATCTTTCACCATCCTGACAGTCTTTGATTTAAAGAACCACAGCCTCCACTCCTCACTTCCCCAAGTCCACTGACACCCTTGTAGAAAGGGCAGAGTAGAGTGTTCTGCAAAACTCATTCAGCACCCACCTCTTCAGCATCTCCCACACCCTACACCCCACTGGCTGTCTTGTGTGTCCAGAAAGGGGGAAGAGAATGGTGGAGATGGTTCTAAATCTTCTGTGATCTGTCCGACTAGCCTCAAATACTGGCACCCATACATCAGAGTCCCGCAATTACCAACACAGAGACAAAGAAGAGACAGAGGTGAGAGAAAGAGAAACAGAGGCAGAGATGTAGAAAAAGAAAGATGATAAAGAGGGAAAGAGGAGAGAGAAGAAGAAGAAAGAAGAAGGAGGAGGAGGAGGAGGAGAAGAAGAAGAAGAAGAAGAAGAAGAAGAAGAAGAAGAAGAAGAAGAAGAAGGGGAAGAGGAAGGAGAAGGAGAAGGAGAAGGAGAAGAAGAGGAGGAGGAGGAAAAAGAAAGAGAGGGAGAAGAGAGAGGAGAGACGGAGAGAGACAAAGAAGGAAAGAAGAGAGGGAGGGGAGAGAGAGAGAGAGAGAGAGAGAGAGAGAGAGAGAGAGAGAAGAGGGAAAAGGGGAGAGCGACAGACAGAAGGAAAGAGGAAAGGGAGAAGAGACAGACACAGACATAGAGAAGGAATGAGGAAAGGGAGGAGAGGGAGAGGCGAGAGAGACAGATATAGAGACAGACAAACGCACACTCACACAGAGACACATAGAGAGCCAAAGGCAGAGCCAGAGAGAGCGCAGAGAGAGAGCCGGGGAGAGAGAGAGAGAGAGAGAGAGAGAGAGAGAGAGAGAGAGAGAGAGAGAGACAAAGAGAAAGAGAAGGAAAGGGTGGGGGAAGAGAGACCTAAGTAAACAGCCTGACAGACCCGGGGGGGCCTCGCTCTGTTCCCACCAGTCTGGGCTGAGCAGATAGACGGCCACCAGGGACCCGGGCGGGGACGAGGGTGCAGCGGCGCCCGCACACACTCGTGGAGCCGGGGCTCCTCTTGTTCCGTCCTCCGGCGTCCTTGCCTCCCGAACCTTCTTTAGCGTCTACACCGACAGAGTGAGGAGGTGAGCAAATCCCTGGCTCGCTGGGTCCCCGTGGAAGGGCCGTGTGCGTCACCGGCTCAGGCTCCACTTCCCCCCAGGGAGCAAACCCAAGCCCAAACGCACAGTCTATGCCACGCTCCCTCTCATCTAGGGCTTCCAGAACTATCCAAATAATTGCCTTCTCTGGAGCGCCACTGCCCAAAGCGGAGGAGCGCGGGGATGAACTTGAACTTGGCCAGTTCCCAGGAGCTTCCACAGGTTTCTTAAAGCGATGTCTGGAAGCGGGCGCGAAGGGCGCGAAGATGCCTCCCGCAGCCTGGGAAGGGGAGGAGGGTGGGCTGGGGCTGGGGGGTGGGGGTGGGATGGGGGGGGGGTCCCGGACAACGTAACGGCCCACACAAGCACACAACACCTCCCCCCTCCCCCCACCCCGGCTCCCCTCCGCCCGCACCATCGATGGACACGATTCGGATCCACAGACACGCGGTCCCGAGACATTCCCACAGCAGCCGCCCACTCGTGTGTGAAGCTTTGTCGCCACAGCACTCTCACGAGACTCACGCAACACAGAAGCGACAGAGCCACGCAGACGCCCGATCCACCGGGCGTGTTCGCCCCTCCACCCGTCTCTTCTGCCCCGCGGCGCCTTGGAGATTCGGCTGCCTCAGTCTCCCTGACTGGCGCTGCCCCGGACGGACGCCCAACTTTTCCCGTCTTCTCTCAGCCCCCACGGGCGCAGGACAGTCCCCTTGCCCCGGGCCACACACAGACACTGCCCCTGCGGCTCAGCTCTTGTCCCTGGCTCTTGCCCTCTCCCTCCCTCCCTGTTAATGCGCACTGACTCCGTGCGCACCCGCAGACACCGATGCACAGATGGAGCCTCACAGACAGGTAGGAAGGTAAACGGCCCCACAGCCAGCCTCACTCTCTGGAAAGACCTCAGCTTGGGGACCCTGCTAGCTGTTTTGTCCTCAGGTTTCTCTTTCCTCACAATTTGCTCAGTTGCCCTCCAGCCTCTCTCCTCTCCAAGTCATCCTCCCCTTGGGTCCACTCCATCACATTCCTATAGCCCAAGTCTGACTGGGTCACTTCCCTGCTTAGGAAGCCCTTCATGGCCCCATCCTGGAGCTTCTCCTCCCAGGGAATACCTTCAGGGATCCTCAGCTCCAGAGAGAGACTCTGGGTGAGTCGCAGAGAAAGCACAAAGCCACCACTGCCTATCAACCCCCAGGAAGGCTCACTCAGAGCTTAGAGTCTTCCTTCAGACATTCTTGGTTTCCCCTATCTCCACCCATCTGGCCTGGTGACTGCCACACAAGGAAAAGGAAACCCCCAGTTTCCTGAAATCTTCTCCATGTTCTCTGAGGGAATCTTTCTGTTGCCTCCAGACCTCTAGTGAACATGCAGCTCCTGGGAAACCTTTTCATGGAAGAATACTTTTCCCATCAACTCATCCCTAGTCTGACCTCCCAGAACTATCAGTGTTAGTCTAAAGGGAAAAACAAAATTGCTGGGAGACTGAGGTCCTAGCTCTGGCTCCTTATGCCGATGATTGTTTTGTCTTTGTTTCTCCAGCCCCTAGAATAGTATCGGGCATTTTTGTTGTTGAATCATTTGGGGAGTTTTCTTGATAGAGATTCTAGAGTGGTTTCTTCTCCAGCTTTTTTTACAGATGAAGAAACTGAGGCAAATAGATCAGCTAAGTGACTTGCCCAGGGTCATGCAGCAGGTAGGTGTCTGAGGCCAGATTTGAACGCAGGAAGATGAGCCTGGAATCTTACAGCTCTGGCATCTACTGGACACTTAATAAATGTTTGTAGGTTGATTGAATAGTAACTCATGGCTCCATTGTTTTAATACATTATCTCATTGCTTTTCACAACCAGCTTGACCACATTGAATGAGGAAATAGAGGTGAGCTTTTGTCACAAAGGCGTTATTTATAGTTCTTCCTTTAATTTGGAGGGGACCAATGACATCATGGGGTGACAACTTGACTTTTGAGCTAATTGGATTTAAGTGAGGCATGCTGCAGCCTCCTAGAACCATAGGTGAGAGTTAGGTGAGGGTGAACACCAAAAATAGATGGACAGCCCTGAAAAAGGTCCAGCAGCCCTCACGCCAGAGGTGCTAGTTCTCTTGAACACCTCATACTTATAACCCTGTGAACAGAAAGATGTAATTATTATCCCTATTTTCCAGATGATAAAACTGGGACTCAGAGAGATTAAGCAAATGCCTGAGGCAGGGTTAGAACTCAAGTATTCCTTATCTAGCTGCCTATTCCTGTCTTTCTCCAGCATCATGTCCAGCAAACCAGAGTCGGTAATCCTATATGCTCGGCAACACAGTGTCCATACATAGTCCATGCCACCCCCACGTGATCAGCACCATGACCAGAAGGTCAGGTCCATTAACTGGTTTGAGGCTGTGGTTTGTAACCACCATCTAGGGCCACCCGCTTGTTCAGCACCATGGTCAGAGAGCCTTCTGCAAAATTCTTCACTGGTCTACATCACTTCAAGAAGGTCCCAACCCATAGTCCCATCTGCCTTTTCATCCACATACTCAGGGAACCTAATCCATCGTGCCTTAAGCATAGTCCTCATCACAGCCAGTAGTAGATCCTTTATTCCCTTTGTGAGGATCCTGTCCGAGTCCTCTTTGTCTTATTTCATAGTGTTGACACTTGGAAAGGGCCTCAGACATCTAGTCCAACCTCCACAACTCACAGTTGAGGAAACTCAGTCTGAGACACTGTGAGCACACACAGGATATTTTGTTTCCTTTCCCACCTCTCCTTTCTTTATGTTCTTACTGCCCCCCCCATTTCTTTTCTTTTTTAAAAAAAAATTATTTACTTATTTATGGCAATGGGGTTAAGTGACTTGTCCAAGGTCTCACAGCTAGGTAATTATTAAGTGTCTGAGACTGGATTTGAACTCAGGTATTCCTGACTCCAGGGTCCGTAATTTAAGCTGCCCCTAGATAAACCATTCTAGGAAAGGGAGCAAGGTATTCCTGAGAGGCAGAAGTGAGAAGGAAGAGCATTCCATGAGAGGATAGGCTGATTTTGTGCCTAGTTCAGGGAATATCAAGCAGATCAGTTTTGCTGGAACAAAATTTATGAGGAGGAAGAGGAGGAGGACGAGGAGGAGGAAAGCAGTTTAGAAAGATTTGTTGGAATCCTGGGAGAGCTCTTATGGGCAAAGCCATCCACATCTAGAAGGGGGGAAACCCAAAAACCAAATCAAAACAAAACAAAAAACCCCATAGAATCTTATTGTTTGTTTTTTGCCAGGCAATTGGGATTAAGTGACTTGCCCGAGGTCATAGCTAAGTAATTATTGTCTGAGTTTAGATTTGAATTTAGGTCCTCCACTGCACCACCTAGCTACCCCAAAACTGCGGCATCTTCTAAAAAACCATGTTTTTCTTTCCTATCTCACTGTTTTCTTTCTTTTCCCTTACTCTTAATTCCTCTTACACAAAATGATTAATATGTAAATATGTTTAACACAAGTGTACAGATACAACTTTACCAGACTGTTTGCCATCCAGGGGAGAGAAGAGAGAAGAGAGGGCAGTAGAAAAATATGCATGAATGTTGAAAAGCTAAAAAGAAAGAAAGATTTGTTGTAGATCAGATTTAGAAATCATGATTTGGCAGCTAATTATTAAGAGGGCAGTGACTGGAGGCAGGAAGACCAATTAGGAGACTACTGCAATGGTCCAGGGGAGAAGTTATGAGGGCCTTAACTGGGGAATGGAGAGCTTAAACAGGAAAGAATCTTTCCATAGATCTGCATATACATGTACTGTCTTTTTAGGTTATTTTGTTTGCAAGGCAATGGGGCTAAGTGACTTGCACAAGGTCACACAGCTAGGTAATCTTTAAGTGTCTGAGGCTGGATTTGAACTCAGGTCCTCTTGACTCCAAGGCTGGTGCTCAATTTACTTGGCCACCTAGCTGCCTCTCATGTATTGTCTTTTGCCTCTTTTTATATAACCAGTGTTACATAGTAGCACTGACACATAGTAGGTGTTTAAAAAATATTAACTGAGTGACATGAATGCACTTAACCTCTCCCAGTCTGTTTCTTCATCTGTAAAATGAGAATAATCATAGCACTTACTCCCTCCCCAAATTGCTGTAAGAAAAAAAATGAGCTATCTGTAAAGCATTTTACAAACTTTAAAACTCCATGTATATGTATATATATGTATATATATACATATATGCTAGCTATGATGTCGATGATGATGATGTTGCATCAAGAGCTTGAGGTCCTTCATCACCCTTATCTCTCTTCCCTGAACATTCTGAACATTCTTCTGCTTATCAATGCCTTCCTCAATACAGAACTCAAAATTGAACCCCATGTTCCAGATTTGGTGTTGTCAAAGCAGAATAAGAGGAATTGTCCTTTCCCTATTCCTGAACACTCTTATCTTTCTCCAAGAAGCCTAAAACCACATTTGATTTCTTAGCTGCCATATCACACTACTATTAAGGCACCATTCTTGGGTACCTACTATTAAGTAGATAAATTTTTATTTAGATAAAATACTTTCTATTTGTCAGGCATCCTGGAAATGCAAATCCAAACAAACAAAAGAGTCCCTGCTCTCAGGGAGCTTACATCTGAGTGGAGAAAAACACCAC
Source organism: Macrotis lagotis (assembly GCF_037893015.1). Classification (NCBI taxonomy): domain Eukaryota; kingdom Metazoa; phylum Chordata; class Mammalia; order Peramelemorphia; family Peramelidae; genus Macrotis; species Macrotis lagotis. The sequence continues at coordinate 648,945,908 of NC_133666.1, read as the reverse complement.
TCATGGAGAAGCTGGCAAATTGAGTGGGGTGGGGTTTCTATGGGGGAGAGAAGGAATGAGAGTGGGGGCAGTAGAATGAGAAGATGACTGGGAAGTAACCCTGAGACCTGATTCTGGGGAAAAAAGCAAACACTCACCTCTCAGGACCCAAGAACAGAGTTCAAAGTTCCCATGAGAAGGTCAAGGATGAAGGCTATTGACATACAATACAATCTAAACCCTGGTAGTTCTGTATCACCTCTTTCCCATATCCATGCAAACAGCTATAAAGAACAGAGTCTCTCTGTCTCTCTGTCTCTGTCTCTGTCTCTGTCTCTGTCTCTCTCTCTCTCTCATACACACACACACACACACACACACACACACATACCCTCAAAGTCACAAGAATGACAGTTTTCCCCTTAAATTTGGGACTTCTGACTCTATATTACCTGATGCTACCTTAGCCTTGGGCACAAAATATCCAAGGAAAAAGACAAATTAGGGGTCAAGTCTAACTCCCTCATTTTACTGAGAAGGAAACTTGAGATTAGAAAGATTAAATGACGTACCCAGGGTTGCACAGCTAGTAAAATCTGAGGTCAGATTTGAATTCAGTTCCTCCTGATTCCCAGTGCTCTAGCTACTATACCACGCTGCTTCCCAAGTCAGAGTTTTTCCCTATAGATCTAAGTAAAATTAATTTGATCCCTCTTCTACATGACAGTTTTCGGAGTACTTGAACACAGCTATCATTTGAGGGCTGACCACTCCCCCCAACCTTCTGTTAAGGATTCCCAGTTCCTTCAAGTGATTCTCTTATAGAATCACTTCATTCTATAGGGGTCTATCAGCCTCCCAACTTGTAGTGTTTGGAGCCACTCAATTGAAGAAGGAAAGTCAGAGACTGAGGTTAAAAAAAAAGAGGGAAGCTCACCTTAGTATAACATTTCTTAGTTCTCCCATTCAATCCAATTTAGTTCAATTCAAAATGCAATTATTAAGTGCCTACTGCATGCAAAACCCTGTGATAGATTCTGGGACTACAATGGCAGAACAAATCTCTAGCTCCTACCCTCAAGGAGTTTGTAATCTAATAGAAGCAGATAGCTACATATTAATGGACTAAGAAGGAAGAAATAAACATTAACAACCAGGCAATCAGGAAAAACCCTTGACCTGAACTAAACCACAAAGGAAATTTGGAATTCTAAGACAGAAGGGTAAGGAGGGAGTGCATTCCAGGAATAAGGGATAGCCTATAGAGGAGCACAGAGACAAGAGATGGAAACAAGGTTCAGGTAACAAAGAAAAGGCCAGCATGGCTAGAATATAAGATACATGAAAGGAGATATTGTGAAATAAGCCTAAGAATGATGGGTAGAGAGCAAATATTGAAGGGGTTTTAAATGGCAAGTGGAAGACTTTGTATTAGAGCCTAGAGGCAATAAGAAACCACTGAAGGTCCTTGAGTGACAATGTCACATATTTTAGAAAGTTAATTTTAACAGTTTTGTGGAGATGGATTGGAGAGAAGAGAGATTATAAGACAGGCAATAGTCCAACTGATGAAGGTTTGGACTAGAGTGGTAAGCATGTGGGTGAAGAGAAGGGAATAGAATTGAGAGATGTTTTGGAGATCAAAATTACAAGACTATGAGTAGCTTATTGAAAAAGGTGAGTAAGAAGAAAATGATCCTGGATGACACTAGGGCTGTGACCTGAGATGGAGTTTGCAAGAATAGTGGTGTGCTTGACAGAACTATGGAAGTTTGGGAGACAGCTGGATCTAGAAGAAAACATAATGAGTTCCATTTCAGACACATTGAGTTTTAGATGACTAAAATATATCCAGTTAGAGGTGGTCAATTAGCAGTTAGACATGAATGGCTGTAGCTCAGGAAAAAGACTGGTTGGATATGTAGAACTGAGACTCATTGGCATACAGACAATTGAATCCATGGGAACTGTGCAAATTATTGAAAGAGTATAAAGGGGGAGACTAGGTGGTGCAGTGGATAAAGCACCGGCCTTGGAGTCAGGAGTACCTGGGGTCAAATCCGGTCTCAGACACTTAATAATTACCTAGCTGTGTGGCCTTGGACAAGCCACTTAACCCCATTGCCTTGCAAAAAACCTAAAAAAAAAAAGAGTATAAAGGGGGAATCAGAAAGGGCCCAGATCAGAATCTTGGGGAACAACCAGCCTGAGAACACAACATGAATGATGATATAGCAAAGAGCAGGCAAATCAATGAGCATTTATTAAACACTTTTAATTGGGGCAGCTAGGTGGTGCAGTGGATAGAGCACCGGCCCTGGAGTCAGGAGTACCTGGGTTCAAATCCAGTCTCAGACACTTAATAATTACCTAGCTGTGTGGCCTTGGGCAAGCCACTTAACCCCATTGTCTTGAAAAATCTAAAAAAAACAAAAAAGCACTTTTAATTAATAGGCACTGTGCTGAACTCTAGGAATTCGAAGAATAGCAAAAATAGTTTCTTTGTTTGAAGAGTTCACATTCTAATAGAGAATTCAATGTGCAAACAAGATATATACAGGGTATATTGAAGATCACCTCAAAGAAAAAGAATTAGCAGTAAGGACAGAAGGAGTATCCCAAGGAGTATCCAGCAAGGAGTAACCCTGCTAGAAAAGGGGAGGAGATACATATACTAAGGAGAGGGTGGTCCCCAGTCCAAAGTTGCAGAGAAAGGGATGACTAAAAACGATCCTCTAAGTTAGCAATTAAGAGATACTGGTGGGGCAGCTAGGTGGCACAGTGGATAGAACGTGGTCCTGGAGTCAGCAGTACCTGAGTTCAAATCCAACCTCAGGCACTTAATAATTACCTAACTGTGTGGCCTTGGGCAAGTCACTTAGCCCCATTGCCTCGCAAAAAACAAAACAAAAAAAACTAAGGGGGGGGAGGAGAGATACTGGTAATGGTGGAGAGTGGTTTCTGGGTTTTTGGTTTTTTTTTAGGTTTTTGCAAGGCAATTGGGGTTAAGTGGCTTACCCAAGGCCACACAGCTGGGTAATTATTAAGTGTCTGAGACCGGATTTGACTCCAGGTACTCCTGGCTCCCAGGCTGGTGCTTCATCTGGAGAGTAGTTTCAATGGAGTAGTGGTTAGGAAGTGAGATGGAAAGAGTGAGTGAGTGGGCAAAAAAGAAATGGAATTAAATGGAACTTGTTTATGAAAGGAAGAAAGAGATGTATGGAATAATGGAATAGTCTTATTTTTCACTAATGATTGTTGCTGATTAGATGCTAACCATTTCATGCTGGCTTATCAAGGATTGGTGTGGGGGAGAGCTGACATTCTTTTGTACCCACCCTTTTCTCCCATCTCCTCTCTCATCCCTCCCATCTGTCCCTCTTGGTGCTGATAGTGGGTAAAGTCCAGGCAGGGAAGAGGTCAGGGTTGTGTCATGAGATCATTAGGGACATGAGGTTGGGTGGAGTGGGACTGGGTACACATAGACACAGTGACATAGGGACACACACACACACACACACACATACATACACATACACACATACTTCTTCCTTCAAAATTAATCTTGCCTCATGGGGCGGCTAGGTGGAGCAGTGGATAGAGTACCGGGCCTGGAGTCAGTAGTACCTGAGTTCAAATCCGACCTCAGACATTTAATAACTACCCAGCTGTGTGGCCTTGGGCAAGCCACTTAACCCCATTTGCCTTGCAAAAACCTAAAAACAAACAAACAAAAATTAATCTTGCCTCCTAGGGAATGTCCCTTATATGTGTACTTTCCTGAGAGTGTATAAACTATTCTTTCTAGCATACTCAGCCAGCAGCTGCCTTATTTCCAATACAACAAGAACTTCAGAAGTCTATTTCCAGCTATGTGAGATGGAGGGCCTGGTACTGTGGATCTTTTCCTGACTCATGGGACTACTTCTATCTCCTGTCCTGCTCTCTGCAAAGGCTGCCTCCTTAACCTCCCAGGACCCTGGCACCCTCTAAAATTCACAAGAGAGTGTATAGTGATCTACCTCTAAGATTGTCAAGCCTGGAGATAAGCTAGGAGGTACCCAAGCAGTAACCTTGTCAGTTCTGAGAGCTCTGGAAAGATCAGAGGGTGATGGCATAGTGACCTACTCGACCCAGCCCAGTTGAGTTGCTGTCCAATGGACTCTGCTCTAATTTCAGTTGCCTTTCATGGGACTTAAGGATCTCCCATACTACCAGAGTTGCCTGAGCACTTTCATCTCCAGAATATGGGTATTCAAGATCAGCAAAGAATAAGCCCAAGAAACACAAGAGGTGAGTGTGTGTGTGTGTGTGTGTGTGTGTGTGTGTGTGTGTGTGTGTGTGTGTGAAATGGCTCCTTTTATATGTACATTCAGTTCTAGTTTGGTAATTCCTGAGAGAAGAGGAAGCTTGGGGTTCTGAGGTCAAATTGTTTAAGGACTGAAGGAACTAGGGATGCTTCATCTGAATTGAAGACTAAATTGTAGGGAGGGAGGACTGACTTCAAATATTCAAAAGTCTGCTGAGTACATTAGAGATCAGACTGGTTCTGTTTGGTCCTAGAGAGCAGAACCAGGAGCACTGGGAGGCAGTGACAATGATTCAGATTGAAGCTACAGCATAGGAACTACTTGCCAGCAGCTGGAGCTGTTCCCAAAAGTGGAATGGAAGGGAAATAGGAAGAGACCCATTGCCTGAGGTCTTTGTTCAGAGATTTTGGCATACTGTAATGGGGATTCCTTTGTGAAAATGTATAGGACTAGATTGCCAGCAAGATCCCTTCCATTTCCAAAATTCCATGATTTGGTGAGGGAAGGGATTTTTTATTTTAATAAGTGATCTTAGGACCCAACCCAATGCCTGGAATGTAAGACATAATTCATATATGTGTGTGAAGTGAATCTCTTTCCATGTGCTTTCATTGCAGAGGTGGGTGACCATGGGTGTGGAATACAACATGCATTATCAAATATGGCAAGTTTTATCAAATTCCTTTTTTTAACAAAGGATAGTTTGTAGGGTAGGAAGAGTGCACATTCTGAAATGAATATGGTGTAAAAATAAAAGGTAGCAATAAGATGAATATAATTTTAATTAAATGAATGTTTCTGAACCTATCTGTAATAATTTGCAATTACATGTATTTTCATTTGAAGTCAGGAGGACAGGAGTTCGAATCCGATCTCAGATACTAGATACTTATTAGTTACGTGACCTTGGACAAGTCACTTAACCCTGCCTGCCTTGCCTCCAGAGTCATCTCCAGTTGTTCTGATTCATAACTGGCCACTGGATCCAGGGCTCCAGAGGAAAAAGTGACTTAGCACAGCCCCCCCTCACTCAAATCCATTCCCTGTGCTTGTCACCTCCCCTGAAGTTATAGTCTTCTTCAAGAACAAAAATAAACATCAATCAATTAATCAATCAATTTTCATTTGAGTCTTACAATAACTTGGTGAAGTGAAAAACACCAGGTAGAATTGCTCTAATTTACAGATAAGGAAACTGAGGTTCAAAGAGATTAAGTGATTTGCCCAAAGTCACACAGCTGGTAAATGTCAGAGGTAGGATTTGGATTCAGGTCTTGGATCCTGAGTCCAATTTCCTATGCTTATCTGTTATATTCTACTATGTTTTGAATTGGATCCGTAAGCCCCAAGTCTCTTATAAATGGAAAGGAAAGGAAAAATTTCAAGGAAAACATTTTTAAATCTTCAGGCAGCAGAGTCATAAAGTTGACGGGAAAATAAAGGGTGAGTGTGGGCAGAAGGTAGCAGAAGGCTGTATACACAAGGAATTAAGGGAAAGGACCTAATAGCAAAGACTGGAAAAAAAGCAACATAGACTGACACCTAGTGGCCAGATCTGGGATCTCGGTGTCCTCCAGCTCTCTGGGGGATCAGGGAACCATAGGATTTAAAGCTGTCCAATGGGAGGAGAACCCCAAGGAGTGACGTCAGCTATCAAAAGTCGTTTGGGTAAAATGTAATCGAGCAGGGATTTGAACCAGGTCCTCTGATTCCAAGTTCTCACACCCATGTCGATCTCATCCAATCCAATCCTAAATGACATACATTCATGATAAGCATCTACTTTCAAAAAATCAAACAAGAGATGATTTTAGAAAGTGTGAGTGCAAAGTCTAACTAAACTGGATCTTCTCCGAGCTAAGCCCAGGTTGGTTTTAGGGTTAGAGGCCAAGGTTCTATCAACACTAAGCATACAACTCAAGAGGGTAAATATTCATAGCAACATGTTCTGTTATTAGCAAAGGCTTGGAAGGGAAGTGGGTTGGGGTGGGGGAGGGAAGTAAGATTAGGGGAAAAATAGTAAAACTCAAAATAAATAAAATCTTTAAGGATGGAAATTAGGTGTCTATTTATTGGGGAATGGCTGATGAGTGGCTTATGAGTCTAAAGAATGTTTGGTTCTTGTCCTCCCTTATCAAAAAAGACCAAAATGATATCACCATGCTTATTATAGTATGTCTTACTATGGCTGATCAGACCAATAGGAGCTCAGAATGCTCTACCACAGATTGGGCACAGATTGGCCATGTGAACACTCAGGGTGGGTACAATAAACTTATGTGTCACATTTCTTTTGAGCTGCTTCCATTCTGCCTTCCTCATAGTATGCAGCCTCCTCATTGATGAGGGCACGCCATGCTGGGCGGTCCTGCCAGTGTCTCCCATGTTGTACAAACAATTCTAAAGTTCTTTTAATAAGACCTTCAGGCTGTCTTCTGACCCCTTTGTGAGCACTTACCCTGTGTAATAAAATAAGTTTTTGGCGAGCATACATCTGGCATTCTAACAACATGTCCAATTCATTGTAGTTGCATTCTCTGTAGTTATGCTGGAATGCCAGACAGCTTAGCTCAAGAAAGGACCTCAGTGTCTGGGATCTTCTCCTGGTATCACTCAAAAGTCTAATGAATATCATTACACTGTAAGAACTGGGAAGACTTGTGAAGATGGATAGAGAGCAGAATAAGCAGAATAATTTTCAGAACCTTGCAATAATTTAAAGGAAAACTATAGTGGAAGAATTCAGAAGACTGTTCTTGGAAGAGTGGTGATGTACTAGAGGTGATGAATTTTCAAACACGACTAATGTGTTGCTTTGTTTTGTTTTATTATACTTATTGTTCCAAGGGAGGGTTTCATGGTGGGAGTGGTTTAGGATTATTGGGTGGTAGCAGGGCAGCTAGGGGGCACAGTAGATAGAGCACTAGCCTTGGAGTCAGGAGGACCTGAGTTCAAATCATCCCTCAGACACTTAATAATTACCTGCTGTGTGACCTTGGACAAATCACTTAACCCCTTGCCTTGCAAAAAACAAAAAAAAAGTCACTTCCTACAGGATTATTGGGTGATGAGAGTAATATCAAAGAAAGAAAAGAGCATCAATAAAATATTTTTAAAATAGAATGGAAAAGCAGTTTAAAATGTCAGGCAGAAGAGTTTGAATTTTAGTCTGGGGTAATAGGGAGTCCTCTTGAGCAGGGGAGGGACTTGAGTTTTAGGTATATTAATTTGGGAACTATATGAAGGATGGGCTGGAGAAGGGAGAAAATTGAGTCAAGGGGTCTAATTAGGTGACTTTTGCAATTTTGGTAGTGATGAGGATCTGAACTAAGGTGGTATGTAGTTGAGTGAGAAATATTGTGCAAAAGTCTTGAAATCAGGAGGACCTGAGTTCAAATTTGGTCTCGGACCAATTTCCCTGATCCCCCAGAGAGCTGTGTGACCCTGGGCAAGTCACTTAACCTGATGGCCTCAAAAAAACATTGTGAAAGTAGAACTGCAAAACTTGGGTCTGGGTATGAGGGTAGAGAATGTGATGAAGAAGAAGGAAGAGTCAAGAATGACTCCATTTTTTTTCAGCTTAGATGACTGGCAGCATGGTAGTGCCCTCAACAGAAATAGGGAAGTGTGGAGAATGGGTGGACTTAGGACAGAAAGTAATAAGAATATTCAGTTATGTTTTGGACAACTGAATTGGAAATGTCATGGAACTTAGGAGACAACTTAGAAGAGAAACTCAGAGATGGATCTGGAGATTTAGGAGTCATCCATCCACAAAGAAAGAATAATTGAATACAGGAAGGGGTTGATGAGATCACTGAGAAAGCATGTAGAGAGAAAACAGGTTCCAACATAGAGCCTTGAAGAAGGAATATGGATGATGATATAGAAAAAGAAGACTGGGATGGAATGGATTGACAGAAAACCAAAAGAACATGTCTTGAGATCACAAGGGTTATTAATGTCAAATGCTGCAGAGAAGTTTTTAAGAATGAGAAATGAGAAATGAGGAAAAGGTCACTGATTTAGCAGTTTTGTAACCAGAGAGAATGGTTTTGGTTGAGTGACAAGACAGGAAGACAGACCATGAGAGACTGAAGAGAAGGTGAGAAAGTGGAAACAAGCATTTATGCCTTTTTATGGAATCTTACAATGAAAAGGAGAATAATGTCTTGAGGGGGTGGCTGGGATCAAAGGAGAGATTTTTAAGAACTAGGGAAACCTGGACATGTTTACAGCTAGCAGGAAATAAAATGGAGAGAGAGAGAGAGAGAGAGAGAGAGAGAGAGAGAGAGAGAGAGAGAGAGAGATTAAAGATGAGAAGGACAGAGGTAATAATTGAAGGGACTGAAAGAAAATGAAGGGGCTGGAATGGAGGATAGAAGCAGAAGGGTTGGTCTTGGTGAGAGAGCAGAGGAGAAGACAATGAGGAATGATGTGAAGGGATTTTTAGATGCAGTGTAAGGGAGAAAAGAGAATGGCATTATCTTCCCAGGGAAGTAAAGGATGATTGCCTCTCTAGAGCAATTGGGGACAAGGAAGCATTATGGGAGGCTTGAGGAAATAAGAGAAGGTCTGGAATGATTGCAGTGGAAAATGGAGATAGGAATCAATTAGGGAGGGAGTGATGTGTACAACTCTGAGGAATCCATTGATTTGCTAAAATAAGTCCTGGCCAAAAAAAAAGTCACTTTAGTGACTTTAGTAATACAACTTTTTTCAATCTTATTCAATAGCACTTGAGAGAAAGATGATGGTAGGGCATGAACAGGGAAGGGACTAAGAAGCCTGGGATTCATGAGTTAAGAGCACTGTACTCATTAAATATAAAGTTCTTAACCTGGAGGGCTGTGAACTTTTTTTTTTGCAAGGCAAAAGGAGTTAAGTGACTTGCCCAAGGCCACACAGCTAGGTCATTATTAAGTGTCTGAGACTGGATTTGAACCCAGGTACTCCTGACTCCAGGGCTGATGCTCTCTATCCACTGCGACACCTAGCCGCCCCTGGCTGTGAACTTTTAAACATATTTTGATAACCATATTTAAATATATTCCTTTGTAATCCTTTGTGTTTGTTGGTTATTCTGAGAAGAAGGGGTACATAGATTGTCTACTAAAGGAGTTCACACAAAAACAGTTAAAACTCTTGGTCTAGGGGGCAGTTAGGTGGCTCAGTGGACAGAGCACCAGCCCTGGAGTCAGGAGTACTTGGGTTCAAATCCAGTCTCAGACACTTAATAATGACCTAGCTGTGTGGCCTTGGGCAAGTCACTTAACCCCATTGCCTTGCAAAAAAAAACAACTAAAACAACTAAAAAAACAACTTTTGGTCTAGAGTCAAGCTACACAGAAGGAAGAAAAACGAACCTGGAGCAATGGTGATGACCTGGGAAAATACTGAGCAGTGAAAAGACAGTGGGGACAGTGATGATGGAGAGGGTTAAGATTGAGGCACAGGAGAAATGGAACGATAAAACAGATCAAGGAATTTGAATTCTTGCCTCTGGAAGCAGTTCACCTATGGCTAGTGGAGAGATTAGGAAAGTGACTGGAGCATAATCAAGGTTTGGATTGAGGGAGTGGTGGAACTAGATAAACTGAGAAGCTGGGGTGCTTGGGAAGCCATCACTTGTGTACATTTAAGTCTTTAAGGGCAAGGGTGAAGATAAAGAGAAGCACTGAGGCAGAAAAAAGAAGAGAGAGAAAAGAACCTTCTAGACAGGAGACAACTGACTTCAAAATCAAGAAAGAATGTTTCCAGAGAGTGACAACCTCAGTGGAGAAAAGCTTGTTGAGTGATGGAATCTAAAAGAGGGTTTGAAAGTGGTGGTGAGTGGCTGTTTCTCCTCTTGGCCCAATATGTCATGGAGCATGAGAAAAGGCATATTTCATTTGGGAAAGGGATGCAATGTTTTCTGCCAATAGGGGAGCCAGGCTTCTAGAGACAAAAAGAGATGAAAGGAGGAAAAGAAGACATCTAAGGAAATTTTGTTGTCCATTGTGGTCCATGAGAATAGAAGCTGCTCTCTTGAACCATAAGGTCCTTATGCTGTGCCCATGCCTCTTGGGCATTGCCCACAAGTTCCATTCAGCCTCACAAAAGAATTTGGCCCACATTTCATGAACCTTCCTCTACTCATGTTCTATGTCCCAGGAGTCCTTTCTCCATCCCACTCTCCATTGGACAGTCAGAGTTAGAAGAGACCTTAGAAGCAGAGCCAGCCATCCTCTGCTACAAGAGTGTTTTTCACATTTCAGGATAGCTAAGTGGCTATAGTAGGTATCCCAGTGACTAGAGTGCCAATCCTGGAATCAGGAGGACTTAGCTTCTTAAGTTCAAATCTGGCCTCAGACATTCACCATGTGAACCCAGGCAAGTCGCTTAACTGTGTCTCATTTTCTTTATCTGTAAAATGAGTTGAAGAAGGAAATGGCAAACCACTCCAGTATCTCTGCCAGGAAAACCCTGCAAGATTTGGACATGACTGAAAATAACCAAACTCATTTTACAGATGAGGAAACTGAGACTTGAAAAGAGTTAAGTGATTGGCCCAGGGCCACACAACAAGTATGTGTCTGAGGCTAGGTTTGAACTCATGTCTTCCCCATTCAACATCTAGCACTCTATTTACTGTGCCACCTACTGGTACATGAGATTGATAGGTTCACCTAGTGTCTCTCAAGTTCGAGGTCTTGGGGATTTCTCCTTGATTTTTGTTTCTGCTTCAGTTTCCACTAGGACCATCAGGTGACCCGAGTCCTAGACCTGATTCTGACAGTAACTTGCCATATGAGTTGGGGTCATCACCTGGTTCTTATTTTTCCTATCTGTAACGTGAATGGCCTGTTCAGTGGACAAAGTCATTCATCATAGGTCCATGAAGGAGAGCATTGTGGGATCAACTTTAAGAAAAAACTAGAAAAGTTTCTGATTCCAAGTTGGGAAGGTTGCTCTTTTTTTTCTATAGACAATGGAGAGCCGTGGAAAGTGGCGGGGAGGGAATCCCTCAGGATTGGGCTTTGGGATAGTGACTCTACAGCAGGGATCTTTACTGAGGTTTATGAACTTGGAATATCTATACATATATATGTATACACAATTGTATTTAAATTTAACTGTTTTTTAAATAATCCTATGTATTTAAGTTTTTGCATTTAAAAACATTATTTCAGAAAGCTCTAGTGATCCCACCCTTGTTCCAGCTCTGCTCACAATTTCTCTTGCATCCTTCTCCTCTTCTCTGGTCCTACTTCCACCGTCCTAAGACCGGGGTTCTCAAAGTGTGATCTGGAAACACCTACAGGACTCTGAGACTCTTTCAAGAGGTTCCCAAGGTCTGATCTATGTTTACAATAATACTGAGATATCTTCATTTTTAATATAGTAAATATTAATCACCATAAGCACATAAAACTCTTTGAGGGGGGTCCTCAATAATGCATAAGAATGAAAAGAGGCAGCTAGGTGGCACAGTGCATAGAGCCCTGACCCTGGAGTCAGGAGGACCTGAGGAGCTGGGAAGCCTCAGTAGAGTGCCAGAGGGGTCTGAGATACAAAGAAGGTTGAGAAGCTCTTCTCTAGAGAGCAATGGAGGAGAAACACTAGAGATGCCAGTGAGGAAGTTGGTACAAAAGCCCAGATTGGTTGTTGTTTCTTGGAGGGCTCTGGCCCTGAAAGGCCCCTTCTCTCCCAGAAGAGTGTGCTGCAAAGCCTCTGAAGAGTACACTGGAAAAGGATGTTTAGGAGAGCACAGCTCTCTCTCAGCAACAGCCCAGCCCTTGGTCCTGATGGTTCATGGGAGGAAACTGTTTCCCGATCCACTGACCATGGCTTAGCTTCCTGGGAATTATATTTCCTTTCCTCCCAAGCAAGAACTGATATAAAGGATCAGTATCACTGAATCTCAATGTCCCTGTCTGCTCCTTATCTCAAATCAAACCCACTGAGTACCTGGAATGTCTCTCCTCTCCCCTTCTTTTTCCTTGGGCAAATGACCCTTGTGGATATTAAATTTGCCCCCTGCAAAATCAGTGGCCTGGATGAGGCTCTGATGATCCCACCCTCGTTCTAACTCTGCTCACAGTTTCTCTTGTATCCTTCTCTTCTCTGGTCCTACTTCCACCATCTTAAGACAGGGGTTCTCAAAGTGTGATCTGGGAACACCTAGAGGACTCTGAGACTTTCAAGAGGTCCATGAGATCTGAACTATGTTAATAATAATACTGAGATAGCTTCATTTCTAATATAGTAAATATTGATTACCATAAGCACATAAAAAACTCTTTGGGGGGGGTCCTCAATAATGCTTAAGAATGTAAAAGTAAGGGGCAGCTAGGTGGTGCAGTGGATAGAGCATCATCCCTGGAGTCAGGAGGACTTGGGTCCAAATCCGGCCTCAGACACTTAATAATTACCTAGCTGTGTGGCCTTGGGCAAGTCACTTTAACCCCATTGCCTTACCAAAAAAAAAGGATGTAAAGTGGCCCTAAGAACAAAACATTTGAGAACCATTGCCCTCATTCAAGCAAGTTTTCATTAACACCCAGCTAGACTATTATGGTATTTTCCTATTTTCTTGGCTTCATGCTTCTTCTTCCTCCCCATCCATACTTCATGTTGTTGCCAAAATAATCTCCCTTAATGCATAGATCTGGCCATGCTACTGCTTCTGTTCAAAAAGTCTTCCGGGACTCAAGTGCTTCGTGAGTAAAAAGTTCAAACTGTTCGATCTGGCGTCCCAGGCTCTCTCCAATCTGGTGCTACTATTTCCAATCCTATCTCACATTACTCTCATTTTTTTTTAACTCTGTGTGAGTCAAACTGGATGACCCTCTATCTTCCAGTATGCTCTGCTCTTTCTGCCTCTGAGTCGGAATATGCTGCTAATCTGCTGCATGCTTCCTACCTATCCTTTAGCATGGAGTTCAAATGCCACCTCTTCCTGGAAGTCTTCCCTGATTCCTCCCTTTGGGGAAAGACTCCATTTCTCACACCTCATGGAGCACTTTACTCTGTACCTTTCCACTGCACTTCTCATGAAGGCCCTCTACTAGCCCGTGGCTTCCCAGAGGCCAAGGAACCCATCTTGATTAAATTTGGAGCCTCCCTACATTTCTCTCCCACCACTGTGCCCTGCTTACAGGTGGCATTTAAAAGTTTCTTGGATTGATTTGGACTTAGGGGTGGACTTAGGGGTGCAGTTCATCAATTATGGGAGCAAGTCTGGGACCCAAGATGAAATTCTGAGGGGATTGGTGGGAGTGAGGATACAGGATGGCATGGGGAGTGAGAGGTGGGAACCTGTTAGTGTAAGAAGCCTGGAACATGAGAGCAGTTAGGGAAAGTGAAGAGAGCTCGGTTAACTCCTGGCTATATCCACTATTTTGACTTCACCTCCCATTAGAGCCCTTAGGAGCCATCCAATTCACACCCCAATTTGTAGGGGAAGAAATTGGGCCTAAAGAGAAGCGGCTTCACCCAGGTCTTGGTTAATGGGAAGCAGTGAAGAGTTTATCCCAGAGAGAGGAGAATTGGGGTTTAATGGGCCCCCCACAGAGAGAAGCTCCCAGATGTCCCTGTCCCCCAGGGGCTCTTTACGCTCAGATTCTGATACCTAAACTGGCCACTTCCAAGCGATCTGGTCTCCCAGAGGAGACAGGGGTCTGGGAGCAGGGGACTGGGACAGTCTCTATTCCCAGGCATTTATTTTTATTGGTTACAAGAGAGGGGCTCCATCAGTCCCGGGAAGAAACGGGGGCACCGGCAAGTGGGAGACCAAGAGAGGTCCAGTTCAAAGTGAGGATGGAGGGGATGTTTAGGGACTGCCCCAGCAGCCCTTGAATTATGGAGAGGAGCAGAGATGCCACCAAGGGGAAGGTCCAGTTCTGGATCCCCCTGTTTCACTTGGACTGGGGTAATCAGTGAAATGCCGAGGGGTTCCCCCAAGCCACCTTCACTCCCTCCCCTCCCCATTCACGCCCTCTCCCTTCTCTTTGCCTAGGACGGAGCTGGAATGGACCAAGGCACCAGCTAAGCCCTTCCACGTGGGGTGCAGGGTGGGGGTCCCTGAAGCAAGCTTTCTCCATCTTGCCCCTTCTGGTAGAGACAGGTAGAGGGGCAGGAGTCCGGAGGGTGGAGGGGCACTCGGAGAGGTGGCCTGGGGGGTGGGTAGCCCTGGGGCGGAGGAACCGGCCTGGTCCCTATCTGGGCCAGCTGTCAGTCACGTGGAGCCGTCGGAGGGGCTGGCCGGGCCGGGCCAGCCCCACTGCAGGGTACTGGTAAGTCTTGGCGAAGTCGTCCCGGGATGGGGGGCGCTCCGATGGGGGCACAGCCCCCGGGGATACACGTTCCGACTTGATGCTGAGAGCTGGGGCCGGTGGAGAGCCTCCCGGGGCCGCTGGGGCTTCCTCCACGGTACCGGGGGCAGAGCCGGGGCGGACACTGCGGAGCCGAGAGAGAAGAGTGAGTGAGCCCTGGGCCGGGCCCTGGGGAGACCCGAGCTCTGGCCATCTCCTCCTAGCCCCCCCCGGGGCTCCCCGGAGACCTTGCTGATCCAGCTTGCTCAGGATCCGCCCGCAGGGAGGTCGAGGCAGCATCTGGAGTCCATGCATCCTCTCCTCCCTCTCTCAGCCCGGGGAGCTGGGCAGGGCTGAGGGCACCAGACCCAGCTTTGGGAAAGTAGTCCCCTCCCTCTCTCAGCCGGGCAGGGCAGAGGACAGCATCCGGTAGGGGGCAGCAGAGTGAAATCTTTGCCATGGGTTGAGGACAGTCTAGGGTTGGGGTAAAGAGGCCTTGGGAAGAGTAGGAAAATGAAATGGGTGATGGGAAGTCCTTGGGGGTTGGGATACTCACCTAAGGTGTGACTGAGAGTTAGGGGATCTGTCCCCCCTTGGGGGCTGCCAAGGGACCAGGGCCATGGGCTGGAGGAGGCCCGGGTGAGAGGAGGGGTCTCCATGACCATAGTCTGTAGGGAGTGGGGAGAAAGTCAGCTGGAACTGTGTGTTCTAGGGGGAGGCTCTGGACTGATAGAAGGAAGACAGGAGGAGGAAGGTAAGCCTGGGCCAAGTTGTGTGCCAGTCCAAGCCCTGATATTGTCACTGGGAGTCCAAAGGTAAGCACGGATCCATTCCCCCCCTCCCCTTCTATCTATTTAGACTTTTCCCTCCCCACTCCCTCCTGTTAGCCTTGGATTAAGTCCTTGGGGAAGCCATCTTTTGACTTATAGTTCAGTAAATAAATGGATTGATTGGTAAGTGTGGATGACTGGTGACCCAACCCTCCTCTGAATGGGGCTCAAGGAACTTGTGCGTGTATGTCTATGTGTGTTTGTGTGTTTGTATGTGTATATGTGTATTTGGAGAAGGTCTTACCTGCCTGGCTAGAGGAAAGGAAGGGAAAAGTCCCCAGTCCATGACTGGAGAGACCACCGTTGCCAGAAGCAGAGATGGGGCTGGGGCTCTGGAGGCTTCCATAGAGAGTTCTCTGTGGGAAGGGTGGTAGAACTGTTACATAGCCATGTTTCTCTCACCACTCTTACCCTCTCCCTCTTGCCATAGCTCCCATTTCTCACTTACCGTGGCACTCAGACCGGCCCTGGGCCCTGCCAGGTTACTTGGCAGGTCTGGCCGCCGTCCATCAGCTGCCAGATAAAGAGGGGGAGGTGTCTTGTTGGTCAGTGCCCGAGGAAGGTTGCCTGGGGAGAAGAGAGGGGGTCCTAGACCTACTGAGAGGAGAAATAGGGAAGAGAGTAAATGAGGAGTGGTATCTACTCTCCCATTCTCACACCTGAGAATCCTGGGAACCCCAGGCTTGTCCCCAACCCATCCCCACAGGAGCCCCATCACCCAATCTGCCCATTCCTAGTGCCCACTTTCTGCCCTGGCACTCTGCCCTTGCTATGGGGGTTCAACCACCTGTGATTCTCACCTGGCGGCAGTGGCCCTGGGGAACGACCTGATGGGGGACCAGCTTTGGATGCAGCAGGACGAAAGGGAGATGGACGGCCCTGGCCAGGGGTGGCCTCACCTAGTCCACATGGCTCAGGTCCAGACCCTGGAGGAGGAACTGCCCCATATGCCAGGTCAGGGCTAGGCAGAGCAGGAGTTGCTGACTGAAGGGCAAAAGAGGAGAGAGAAATCACTGCTCAATCACTGGTTAAGATTTGGTATAAGAAGTAGAAGTCCTAAATTAAAGATAAGGAAATTGACACAGGAAATGACTTGCCCAAAGTCACACAGCAAGAAATGGGATAAAGGGGGCGGAGCCAAGATGGCGACATGAAGGGATCCAGTCTTAGGAGCTCTCTGATTAAAAACTCATAAACTAAGGACTCTAACTAAACTTTCGAGAGACAGAACCCACAAAGGGTCCCAGTGAGGCAGTTCTCCTACTCAAGGTAACCTGGAAAAGAGCAGAAAGGCTCTGCTCTCCGGGGCTGGAGGGGCGGCCTGCCAGAGGGGTGGCCCGCCAAAGCCAAAGAAGTTCAGCCTCCCGGAGGCAGCCCCAGGGCGCTGGGAGCCTCAGCTCACAGCAGTGGGGGGGGAGGTCTCCTGAGCTGCACCCCAGGGAGCACCGGCACAAAGTGGGGGAACAGTGGGGGACCTCTGCCAGAGTGAGCACGTGGAGCCCAGCCCTCGGGTCACACAGCCAGCAGCCTGGTGTTTCCACAGCCCAGACCCAGAAAAAGAAGCAGGTGGAGCTGGTAAGCAGGAGCCCCCAGGGCATGAGCCCATTGAGCTGAGGGAGGGGAGTGAAGAGAGAGAGACTGCCAAGCTCTGTCCTCTGCCCCTGGAACAGGACTCTGGGGCTCTGACCACATTCAGATCCTGATCACAGTCTAGGCCCCCCATAGAACAGCAGGGCCCCCCCCACCTCAGCCCCATGGCAGAGGGGGGCGCTTATGGTCATTCACATACCAGGAAGGAGGACAGAACCTCACACACTGAGACCCTTGTGGGAGTGTCCCAAAAGCTCAGGAAGCAACCCCAAAAAACAGGTTTAGGCTGGGAAAATGAACAAAGAAACAAGAGGAAGACCATTGAGAAATATTTTGCAAATGAGCCCAAGAAGGATCAAAATACTCAGTCTGAAGATGAGGAAGCACAAGCTCCTGCATCTAAAGACTCCAAGAAAAACAGAAATTGGGCTCAGGCTATGATAGAGCTCAAAAAAGACTTTGAAAATCAAATGAGGGAGTTAGAAGAAAAACTGGGAAAAGAAAGGAGAGAGATGCAGGAAAAACATGAAAATGAAGTCAGCAGCTTAGTCAAGGAAATCCAAAAAAATGCTGAAGAAAATAGCATGCTAAAAAAACAGCTTAGGTCAAATGGATAAAACAGTTCAAAAAGTCATTGAGGAGAAGAATGCTTTAAAAAGCAAAATTGGCCAGATGGAAAAAGAGATAAGAAAGCTCTCTGAGGAGAATAAATCCTTCAGACAAAGAATAGAATTCAGGGAGATTAATGAATTTAACAGAAATCAGGAATCAATACTTCAAAACCAAAAAAATGAAAAATTAGAAGAAAATGTGAAATATCTCATTGAAAAAACAACTGATATGGAAAACAGACTTAGGAAAGATAATTTGAAAATTATTGGAATACCTGAAAGTCATGATCAGGAAAAGAGCCTTGACATCATTTTCAAAGAATTACTACAGGAAAATTGCCCTGATATTCTAGAAGCAGAGGGCAAAATAGAAATGGAGAGAATCCACCGATCCCCCCGAGAAAGAGATCCCAAAAAACCAACCCCTAGGAATATTATAGCCAAGTTCCAGAACTCCCAAGTCAAAGAGAAAATATTACAAGCAGCCAGAAGGACACAGTTCAAATATCGTGGAGCTGCAGTCAGGATCACACAGGACTTAGCAGCAGCTACAATTGGAAGCTCGTAGGACTTGGAATACAATATACCGGAAGGCAAAAGAGCTTAGAATGCAGCCAAGAATGAACTACCCAGCAAGGCTGAATGTCCTCTTCCAGGGAAAAAGATGGACTTTCAATGAACCAGGGGAATTTCAAAGGTTCCTTTTGGAATGGCCAGAGCTGAACAGAAGGTTTGATCTTCAGATACAGGACTCAGGTGAAGCATGGAGATTGGAGGAGAGGGAAATATGAGGGACTTAATGAGGATGAACTGCATGTATAGAAAAATGATACTGATAATATTCATATGAACCATCTCAGTTAATAGAGCAGGTAGAGGGAGCTTTTATAGTTGAAGCAGAGGAGAAAGCTGAATTCGAAGATAAAAAATGGTGTAAAAATGGAGTCAATAAGAAAAAAAGGGAAATGGAATGGGAGAAAGAAAAAGGAGAGGGGGAATAGTCCAAGCTATTTCACATAATAAGATTTTTTTTTTATTACAATGAGCTATTGCAATGATATGGAAGTGGGGAGGCAAGGGGGAATGAGGGAACCTTTGCTCTCATCAGAGATGGCTAGGAGAGGAAACAGCAAATATACTCAATGGGGTATAGGCATCTGGAGTAAGAAGGAGGGAGGAGCAGGGGGAAGGGGTGGGGATGTGAATAAAGGAGGAGAGGATGGACCATGGGGGGACAGTGGTCAGATATAACACATTTTCTTTTTTTACTTCTTGCAAGGGGCTGGGATTGGAAGGCCTGCCCAGGACCATAGGGCCAGGTGGATTCTGGGCCTAAGGGGTGGTATGGGGGCTCAAGGCTTCTTGGCCCCAGGACCAGGGATCTGTCTGCTGCGCCACTCAGCGACCCTACAGCAGAGTCAGAGTGAAAGGAGAGAGAAAATATAGTACATGGTAGTGGAGAAATAAGAAAGGAGGGAGTTGTAATCAGCAATGGCAATGTTGGAAAAATATGGAAGTAACTTTTGTGATGGACTTATCATAAAGAATGTGATCCACTCACGACAGAGCTGATGGTGTTGGAACAAAGACTGAAACACATTTTTTGTTATTATTATTTGGGGGAGGGTGCAGGGCAAGTGGGGCTGGGTGGCCTGCCTGGGGCCACATAGCAGGGTGATCATTGGGTGTCTGGGGCCGGATTTGGACCCAGGTGCTCCTGGCTCAAGGGCCAATGCTCTGTCTGCCACCCAGCCACCCCTACTATTATTACTATTTTATTTTATGTCTTTTTTTTTCTTCTTTTTGGTTTTCTCAGGGCAGTGGGGATCGGGTGGCTTGCATGTCACATGGCTGGGTGATTATTGGGTTTACGAGGCTGGATATGGACTCGGGTGCTTGTGGCTCCAGGGCTGGTGCTTCGTCCATTGCACCACCTGGCCATACCTACAATTATTACTATTATTTTTTTTAATTTTAATTTTTTTCTCCCCCCTTTACTTTTTTGCCCAAGCAAGTCTTATCTATATTCAATGGGGGAGGGGTATTTTGTTTACTTGTAAACAAGTATATTTTATTAATGTAAAGAAAAACATTTGTACAAAATGAGAATAAAAAATAAATTAAAAAAAAGAAAAAAAAAGAAATGGGATAAAGCTGATGTTTGAACACCATTTCCCACACCTCAAGTTAGTACTCTTTCCCCCCTTACTCAGATGAGGGGATGAGGAAGGAGAATCAGATAAAATAAAGGGGAGGAAGATTTAGAAAGAAACACTCACATAAAACCTGGGTCGAACCAGGGTTATATCGGCCCCATCACCACCAAAGCGCCGCAGTTTCTCCCCAGGCTCCACTATTCCCTCATCCAGGTCCAGCTCCTGACTCTCCAGGCCAAGCCCTTTCCGCTTCAGTGTCTGGGGAGAGAAGATGTGACAGATTATGCCCCGTTGGCAGAACTGAAGTTCTCCTGAATTCAAGGGTTTATCAGATGCCTTCTCCCCCTCCCCCAGACAATGTCCCTCAACGGGCTGATGAGGATCTCAGGACTGATCTGAGGGAGAGAAAAACGTGGCACCCCAGAACCTGTCTTGAGGGTAGGAGGTATGGATAGTAAGGAGCCCAGAGTAAAAAAGAAATCATAGAACTAGACCCAGAGGGAGCCTTTAACCACAGAACACAAAATGTCAGAGCTAGGAGAATCCTTAGAACCTAAAATGTAGAGAACAGAGAATGTAGAACGCCAGACCTGAGAGATACTTCAGAACTAAAATATGCCAGGAGAGACTTTAGAATAGAGAATATCAAAGCTGAATGAGATCTTCGAAGTGGAATGTTAGAACCGGAAGGGATCTGACACCCAGATAATAATGGGACTGAATGAGAGCCCGATAACCAGAATGTTACTGCTGGGGATGATCTTAGAACAAAGAATGTCCAGAGCCCAGAGGAATCTTAGAATACTGTCACAGTTGAGAAGTGTGTTAGAGACCTTCTATTCCCGCCTCCCAGGTCCTGAGGGGAATACCCTGAGTCACCTCCAGGATGTCCGTGTTGGTGCGGCTCTCGTGGGGTTCACTGTACTCTGTATATTTGAGCAGTACTCGGTCCATGTCGGTGCTGGCATACTGGAACAGGCGGTTGGCACTGTTGAAGATGATGAGGGCGATCTCACAGTCGCAGAGAACACTCAGTTCATAGGCCTTCTTCATCAGTCCAAACTTCCGCTTGGTAAAGGTCACCTGAGTCCCAGACATACAGATGAGAAGGAGGGGATGCAGCACCCAGACTCACCCTTGGGTGACTTGTTCCTCTTGCTAACTGGGGTCCCCGGCTTAGATCCATGAGCCATTAGCAAGAACCTCCAGGCCTTGGGATGGGTGCCAAGTTATCTGGAAGTCTCAAAATTCACTTACAGGGTTGGGAGGAAGGCTTGTCATAAGAGGCTCTCTTTACAAGAGGATCTTAATGTGATATGAAAGTTGGGCCAGCTCTCTTTGTGATGGAAATCAAAGCAATGCCCATCTATTGGAGAATGGCTAAACAGGCTGTGCTATATGATTATAATGGAATGTTATAAGAAATTATAAGCAGTGGGTGGTGCAGTGGATAGAGCATCAGCCCTGGAGTCAGGAGGATCTGCCTTCAAATCCAACCTCAGACTCTTAATAATTACTTAGCTATGTGACTTTGGGCAAGTCACTTAACCCCACTACCTTGCAAGGAAAAAAAAAAGGAAATGACAAGCAGGATTATTTCAGAAAATCCTGGAAAGATTTACCTGAACTGATGAATAATGAAGTGACTAGAACCAGGAGAACATTGTATACAGTAACAGCAATATTGTATGATGAAAAACTGTGAATGACTTAGCTATTCTGAGCAATACAATGATCTAAGACAATCCCAAAGGACTATCTGCCTCCAGAGAAAGAACTGATATTATTTGAATACAGACTGAAGCATGCTATTTTTCACTTTCTTTCTTTCCTTTTTTCTTTTATTAGAATCTTCTTGTACAAAATGACTAATATGGAAATGTTTCACATACATAACTTATATCTGATTGCTTACTGTCTCAGGGAGAAGGAAGGGGGAGGGGGATAGAATTTATTTCGAATTAAAAATGTTCATCAAAAAATTAGAAAATGAAAAAAAAAGATTGTGTCATCTCCTCACCTCTCTCCTCGACTTCCCCCAACCTTTCCTTCTGTGCTCCGGAGCCCTCATGACTTTCCTGGGTTTTAGTCTTGACCCTGCCACTACTAACTTGTTCTGAGACCATGGGCAAATGACTTAGTTTCTCCAGACCTCAATTCTCTCATCCTCTAAGTGTGTTGTCTTGGATCTCCTTAAAAAGCCCCTGCCCTAAGTGCTCTGCCTTTGTGTGTGTATGTTTGTGTGTTTGTGTGTGTGTGTGTGTGTGAGAGAGAGAGAGATCATGAGACATGAGGTTTTTTTTTAAAGGCAGGAAGGCTCTGTCATTGCCTAGGGTGTGACAGGGAGGCAGAATGGTCTAGGACTAACGATACCTGGACTCTGATAATTTGCAGTGTGGTCTCAGAGAATTGCCTCCCTGTCTCCCTGCCCAGGGCTAATATACAGTGAGCAAGACCTCCCTGGAATAAGGAGGCTAAGAACTCCAGCCTCAGAGAAGGCCAGAGGTGACTCCCTTTCCTCCCTCCACCTTCTTACCTGACGGTTCCGTTGATCTAAAATTCTGGATATCTGAATTTTTTTTCTCCCCATGGTGAGGATTGGGCAAAGGCTGCAAAGAGGGAAACAGGACTAGGTCAGCTGAAGGCCTTTCAACCAAACCATTCACTACCACACAGTATCTTTCCCCTGAGCAAACCTGAACGGTACTGTCTTCTCTTTTCCTCTATTAAAAAAAGATATGACTTTTAATATTTAAGTTATGGGTCCATTTAGAACTTATCAGGTGGTAAATGGTGTAAGGGCTTGTTCTGGACTTATTTCCAGGTCTATCTCTGCCTCAAATTCTTCCTCAGATCCTTGTTTATCTGCTTAGCAAAGCAATCCAAAAAACTGTCTTTCCTGCTCTCTCTCTCTCTCTCTCTCTCTCTCTCTCTCTCTCTCTCTCTCTCTCTCTCTCTCTCACACACACACACACACACACACACACACACACAGGAAAGAAAAGAAAACAAAGGAACAAAGAATACCACCCCAGAGGGCTTTCAGATTGGGAAGGATTTTTTGCAACTCTTTCATTTTACCAATGAAGTCGACCTGTTCTAGCGATAAAGGCTTGCAGGTTTTGACAGATTGCCAGCTCAGTGTGAGTCTAATGTGCACAAGTTTAGAGAATCCACCCAGGTCCCATGGACTGTTTGTGCCCTACCCGAGGTAGAACCTGAGCTTGATAGCGACTTGATCAGCCACAGTTGGACATACTGTGATTTGTCTCTAACATAGTGATGTCATTTTGGTCCTCTTTGGTAACGAAGGACAAGAACTGACCAATGTGTACCATGTTCATACAAAGCTGAATTTAGAAAGGCTTGGAGGCCGGGAGGACAGAGACTTCCACCTTCCTCTGCTCTGACCAGGCCTCATTTGGAGTATTGTAGTCAACTGGGGGGAGGGGGTCGTCTCATTTTAGAAAGACCATTGACAAATTGGAGCATGTTGGGGAAATGAAAATCAGAAAGATGAAGAGATCTTGTTCTATGATAATTGAGCCAAGATGCTTAGTGAGAAGAGAAAACTTGGAGAGGTGGGGATGATGGTTGTTTTTAAGTATTTCAAGGGCTGTGGTTTGAAGAGGCAGTTAGCCTCACTGGCCCTGAAGTCAGGAGGACCTGAGTTCAAATATGAACTCAGACACTTAATAATAATTGCCTAGCTGTGTGACTTTGGGCAAGTCACTTAACCCCATTACCTTGTAAAAAAAAAAGGCAATTAGCCTTGGCCCCAGAAGGTTGAACTTAAAACAATAGACAGAAGTTATATTTTTTGTTCATGGTTATATTTTGATGGTGCAGTGGATAGTTCAAATCTAATCTCAGACATTTAGTAGCTGTGTGACTTAAGCAAATCACTTAACCCTCATTTTGCCTCAATTTCCTCATCCATAAAATGAGTGGAAGAGGAAATGACAAAACATTCCAGCATCTTTACTGAGAAAACCTCAAATGGGATCACAAAGAATCAGAAATGACTGAAACGACTGAACAACAAATACTCTGCTTATTTGTTCAATGTCAGAAAAAATGATCCTAAATTTAGGATTGCCCAAATAGGATAGATTATCTCTATAAAGGTTAAATGTGTGTTTTGGGGGCTGTGGTCCTGGACATTCTTGCTCAGGTTAGGACTGGATTTTGAGACCATTCAGCTTCAGTTTTCTGAGTCTCTGGAAGTAACTTACCCAAGATTACATAGCCAATAAAATAGGGAAAATTTTTTTGCGATGTTTGGGTTGGAGGGCTGTTATTTTTTTACTTCCTTCTCTCCCACTTCCACTCCCACACATGGAAGCTAAATCTATGGGCAAGTTCCGGAAGCAGAATCAGGACTAGCCACTAGAGTCTCTAAATGGAGTCATTTGGTAGCGTGAGAGAAGTTGTGGGGGTGGGAGGAGAGGGCATCTCCTCACCAAGACTTAGCCATTTTGGGAACCAGTTGACTAGGGTATGTGTAGGTATTTTGGGAAAGAAGAGTTGCTTCAGAAACTGATTGGATTTGTAGACCCTTTGGTATGGAGAAAGGCTCCTGGGGGACATATGCCTAGGGGTCTCTCTGTCATAGACTCATAGTATTCCAGAGTTAGGAGGAAACTGTGGGGTTACCTCCCTCTCATTTTTTTTGGGGGGGGGTTTGGTCCTTCATTTTCAAAGAAGACCATGACATCAGGGAGGTGAAGCCATGACAAGCACATGAATTGGATGTGAATGAGGGTGCTGTGCTAAATCACCAGCCTTACTTTCTCCTCCAAAGTCATCAAAGTCCAGTGACCAGATATGAATCAAGACGACTGGAGATAACCCTGTATGCAGGGCAATCAGGGTTAAGTGACTTGCCCAAGGTTTCACAGCTAGTAAGTGGCAAGGTGTCTGAGGTAGGATTCGAACTCCTGTCCTCCTGAATTCAAGATCAGTGCTCTATCCACTGCACCACCCAGCCTTTCTTGAGGTCACACAGGTGTCCCACAGTTAGAAGGCATCTGAGACCATCTTGTGGAATGGTTTGAATCAGGGTAGAGAGCTGCCAGTCACTAGAAGTCTCTAAGTAGGGAACAGGCTTACAACACAAAGAAAGAGGTAAGTAGCAGAGTCATGATTTGAACCTGGACCTCCTGTTCCCAAGCCTGGGACTCTTTGAACTATGCCTAAGGAGCTAAGAGCTTGGAAGTAGGAGGGACAAAACTGGAGTTCAGTCTCAATTCTGGGGCTGATGCTAAATTTAACATCAGGGCTAATTTTAATTCTGGACGGAAACCGCACTGTTCCCACGGCCCGGGCCTCGTTCCTCCACCCCCGCCTGGCCCCCAGGGGAGCCTGGTGACATGGGGAGCTGTGCCCCCTGCCTTCCCAAGGGAAAGTGCCAATCCTACTTCCCAGCTGGACCCCTTCCTTCATGAGGGCCTATCACCCCCAGTCATGAAGAGGGGAGCTAGGGAATGGGGGATGGGGCTGCAATCAGAGGATGATTCATCTTGTTTTCGAAGAGGATCGGAGTCAATGGGGGGGATAACTTGATTTTCGAGTGAATTAGATTTAAATAAGTCAGAGTTGCACAAAGCTGTCAGCCTCACACTCTTCCAACATCCTGGAATTCTAGGGCAAGAGGAAAGTGAAAACTGGTGATGGCTCAGGATTTAGTGGATGACCTTGGTGCTTTCAATGTCTGAGGCATTCACAGAAGACTAGCACCTCTGGTATGAGGGCTTATTGAGCCCTTTTCAGGGTTGCCCATTTAATCTTAGAAATGAAAGAGAGGGAAGTCATAAGGCAATTTGGTCAAACTGGATGGAGAAATCTGCCTCAAGTGGTTATCCAGCCTATGATGGATCAACTTCCTACCTCCCCAGGTAGGGAGCCATCCCCCCTTCAGGGCAATTCTAATTATTAAGAGTGGTCTAGTGGTTAGGACCTTGGAATCAGAGGGCTCCTAGCTTGCATATTGGCTCTGCTATTTACTTCCTGGGTGCCCTTGGACAAATGGAGTCATTGCTAGACCTCATTTTCCTCGTGTGTAAAATGAGGGGATGGCCTAGATGACCTGGATGATCCCTTCCAGTTTGAGTTAGGACTCACTGATTTTCTTGAGTTGAAATCTTTTGCAATTCCCTCCCATTGCCCTTGTCCTTTGCCCTATCCTGGGTTCAATCAGAATGCAAAGATTTGGCTGGCTGGGATGTCCTAATTCCAGTCTAACTTCTCCAGGCTCCACATCCTGAGCTCCTTCCAGTGAATAGCTAACCTCTGTCTTCTTCTGTAAGATACAGAGTTGAAAAAATCTTTGGAGGTCACCTGTTCCCTCCTCCTAATCTTACAGATAGAGGAGAAAGCTATAGTACATCCATAAAAGGTGGTAAACAAGATTCAAGTCCTGCTTTCTGACTTGAGGCTTCTTTCTAACCCACCTTGTTGGCTCTCCAAGGGTGGGAGAGGTTAGGAGGAAAAAGGGAAAGGGGACAGTGGTGCCTGCTCTTTCCTAGGCCTTCAGCTTCAATGGCACCAAACTCCTTCACCCTTAAGCCCAGGATGCTGGTGAGGGAGAAAATCAATGTCAAAGAGCCCTCATATTTCATGACCTCAGGGGGAGCAGGGCAGAGGGGGAGGCTGAGGATGGGACCTAATCTTTGAATCTTTTCCTTATTTTGGGATCCAAAGGAAGCTTCAGGTTTTGAAACTCAGAGTTATTCTTTAGTTTTCTACCATTCCAATCAATCAAGAGTGACCTTGGTGGCACATTGTATAGAACACTGTCCCTAGAGCCAGAGAGACCTAGCAAGTCACTCTGTCTGCCTCAGTGTCCACATCTGTAAAATGATGATGATAATAATAATAATAACAGCATTTAGCTCCCAGAATAGTTCTGAAGATCAGATGGAGATCCCAGTGAAAAGAACTTAGAGGAGAACAGTACCTTTTGAGTAATTGTAAAGAGCTTTGCAAGGCTTAAAGCTCTATATAAATATTAATTGTTATTAGGAAGGAAGGAAATAAGCATGTATTAAATGCCTTCTGTATGCTGGATAACAGGCAGCATGGAGTAATGGACAAGCTGGTCTCAAAGCCAAGCTAAGAGAATCTGGGTTTAAATTCAAACTCTCATACATATTAGCTATGAGACCCTGGGCTTGTTCTTCTCAGTGTTCTAGATTCTTGGCTATGGAGAAGGTATTCACAATATGGACAGAAGTCACTTCACCTACAAATTCCCCAAACCAGTAAAATCACAATCTAATCCTTATTCCCATCTTAAACTTACGTGCCAGGCATGGGGAATACAGAGTTAAAAATGGAAGAATGCCTATCCTCAAGGACAGCATCTATATCCAACTCTATCTGTTTGTCTGTCTGTTTATCTCTCTACATACACTTATATAGTAAATATACAAATAATATATATGTACACATATATAATATTGTCTCCTCTAGCTAGATTGTAAGCTTTAAGTATATATAGTATGTTTATATACACACATAGAGATATACAAAATAGATACAAGGAAACTTGGGGAGGGATTGGGGAAGCATTAGCATCTGGGGAGATCAGGAAAGACTTTGCGTGGAAAGATTCCCTGGTTTCTATGGAGAGAGAAAAAAAGAGAAAGATGGAGAAAGAGATATAGGGAAATAATGTGGAAAGGTAGGATGGGATCAGGTTTTAAAGGACTTCATATTTTATTCCAGAAGTAATTGGGAGTCATAGGAGTTTATAGAGTAGGGGAGTGACATGATAGGAACTGGGCTTAAAGAATATCACCTGTGAAAAGGATGGAGGATAAATGGAAGTGAGAAGCAACTTGAAGTAGGTAGCCCAAGTAGAAGTCCATTGCAAAAATCAAGGCAGGAGATAATGAGAACTTGTATATTTGTGGCTGCATGAGTGAAGATAAGGGTACATATCCAAGAGAGTTTTGTAGGTAGAAATGACAAAAATCTGGCAACTGGCAGCCTATATGGGATAGGTGAGGTGAGGAGTTGCAAACCTCGGTAATTAGAAGGTTGCCAGGGTGTTTGACAAAAACTGAGGAGGGGTGTGTTTGGAAAGGAAAGACTAAGGAGAATTTGAAGTATCTATAGGCCATTCAATTCAAAATGTCCAATAGGCAGTAGTGATATGGTTACTCAAGAGAAAGACTGATTAAATGTATTGATCTGAGTTAGCAACCTAATGATGATAATTAAACCCACAGGACCCAATGAGGTCACCAAGTGGGAGTACAGAGAGCACAGAAAAGGGAGTCTAAGGCATAATATTAGGGCATGATCTGGATGATGAGCCAGCCAAGGAAACAGAGAAGTGGTCAGATAACTAGAAGGACCAAGAGAGAGCTCTGGAAAGGAGAAAGTGTCTAGGAAAGAGTCATTCACAGTCCCAAATGTTCCAGTGTTATTTAGGACAAAGATGGAGAAAGATCATCAGATTTCCCAGTGAAGAGATCTTAACAGCTCCTTTTGAGTGATGAGTTTGGAAACCAGATTGCAAGGGCATGAGGGATGAGAGGAAGCAGAGGAGGCAATGAGTATGAATAGCTTTTCCTGGGAATCTGGCCATGAAAGAAGATATGTGTAGGGCATAGCTTGGAGAGATGGCAGGATCTAGTTAAATTGCATTCAGAATGGGGGAGGCTTGGGTGTGGCTGAAGACCTTGCTTGAAGGCTGTCATTGAAAAAGAACCTGTCGCCCACTCTGTTTTGTGATGGGTCTAATTATGAGCAAAGATCTTCTTACATTGACCCTAAGTCAGTTTCTCTACTATTCCTGACCCTTATTCTGCCACGTGGGCCTTCAAATACTGGGAGGGAGCAGGAAATGAGGGGATTGCTCAGTGTCCTAGGAGGGAATCACAAGCACATGTCCTAACTTTCTGTCTGGAGCCCTTTCCGTTACATGCTACATAATTTGTTGAATGAATGCTTATTGCTTCCTGCATGCACCTCAGCCTTATCATCCCCTCTGACCAGAAATAATGCTATATGCAAATCAAGAGAGTTAACCCTTTGAGGCTCCAGGTGTGACTGTGGGGGAACGTGGACCACAGGCCACAGGAGGCCTGTGCTTCTTTATAGATACAAATGCAAATCTGAGAGTTGGCCTCATGCAAACTGTGGGGTCACCTGGTTTTGACAGCCGGGTGCTCACAGATAGGGGCAGCCTTGGACTTGCTCTGATCCTATATGTGCCAGAGGGAACAGAGATTGGGGGAAGGGAGGATGAAGGCTGAGATTCAGCAGGTGCCCAGGCACTAAGGTTGCCCTGTCTCTTCCCTCTTCCCTACACAGGTCACAACCTGTGGTAGAAGTTAGGGTCAAAAGTATAGTTATGAAGTCATTGACCTCAAAGGCCAATGGCCTGTCCTGCAAGAATGAGATAGCCTTACCTCTGAGGGGTTTGGGAAAAGGTTAAGTCTTAGTGAAAAATGGAGAAGCTGATGGGCCTGGGTCCTAACTCTCATCCACCCCCAAAGTCACTGCCTTAGGTTTCCACTATTGGGATCCAGGCTATTCCTGGGTCCAAGGGAAGCCTAGATTTCTATCTCTATCTTCCCATGAAACAACCTCCTTCCACTCCAATGAATCTTCTATTCCCCCTTAGAAATTCTCTTTCTCCTCACCACATCCTCATCTGCCTGAGGAATTTCTCCTCTTACAGAGGAAAGAATGCTAAATTTGGAATCAAAGGAACTAACTGTAGGCTTCTACTCTGTGGGACCTCAGCCAGGTAATTTAATTCCTTGGACCTCAATCTCTTCAGGTGTAAAACAAAGGGGATGGATGAGTGAAATCAAGCATCTCTGTCCAACTGATCTGGCCCTGGCTCTCTCAGAGATCAGTCAAAGTGGGTATGGTGTAATAGAATGGCCCACTTGGACTCTGGAAGAACCAGATTCAAATCTCATCTCAGATACCTATTAAAGCTGTGACTCTATACAAATTACCCCCCCCCCCACCCCGGGCTTCCCCTTTCCTCATTTGTATAATCTGGGCCTCCCCCACTCTTCCAATGATGAATTAATGATCCTTTTTTCTTTTTTTCACTGAACTTTGGCTCCTTCAAGAGGCTCCCTATTGCCCTATTCCATCATATTGGACTCCCTGACTCCATCTTGGAGCCTTCCATCCACCTAATGAGGCAATTATGCCCCTTGTCATTCCCCTTACAGAGATCCATCACTGTGGGGTAGGTTGACTTGGAGCTTCAGGGTCTAGTCTCCTACAGAGATGAAGCTGGGCCCACCAACCCTACCTTGCCTATCGGTCTGTCTTTGGGGGCTTAGGGAATCATAGGATTACAATTGGGAGAGTTTATCCTCTATTTTACCTTAAATCCAAAGATGGGGTAGGGACTCATCAGAAGGCCCACCAGCAAATCCGGGATGAAAACCTTAGCCTTTAGGCATCAAATCAGGTATCTTTTGTATTGTACCAAGTCACAACCTGTTTATGGGTCATTTCCCTCCCGATAGAGAAAGCAAACTTCCTCTTTGTTGCCTAATTGGTACAGAGAGAAGCCCTTGCCCTGGGGAAGGCTGGGCTGTTCCAAGCAGCTGAACCTGGAATAGGGATGAAGGAGGGTTAGGGAAGGACCCCAGGGAGAGGGAATCAAGGAGAAGATATGATATGTTATTACTGATCACAGGCTGTAGGATTCTCCTCTCTTCTTGTAACCCTCCAAGGGTGAAGTAAAAAATAAACTGGACAAAGAAAGTCTGGGTTTCAATGCAGCTCTTGGTACTTTCTCCTGGGTGACCTAAAGTGAGTCATTCCCTCAAGTCTGTGCCTTGGTGTGAGATAAAGAGGATATGATGTGGAGAGGACCATTGAAAGGAAACTTATAAGCTGCAAAGCAGTCTTACAGACCCTGGGGTTGAGGACTGCTATGGGGAAATTGGGACCCCAGGTGGGGATGACTTGTCCAGGGCCTCACAGTCGATAGGTGGTAAAGCTGGCCAGACATCCTCGAATCCTATCGCTAAAGGCTAGAACTTAAAAGAGGGAGTTCTGGGGCATAATGCTTCCCAACTTGGAGAAGAAGTCACCCTTCAGACCATCTGAGAGTGGACACCCAGCCAGGTTAGGATTTTTACAGACATCATTCTTCTCAGAAATGGGATGATGATGTTTGCCCTTCATTCTCAAAGAAGACCATGACATCAGGGAGGCGATGCCATGACAAGCACATGAACTGGATTTCAGTGAGGGGGTGCTGTGCTAAGACACCACCCTCACTTCCTCCTCCAGAGCCATCGGGGCCCAGTGGCCAGATAGGAATCAGGAAAACTGTAGTTGGCCCTGAATGTGAGGCAATCAGAGTTAAGTGACTTGCCCAAGGGTCATACACTACTAGTTAGTGGTGGTGTCTAGGAGTCAAATTTGAACTCGGGTCCTCCTGACTCCAGGGTTGGTGCTCTATCCATTGTACCCCGCCCCCAGCTGCTCTCAGAAATGGAGAGTAGCCGTGAAAAGACCCTTGGGTTTGGAATCAGGAGACTGTAGTGCCAGTCCCAGTGAATGCTTGCCAGGTGTGACCTAAGGCAATGACATGGCCTTTCTGAGCAAGCATCCTGAGTTTGCTCATGAAAATCTCTAAGGGATCTTCCAGCTCCAAGTCTGATCCTATCTATGATCAGCATCACATGATGTGTGATAGCAGCCATCTGTATTATCCCCTCCCTCTGCACCCTAAACACCCTTTTTTCAGTCTCATTCTGGGAGACTTCTTAGGAAGACAGGGCCAGGGAGAAGCAAGCACTGAAGGGAGGGGGGGCAGCCTCGAACAGCTGGGGTCCCTCCCCCCTTCAGGGAGCCTAGGAATGGCAGGGGAGGGGGGTCCTGCCCGCCCGGTGGCCCTTCCTGTCTTCTCTAATGAGCAGCTCAGGGATCGGCTGATGAAACTGGGGCGTGGGTTGCATGAGGCAACCCTGCAACCCTGATTCGTTGGTGTAGCAGCGGGGGAGGGATTGCTTCCCCCCATACCCTCAGCCAGGGCCCCCGAGGGGCCAGTCCTAACCTTGCTCTCCCCCTACCTACCTCCCCTAGAAGCCTCAGTCAACCTGTCTCTCACTTCTGCTTTTTTTTTCCCCCTTCCACTCCTTCTCCATCACTATCATTCTGCCTAGGTTCACACTGTCTCCTGTTGCCTCCTCCCCCATCTTCCTGCCCCCACTGAGTACCAGGAAGGGGGGAGGGGGTGGAATTCAAGTTCTAAGAGCTGCTCAGACACAACATTTCCTCCAACACATGAATTTTTGCAAATGAGGAAACTGAGACCCAGGAAAGAGAAATAGATTGTGCAAGATCATCCAGATAGTAAATGCCAAAGGCAGGATTTGAACCCAGGTCCTTTGATTTCAAATCTAGCCCTTTTCCCACTGTATCACAAGCCTTGCCTCACCTTGCCATGCTGTGATATCATCTCGAGAAGGGCACCTTAGGAACCCTGTGAAACTTTAGAACTGGAACACCCCACCACCACCACCTCCACCTTAGCAAACCAAATATCAGAGCTGGGAAGACCCTTAGAACATAGATCATGAGACCTGATAAGGACCTTACAACATGGAATAGGAGAGACCATAATGCCCACAAAGTAGAATATAGAATATTATTCATCTGTCTATTCTGGTCCCAAGGCCAGACTTTCACTGCCACCTTCCCTGGGTTCTATTGACAGTCTCCAACAAACTTCCTTCTGCTACTGCCTTCCCCTTCCAATCTATCCAATCTATCCAGTCTGGCATGTTGCCAGATCTGTTATTCTTAAGAAAAATCTAGGCATATCAATCCTCTGTTCAAGACCCCTCAATAGCTCCCCATGCCTTCCTGAGCAAAGTCCAAACTCTTCTGCTTGGTATTTGGTGCTCTGCCATCTCTACGGCTTTGTTCAGTGCCTGGGATACCCTCCCTCTCTCCCATTCTCTGACATTTGCCCTCCTAACCATCTTTTTAAGATCCACCTGAAAAGCTACTTCCTTTAAGAAGGCTTCCCATAACGGTTATCTTTCTACCCCTTTGAATCTCACACAGCAAATTTGTTTTGCCCTTCTTCAATGTATTTATCATGTAATATTGCATATTTTGATATATCCATTTGTCTTATCAGCTTTCAGATTGTGAACTTCATGAGAATACATCTAAACTAGGAAAATCTATCATTTAGTGCAGTGGTTAATAAATATTTATTGAGTGATTGATTAAATTTTGACTCTTAGCTGGGGGTGGAGTATGATGCTCAGTATACAGGAGGTACTCAATAAATACTACTCTCACAGGCTTATAGTTGGAATGTATCTTAGTGACTAGATCTCAATTAATCTCCTCATTTTACAACTGAGAAAACTGAGACCCAGAGAGATCTATCATTTTACTAAGATCACACTGCTAGTAACTACAACTGAAGTTTGAACCAGATCTCCGAACTAGTCTAACTCAAATGTCCTTTCATATTATTCCATATGTCTCTCTTCTAAAGGTTCAGACACTGAATGATGGGAGCTAAAAGGAAGGAAATATCATAGCCAGCCAGAGGGGACAGGGAAAGCTTTTGGGGAGAAGTATCCTCTGAGGGGGGCATCCAAAGATGGGGTACAGCAGGACTATGATGGGAAAAGAGAAAGACATTCTAAGAAGGAGGATATCATGAACAAAGGAACAGAAGTAGGAAGTCCAGCTCCATGATGGCATCTAGTTTGGGTGACCTTGATAGGGGATGGGTAGAGATAGGACTAGAACCAGAGCTCAGAACCAGATGAGAGACGGTATTGAATGCCAGTCTTAGGAAGTAAGACTTTCTGTTGAAGGCAGCATGGAGACATTGATGGTACTTGATTCAGAAAAATGTTCTAAGAAAAATTAGTCTAAAGTTTTCTCCAACAAGTCCCCTCTTCTTCACCTTCATATCTTTCCCTTTACTCCCCCATTCTTTTCCACTCACACTACCCTGGCCTCATAGTGGTACGTACTTCCCCAAGCCATTGCCCTCACTTCCCGTCCAAAACTGCCCAGCAGAATGGGTTTTGAGTTGGGGGAATTCCTAAAGCCCAGCCATGGTTACACCTCTCTGTATTTCCCCCATTGTTCATTCATTCATTCACTCACTAATGCATTCATTCATTCATTCATTCCATAGACATCAATTAAGCCCCATTCTACAAGTTCTTCTTCCCCTCGATGAGGAAACACAAAGATGTCCTAAGACACAAACTTCTACCCTCATGGAGTTTACAGACTGATGGGACAGCGATGAGACAGCACAAACAAGGATGATACAAAGGAGAGTGAGTGCAGTACAAGGGAAATTTGGGTGATGAGAAATTTGAGGAGAAAGGGAGTACTTTCATGGTAGAGAAGGGCAGGAAAGGAAGGCCCACTCCATCAAGGAAGACTTCTTGAAGAAGGTTGGTATCTGGTATTTAACAACCAGCAAATTTGAAAAGGGATCCGTTGTGGGGGGGGGGTGAACAAAGGCAAGGAGTAAGATTAAAACAGGGACCCCCAAAGAGCAGAGCCAGCTCCACTGTAGAGTAAATGGGGGGATGGAAGGAGATGGCACCGCCTTGTCATGCTGGTTAGAACTACATTATGGAAGGCTTTAAATTTCTGGCTAAGGAATTTGTCCTTTGGTGGCAAAGAAAAGCCATTGAAAATACAGGGGAATGAGAGATCCAAGCTGAACATTAGGAAGGTCATAGGTTTAGATTTAGATATGTTTAGGACCTCAGAGACATTCTAGTCCAATTAATTCATTTTTTTTTCAGAAAGAAACTTTCCTAGAGTCATGAAACTAATAGGTATTTGAGGGGGATTTGAACCCAGTTCCTTTTAACTCTTAAGTTGGGAACTCTGTTCACTAAAGCGTGGTGTCTCTTCTTGATAATTCAGATGACCCAGGCAAGACAGAGCAGAGTGGGGAGACAGTGGACTTGTCCTTCTTAGGGCCCTCATCTCCTATTGCTTTTTACAATCCATCTGACAGCATCCTTGAACTTATTGCAGGCAAGGTCTTAGGTCCACTCATCTCAATTAGAAAAGACAAATGACAGCAGGCCATTTCGTTGATTAATGGGATCTCCTTAGAGTCCCTCATTTTATGGACAGGAAACTGAGATTCACAAAGAATAAAAAGCAGAACATATAGCAAGATCATAGGATCTTAGATTTAGAACTAAAAGTGATCTAAAGGGTCACTGAGTCCAATTTTACAAAAGAGGAAACTGAGAACCAGAGGGACTAAGTGACTTGCATAGGGTTATTAATTGTCCAAGGCAGGATTTGAATTCTTGTCTTCCTGAATCCAAGACTACTGACCTATCCCTTATGCCATGTTGCACTGAGAGGATGTCTAGGTATGAAGGATATGAATGAAGCTTGGACTGATCTGGGGCTGGTTAGAGATAATGGGTTAGATGAATTTTCACCAGTCAAGGTAGCTCAGCCATAAGACAGGGGCGACTTGGCTCAGGTTAGCAGCGGGTGGAAGGCATTATTCATGAGATTATACTTCTAGATGGACAGAAATGGGGCAGCAGAAAGGCAGTAGGCAAGACAGCGCAGGTAAACTGGCTAGGTGAGATATGAATGGTGGTTGAATGAAGGGACATAGTAAGAAACAAGGCTGGAAAGGGCATTCTAAAACCAACCCAGGGCTGGCCTTGGGTTCCAGGTTACAGAGCTTGTATCTTAGGTTGCAGGCAGTAGGTTTCTGTTGATGTTGGCAGGTTTGTGAAGGGTTGGGTGACAGAAGAGAAAGATTGGGAGCAATGTGCATCAGTCAAGAGGCTTTTCCAAAGGTCAAGAAAAAAGAAATGAAGGGTCAACTGGGAGATTACTCACTCAAGTGGAGTAAGAAAAAATGCAAGAGATATCCTCAAGCAAAGGCTATGGAACTGATCAAATGTGACAAATGAAGGAAAGGAAAAGTTAAAAATATCTCCAAGATGTATGAGCTCAGAGTGCTGAGAGGATGGAGGTGCCACAAACAGAAATAGGGAAGTTGTGGGAAAGGGCAAGCTCAGTAGAGCAAAGGGAAGATGTTACCTTTGGTTTTAGACATGGAATTTGAGGTGCTGCTGGTGAAGATCTCATAGGTCCATAGATTCAGAGTTGGAAAAAAATTCATCCAATCTAAATCTCTTCATTTTACAGATGAGGAAACTGAGACCCACAGAAGTAAAATGATTTACCCAAGGCCAGTGACACAGATATCGAGCATCAGACTCCAGCTGGCAGCGTGGGCTGGAGCACATGTCCCATGATCTAAATCCCTTCCAAATCTGATACTTTATCTTTCAAGGTCTCTCCCAGCGCTGATATTCTGTGATTCCGCAGTAAGATTTCCTTATCCTTTCTGGGACTTGCACCCTTTGGGGAATTTGTTTATGGATCCATTCTCTGAATAATTTTATTATATATGTAAAGTAAGAGACATGAGATTACAAAGAAAATTTAATATTTTGAGACAGTTCTAAAAATATTTTTTTTAAAAAAAGCCAAATTTACAGATTCTAAAATCTATCTATGAACCCTTTTCATGAACCCCAGGTAGAGAACCCCTGTCCAATATAATCTCCAGAGGTCCCTCAAATCCTTGGGCCCCAGTTCTACTTGGCCAAGAAGGTTTTTTTACTTCTCCGTCTCTCTCTGTCTTTGTGTTTCTGTCTCTGTCTGTCTTTCTCTCTCATATCCCCCTTTCCCAGGGTAGGGTAGCCATCTTTGGCCATGTGCTCAGAGTGGTCATTCTCTTACCCACCTTTCTGAAGAAGACCCCTGCTTCCAAAGGTTTTTCCTTCCACCTGCACACCTCCCTATCTCAAAGACAAAGCTACAGTCACAGCTCTGTGTGTGTGTGTGTGTGTGTGTGTGTGTGTGTAGACTCAGTTACACACTCCTGGATCCATCCAAGAATAGCCAATGGTTCCCTCTCTCCCTTGCATATGCATGTGTGGTTGAAAGGAGATCCTTATGGGAACCTGCTGGAGGGTCAAGAATTATTGTATAGAATGGTTGTATAACCAAAGCAAGTCACTTAAAAGATGCTCAGTAACCTCAGACAATTCTCTAAAACTCTGAATTGCTGAGGAGTTGCTAATGGAGTGAGTTTCCACACTAAGAGATTCACATAATGATAAAAACCATAGGTTAAAAGAAAAAGTAATCAGCAGGTGACTGACCCATCCACCAAACAGCTCCCCAGTCCTGATGTCCCTGGACTTGGATTTGGGCAGGTGAGTCAGAAACAATTTGGGTCAAGCATCTCCCATCTCTCTTTGTTCTGGAGAGAGGAGGCCTGGTGGGGCCTGAGAAACTAATCCCTAGGATGTCTCTTACACCTTACACCTAAGAAATGCGACTCTGGTTGGAACCTCAGGTTCGCCAATGACTGCCTCTCCCAAGGAAACAAGGTTCCCATTCTTGTTCCCCTATGTCTTTCCTCCATAGGAGATTGCCTTCCTCCCAGACTCCAAACTTGGGGCTAAAGGGACCCTAAGAGACATCAAGTCCATCCTCCTGTTGCTTGTGTTGCTGTTGATTTCTTCCCACCCTTTTGATTATGGCACTCTATCCTTCTTCACCCTCAGGCCAGGGGGGTGAATTACAGTCATTCAATCAAAAAGAGCCCACTGCGGGGTGGCTAGGTGGTGCGGTGGATAGAGTACTGGTCCTGGAGTCAGGAGGACCTGAGTTCAAATCCGATCTCAGACACTTAATAATTGCCTAGCTGTGTGACCTTAGGCAGGTCACTTAACCCCATTGCCTTAAATAAATAAAAAAAAATTTTTTTTAGGTTTTTGTAAAATTTTAAAAAATTTTTTAAAAA
The DNA here is from genome assembly GCF_037893015.1 of Macrotis lagotis. NCBI lineage: Eukaryota > Metazoa > Chordata > Mammalia > Peramelemorphia > Peramelidae > Macrotis > Macrotis lagotis. The sequence continues at coordinate 648,908,280 of NC_133666.1, read as the reverse complement.
AGGATCCACTATATGCCAGCCACTTTTGGGGTGCTGGGGTTACAAAGACACAAATGAAGCAGTTGTTGACCTCACGTAGCCTACATTCTATTGGATTAGTTCAAAAAACCCTTCACTGGGAGTCAAGAGTCCTGGCTTCTAATCCAGAAACTAATGCTGACCTGGAGGAAGCCCCTTCACCTCTCTTGATTTGAAGTTTCTTTTTCTATAAAGTTGTCTTTGTTGAGTCAACCAGACTGTCAATTTGGGCTGAATGATCCTTAAGCCTTCTGCCAACATGGACATTCTATGACATTCTAACCCTCTTTCCCCAGCTAAACCTGGCTCTTCTCTACCCTTGTGGCAAGTCTACTCCATTTTAGATTGGAGGGTCTGGGTTCCCATCTTAATTCTGCTACCAGGTGTGATTTTGGGCAAGTTACCTTCCTTTCTTGGATTTCAGTTTCCTCGTCCATAATATGAAGGGGTTGATGAAATGAATCCCTTCTGACTCTGAATCAATGATTTATGATCACTGGAAACACCAGGTAGGATCCCCTCCTCTCCAAATCTCTATGCATCTTCCAGCACTCCTTTAAGCCCGAGTTCGTCTAGTAAGGCCTTGTGATCATTCTAATCCATAGCATTGTCCCTCCTCCATTTCCTCATCTATAAAATGAGGGGTCCTTCCAGTTTGAAATTCCCTGATCTGTGGTCCTCTGGCCTCCTGGAATGCTTCTCGTTCCTGTCATGTGCTACAGTGCTTAATTAATTCTCTGATTGATTCCCAAATATGTGAGCAGTGAGCTCTGTGATGGCCCAGACAGACTCATCCCTTAAGGCTGGAGTCATTGGCCCTCACCATAGTCCATGTTTCCATAGTCCATCATGACTGACAACTTGGTTTCCTCTCAAGAACCCTGGGACAGGGGGTGGCTAGGTGGTGCAATGGATAAAGCACCGGCCCTGGAGTCAGGAGTACCTGGCTTCAAATCCGGTCTCAGACACTTAATAATTACCTAGCTGTGTGGCCTTGGGCAAGCCACTTAACCCCATTTGCCTTGCAAAAAAAACCTAAAAAAAGACAAAGCAAAAAAAAAAAAAAAAAGGAACCCTGGAACATCTTTAGTACAGTATTGTTGTGACCATTTTAAAGATGAAGACATTGAGGTTCATAAAGGTGTAATAACTTCTCATTGGTCACGTGCTCCATGGCCAGGGCTCTTCCCTCTGTATCACTTGATCTGTATAATGGGACTGGATGGAGGCAGAAAGAGCCTCCCTTTGACAGGAGTCTGTAGACTGTGATAAAAAACCACAACATTGCAGACCCTCAAATACTTACTTGCCAGAAGCCTTCTTTAGGAGATTCACTCCATCCATTGCAATATGCCTTCCAAGCATTTCCCTTCTACTGACAAAGACCTTGGACATGCATGAGGAATCCCACCTTTCTTAGTCTGTCTTTATCCCAGTCCATCATAACTGTAAGCTGGATTAAGTCAAAGAACTATAGGAGATGAGAGCTAAGAGGACCCGTGGGACTCACAATGTCAGAGCTGGGAGGGCTCTAAGAACACAGAATGTCAGAGCTGGGAAGTTCCTTAAAACAGAATATCAGAACTGGGAAGACCGTTGGAACCTAAAATATCAGAGCTAAGAGGATCCTTAGAACACAGAGAGTCAGAGTTAGGAGGACCCTTAGAACAAAGATGACAAAGTTGGGAGGATGTAAAGAATACAGGATGTAGAAACTGGGAGAATCTTAGAACACAGGATATAAGACCTGGGAGGACCCTTGGAACACAGAATATCACATCCAGGAGGGTCCTTAGAACAGAATATCAGAGCTGAGAGGGCTGTTGAAACCCAAAATATCAGAGCCAAGAAGGCCCTTAGAATATAGAGGATCAGAACCAGGAAGGTCCTTAGATTATAGGATGTCAGATCTGGAAAGGCCCCTAGATCAGAGTATTAGAGCTGGGAGGGCCCATAGAACGCAATATGTCAGAGTTTGAAGGATCTTTAGAACACAGCATGAAGGAGCTGAGAGAGCCCTTAGAACACAGGATATAAGACCTGGGAGGTCTCGTAGAATAGAGAATGTCAGAGCTGGGAGAGTCCTTAGAACCCAAAATGTCAGAGCTGGAAAGATCCTTAAAATACAGGCTATCAGAGCTAAGAGGGCTCTTAGGACACAGGATGTCAGAGTTTGAAAGGACTTCAAAGACCAGTGGCATCTAAAACTTAAGTGTCTAAAATGGAAGACATCACCTCTTCCTCTAAACCCCTCTTCCAGACTTCCCTGTGCCTGCTGAGAACTATCTTCCTAGACATCCAGGTTCAAAACCCTAGTTATCCTGGCTTTTTCCCTCTCCTGACTCCTGCCATGGAACAAAACAGTTATTTGCGAGATCTCACTCCTTCTCCCAGCCCAACAGCCCTTGTATCTGTCACCTCATGGATCCTCCAGGCTGCTCCTCTAGGTGAAGCCCTCCTCACCTCTCACCTGTCTTGCTTCCTAACTCCTGTCTAAGCCGCCATCCTCTGCACAGCTTCCAAGACCCACAGCTGAAAAGGGTTTCTCCCTGCTCAAGAGCCTTGAATGAGTATCCATCATTTTATGGTTTGAAATACAAACTCTTCAGCCTGACATTTGAAGCTCTCTATACTCTTGTCTTCCAACTATCTTGTTTCATTTCACTCTCTGGGACATCTTTAGTACAGTATTGTTGTGACCATTTTAAAGATGAAGACATTGAGGTTCATAAAGGTCCCCAAATCAAGCTGAACTACTGTTTCCTGAACAGGACATTACATCTGCTAAATACCCTCCTCTGGACATTTGCACAGGCTGGTCCCCTTGCCTCGGATGCCCATCCTCCTTATCTCCACCTCTCCAAATTCTTTTCTTCCTGCAATGCTCAGTTCAGTTACCAATTCCTCCGTGACGTTCCCTCTGATCCTTGAAATCATTGTTTTCTCTCCCTCTACAAATCATCTTGTATATGATTTATCTGTGAGAATATCGCATCCCCTCAGTAGAATGGAAGCTCCTGGAGGGTAGAGGCAATTTCATTTTTGTCTTTGTATGCCCAGGTCTCAGCAAAGTATAATGTATAATGTAAATGATAAAGGAATGGTTGGTGAATCTAATCTAACTAACCCCTTCAATTGTTTTATGGATGGGGGCCAAGGTGGTTGGGAAAGTGACTTTGCCCATAGTCATAGTAGACTCTTCACTGGAGCCCAATCGTCCTTACTCTTCTCATTACTCCATAGAAGATGTCCGTATCTAATTTTTTTCTGAGAAGAGAAAGTCAGATTTGATTCCAGTCTTCACCGGAGAACCTGGGGTTGAGGGCTAAGACCCTTCTTCCCTTGGGATTGGTTTAGTCCCCTTGCCCCAATCTCAATGATTCTCATTTCATGCCCTGACCTGGCCTCCCCTACTGATGGACCCAGGAGATAGGTCCCACCTACTCCCTGGATGATTGAAGGGTAGAGGCTTTGGGAATAGGAGAGGCCCGGACTGACATAGTCACTGTCTTCTGGTCTCTGAAGGGCCTTGGTGAGACAAAGGGATCAGAAGTGTTCTCCTTGCACCCAGTTGCTAGGACTAAGAGCATTGAAGGTCAGTTATAGAGGGTAGATTCTGGTTCAGTAAGAGCAAAAGCTTCTTAAGAAATAGAGGTCTCAAAAGTGGAATGGCTGCCGTAGAGCCTGGAGGACCTCAGGTTGTGACGATGTAGGGGGTGTATGCCCGTACACACACTGGCCTGACTGGGTGACCCTTAAAACTCAGCGATTCCCCAATCTGGGATTCTCGGGCCTCCCCAGGCAACCTCGTGCCCTACAGCTGGCCTCGCCACCACGAGACTGTCGCTGGTGGCAGGAGGGCCCAGCGGGGACCCGAGCGGATCCGAATGATCACAACCTACCATTGGATCCTTCACCTTTCGGTTGGTGACTAAGAAAGCCCTGGCGGCCTTTGGTCCGCTCCCGTACCCCGCTGCACTTGCCCAGGTCACCGGAGGCCAGGAGCCCAACACAGCTTCAATCCCTGAGGACCCAGGATCCCCATCCCCTCCAGCCACCCAGCTTGGATTGGGTTCCGGCTTGGCTGCCTCCTCCTGGACCCTCCCCACCTTTCCCTGGACTCCATGAATAAGCGGTACCCTCTGGCCCTGAGGCCACAAAGGGGGTTAACCCCTTCATCGGTCACCCCCTTTCCCCGGCGAAAACCTCTTCCAGAGTCATCTGGACTCCGGGGTTGGGGGGTCTGCTTCGTGTGGACTCGCCCAGCGACTTGCTGCTGGGGGTTTCCAGGGTGAAGCATCTCAGATGCCCTCGCCCTTGGCTCCCTTTGGGGGCCCCCCCAGTCCTTGCCCTGGCCCCCCGGCGCCCCACGATCCCGACAGTGCGCACATGTTCGCTCAGCCAGAGGCGGACACCGCACACACGTACACACACACACACACGTATACACACACACACACACACACACACGTATACACACACGTATACACACACGTATACACACACACACACACACACACACACCTGCTCGGCGTTACCCTTTCCGGAAACTCCCCGGTTTCAGGCTCAGGGCACGGGGCTTCCCGGGGACGCGGCTCCGGTCCGGGCCCGGGGCTCAGAGGCAGCGGCCAAGCCTCGGAGAGCGCCGCGAAGTCTCGGGGAGCCGCGCCGGCAGCGCCAGGTGCATTCCTAGCAGGCTGCCTTCATTTGCATGGCCACGCCCCCCGCGGGCGGGGATTGGCCGGGCCTCCGGCCTGGCTTTGCATGAGCGCCGCTCTTCCCGTCTGCGATTGGTCAGCTCCGGGGCGGTTCGGGCGGGGCTCGGCCCTCCCACCGCCCACTCACTCGAAAGGGGCGGTGTTTGCGAAGTTGCCGCCCCGGGCCCTGACCTCTGTCCCTGCTGGACCCGGGCAGGACCCCAGGGCCCAGAGAACCCTGGCCCGGAATCCTCCTCCCTGGGACTCTCAGGGCCGCAGAATCAGAGCGACCTTGAGGCTGGGAAGGGCGAAGCATAGTGGGTGTCTGGGTTAGAAGCGGAGGGAGAGGGGGTTTAGAGAAGGGGGCCAGGAGCTAGGGAGGAAATGGGCTTGGGACTGTGGGACAGTGTCTAAAGGGCAGCCAGGGGCTGGCACCACCAAGAGGGGCTGGGTCCAAGCTTCGCTGAGGATGTCTTAGCTGAAAAGGAGACGAATTGGGATGTCCTCGAAAAAGCCTAGTCTACAAGTCAAAGCCAGGTGGCCTTAGGCAAGTCACTTCTCCACTCTAAACCCTCAGTTTCCTCCTCTGTAAAACAGACGTGAAAGTGCTGACGCAAATCCCATTCAGGTGCAAATTCTAGCTAGGAGGGACCCTTTTTTATTTAGGAAGATTTTATTTATTTTGAGTTTTACAATTTTCCCCCATTCTTGCTTCCTTCCCCCCACCCCCACAGAGGCATTGTGTTAGTCTTTCCACTGTTTCCATGGTATATACACTGATCTCAGTTGAATGTGATGACAGAGAAATCATATCCTTAAGGAAGAAAAATAAAGTATAAGAGATAGCAAAATTACATAATAAGATAACGGGTCCCCCCCCCCCAAATTGAAGGAAATAGTCTTTGGTCTTTGTTCAAACTCCACAATACTTTCTCTGGATACAGATGGTATTCTCCACTGCAGACAGCCCCAAATTGTCCCTGACTGTGGCACTGATGGAACGAGCAAGTCCATCAAGGTTGATCCTCGCCCCCATGTTGCTGTTAGGGTGTACAATGCTCTTCTGGTTCTGCTCATCTCACTCAGCATCAGTTCGTGCAAATCCTTCCAGGCTTCCCTGAATTCCCATCCCTCCTGGTTTCTAATAGAACGATAGTGTTCCATGACATACATATACCAGTTTGCTAAGCCATTCCTCAATTGAAGGACATTCACTTAATTTCCAATTCTTTGGCACCCCAAACAGGGCCGCTATGTAAAAGGGATTTTTTTAATGTCTAGAAATGGAAGGAACTTAGAGATCATCCTTTATTGTCTTAAGGATGAAAAAAATTGAGGTTTAGACAAAAGAATGCTTCTGACAACTGCACTATCATAGTGACCCGCTTCGGAAACCTCTTCCCCACATTCTAATCACTCCTCCAACTTCAAAGCTATTTGGATCCAGGCAGGTCTCTTATCTCTATTGATTGAACCAATCATTCTAAATCCATCTCTTCTGCAAGCGTTGCTGAGGCTCATATCTGATCACATCCTTACCTTTCTCAGATCCCTTACCAAGAGCTGTCTGCAGAATAAAGTCCGATAAAGTCTGATATTCAAGGCTATTCCCAATCTAACTCATATGGAAAACATCCCTGATTATACAATAACCCTAGGTATTTCCTCAGTTCAAAGTAACAAGATTTTACTTGGCTAGATAGCAAAGACTCCTCTCTTTCTAAATTTGCTTCCCACCTTCCTCTTCTCACCAGTTTATTCCTCCTTTCCCTTCAAAAGAGTCTGAAGATCTTTAGGGAGATTTCCAATGACCATTCCTCTATCTACCCCAGAGCTTAAAAACCTTCCCCCCCCACCTCTTTTTTCACCTTTATTTTAAACACTAGCCTCACTGCTAATTCTTCTGCCTTTATCCCGAAACTAGCCCAAAGGCAACTGACACCCCATTTAGGCTAACCCTTGTCTCGAAATTTAATTTTTAAACTTCCTTAACGCTAAAGCTAGTCACTAAACCTACAACTAACAGGAACTCCAAACTTCTCACTTGACCCTTATCCTCATTTTAACCCTGGTTTTCACTTTATCACCCTAGCACTAACCCTACTGCCTACCATAGTTCTGTCCTCCTTAAAGTTAAATCGAACTCTTCACAAAACACGTGTCAAATCCTGTTAACTCTATGAACAAAATCGAATATTCATCCAAAAGGTGATTTTAATTCTAAACTAATACCCTAACCAACTCTTTGTTGTTTTTCCTTCATTCTCAAAGAAGACCATGACATCAGTGAGGTGATGGCATAGCAAGTAAGTGAATTGAATTTGAGCCAGAAGGTAGTGTGCTAAGTCACCAGTCTCACTTTCTCCTCCGGGTTCAGTGACTAGGTATGGATCAGGATGACAGGAGATGGTCCTGTATGTGAGGCAATCAGGATTAAGTGACTTTCCCAAGATCACACAGCCAGTAAGAATCAAGTGTCTGAGGCCAGATTGGAACTCAGGTCCCCCTGGCAACATTGCTTCCCTGAATACTATGCCTCTCATCTATGTCACTGTCTGCTCAACCCTTACTGTATGCTTATATAAAATTCTAAAATGAGTCCTAAAAGTGACGCTGGGCTGATAACAAGTAGTAATGTTAATCCCTGTCTAAATCCCACAATAGCCCTTGTCCTGGGGAGGCTTCCCCCTGGCCTCCCCACCCCCTCACTAGCCCTAATCTAGTTCACTTTGAGGTGGCACTCAATGTTTCATTTCAAATCAAAATTAACCTTAACTCCGATCTTGATTCTACCCAAAGCCTTGCCTTTAATTTAACTGAAACTTTAAATAAGATTTTAATCACAAATGTAATTGAAGGCTAATCCCAAATGTCCTCATCTTGTCTTTTATTTTGTGACCTTGGGTGAGTCGTTTCTACTTGAAAGGGCTTGATTTTTCCATCTGAAAATGAGAGGGTGGAATAAATGATTTCTAAGGTCTCTTCCATCTCTTACATTCTGTACTCTTTGTACTCTAAAGGATCTTCTACCTCTTCTCAAATTCTGAGAGTGACCTTAAAATAATGCATATCAAGGCTAGAATGAGATCTTTGAAATGTTCTGGTCCAACTTCTGCCATTTACAGTGGGGAAACTGAGGTCCAGAAAATTTAATCAATACTTTGCTACCTTATGATTTTAGCCAAGGTCACAAACTTAGTTTATGACAATCAGCACTCTAACTCAATTTTCTTGTTGGTTTTGTTCTTTCCTGCACCACCTTCCATCCAATCCTGATTCTCATCTCAGATAAAAACTACCATACCAGGCCAGATTCAATGCCTCACTCTCCTCTATCTAGGTTCAAAATTTATTAGCTGTGTGACCCTGTGCAAATCACTTAACTTCTCTGAGGTTGTTTCCTCATCAGCAAAATGTGTCTCTGGGATTCTTTAAGCCAATCTTCAAATAGAGATGATTTTGCCTTTTCTTTGCTTTAGCTTAACCCCTTAATTTCCTTTTTTTGCCTTCTTGTTTTCATTCACATTTCTTGAACTCCATCTGTTCAGGTTAACTGTGTCTAATCTCTGTCCTGTCATCCAGAACTCAAGATCTTCAGAACTAAAGGAAGAACAGTAGTCCCCTTCATGATTTCCCTGCTGAGGGGTCCTTTAGTCTCTCACCCAATCTCTCCCAGTAATGGAGAGTGAGGTCCTCCTTAAGGCAGTTGGTCCAACAGAGGCAGATGGCCCCCTCTCACAGGAGCTGGAGAGGGGATTCCTGCAGTAGCAGGATGACCTCTGAGATTCACCTCTGGCTCTGAAAATCTCTGAATCTGAGGGCGGGAGAGAAGAAGGAGGGAGTTGGGCTAAACTGGCTGGAGCTGGAGTTGGGACTGGGGAACGGGTGGGGACCCCAGGGAGCCCTGGTGTTTACCTCCCACAGCTCAGGGCTCTGATGCAACTCGCAGGCTCTGGTTACATGAGGGCGGCAGATGGAGAGGCCCAGGGACCAGCTGGGGGACTTGATTGTGAAGGCTAGGTAGGGAAATAGGCCCCAGCACATATTCTCCACACTTTCCTTATCCCCCTGCCCCATTACCCCAACTCTTTTTTTCCCTCATTGGAAAAGAATATTTCCCCTCCCATTTCTTGCCCCCCCCACCTTCACCAGTCTTTCTCTCTGCTCTTTTCTCTCTTTAGTCCCTTTCTACTCCTTTCATTACTCCTCTCTCCTTGCTAGCTGATTGACCCTGGGCAAGTCACTTAACTTCTCTGTGAATTAGTTTTCTCACCTACAGAATGAAGAGATTGTACTTTAAGATCTGGGGTCCTGTCAAGCAAAGAATCTCCCAACATTTGTTTCAATAATTTTCTCCTAACCCACCTTTTTACTCTCCCCCCCCCCCCAGGCATAGCTGATGGTTGGATTTATTTTTTTCAACCAGGGCAAGAACAGATAAAGGAGGAAACCCGGAAGACAGTCTAGCCATAGGTGAGATCTTGCCTGAAGAGAGGCTGTTGGAAGAGGGATGGACTGGCTGTTACACCTAAGAGGGGTTGGGGTCGGGGGGAGGCAAGATGGGTGTGTGAAAAGGTTGGCTCCAAGATGGAAGCCTGAGGTATTGTATGGGTCAGACTACTGAAAAAGCTTGTGGTTCAGCAATAAATACAGAGAGGAAGCATATCCCCCCAATTCCCTAGGCAGCACCCCAGAACTAAACTCTTTGTCTCTTCCTAATTATGGCTCTGCCTAGTCTTTTTTGCCCTCACCTCACCCCATTCCTTTCATTTTAGCCCTTCTTTTCCTATCCCTTCAAACCTCCCACTTTCTTCTTTTTACATTCACTTCTCCCTACTTCCCTTCCCCCATTCTCCTTTTAACCAACCTCCTATATTCCTCAAGTGTCTTCCCTAGTACCTTCTTCACAGTTCCTCTTGCCTTATTATTCCTGTCACTGTTCTTCCCCCATAATCTCCTCTTTCATCTTCTATCTCCTCCTCTTCTCTTGAAGGAGAAGGGTGTCAGGGAATGACAGTGGGATGCAGGGTCTCTCTTCTAGATTCCAGAGAACCCAGGCTGGAATCCCCCCTCCCCGTCAGGCACAGCAGGATGTTACCCCTTTGGTCCAAAGCCATAGAGTTGCTTTGAATTGTCTCAGTATTCCTAGGGTAGCCCTCTTCCATTACTTTTTTTTTCCTTATGGACTTCAAGATGGTGGACCCCCAAGCTCTCTGATGATATGAGATTCCATACCAATGAAATAAACCAGGAAGGAATGTCCCCAGATGACAGTCTGGGGTCTTAGAGGTCCAGTATTGCCTTTGTCTTAAAAGTTAGAAAGAATTTATGAATCCCAGGATGCTCCCTTTGGTTAACAAGGTTGGAAAGGACCAAAAATACCTTGTGATCTCAGTACAGGATCACTGAGAGGTGGTGCATCAAGATGCAAAGAGCCCTGGACTTGGGGTCAAGAGAGATCCGGATTCAAATCCAACTTCTAACACTTACTAGAAATGTAATCATGGATGAATCCATTTATCCCTTTGAGCCACAGTTTCCTCATCTGTTAAATGGGTATAATCATATTTGTTCCTACTTTGCTTCTCAGAGTTAAAAAAAGGATTAAATGGTGCAGGGCCCTTAAGTACTCATAAATCTTAAACCTGATATAAATAAACACTAGTTCTTTTTATTATTATTATTATTACTATTATTATTATAGAAAATAGGATAAAGGCCAAAGCAATTAATTAATCAATAAGCATTAATAATCACCTACTCTGGGGGCCGCTAAGTGGCACAGTGGATAGAGCACAGGCCTGGATTCAAGAGGACCTGGGTTCAAATCCAGCCTCAGACATTTAATAATTACCTAGCTGTGTGACTTTGGGCAAGTCACTTAACCCCATTGCCTTGCAAAAACAAAACAATAATCTCCTATTCTGTGGTAGTCATAATGCAAAATATTGGGGTACAAAGACAAAAGGGAAAACTCCCTTCTTTTGAGGTGCTTGCATTCTAGCTTGGGGAAACAGGCATAAATGGAAGTTCCAAAAGTCTCAGTTAAGAGTTTTAAGCTATTACAATAGATATAAAGAGATATATATTTAATAGACTACATATTTTATATATTTAATGAATAAAATAGATATAAGAAAAATTTGGGAGGCAGTGGGGAATACTAGCAGCTGGGAAGATCAGGAAGATGCCACTTTCATTGTGACTTGAAAGAAAGTAGGATTTTCAGAGGCAGATGTAGAAAGGGAGAGTGTTTCAGGAATGGGAAACAGCACATGCAAATACATAGAGGGTGATGGAATAGTAGGAGGAAATGGGGACTCAAGTTTTAGGTGGAATCTGGACAAGTCATTTCCCTCCCTTGGGCTTTTATTTTCTCTTCTATGGCAATAATAAACTCATTCTTCAGAAAGTGTTTCAAAGACTTTTTTTTGAATTTTTTTCAATGCAGAAATATATTTAGCTTGACTCTACGTGTTTATAACAAGTGACTTGTTTTTCTGCTTTCTCAGTAGGGGTAGGGGCTGGAAGGAGAAATGGGAAGGAAAGAAGGCAGATTTTCAATCAAATATAAATATAAGAAATATATTTATATATAATATTCAGATATAAAATAGTTAAAAGATAGTTTTTCATTCAAAAAAGAATTCTTCATAAATTATTATCTCATGGAAATAGGCATGATGATTATATTACTTCTATTGTTTCTCCCCTACTATTGATATTTCAGTACAATTCAATGCAAATAGAACCCATACTAGGTCAGATAGCTTCAGGAGCTCTCAGGATGATGGGAGAGACAACATACAAACACTAATGAATATACAAGATATATTCGGAATAAATTAGAGGTATTCTCAGAAGGAAATCACTAGTGGTGAAGGTTTTGGTGGTGGTGGTGGGTTGTTATTTGTTTTGATTTTTTTGAGTTAGGGGTAGATTAGGAAAGACTTCTTACAGAAAACAGGATTTGAAGTGTTTTCTTCTTTCTTCTAATTTTTGCAAGGCAATGGGATAAGTGAGTTACCCAAGGTCACACAGCTAATAAATATCAAATATCTGAGGTCGATTTTGAACTCAGGTCCTCCTGATTCCAAGGCCAATGCTCTATCCATTATGCCACCTAGCAGCCCCACATTTGGGGTGAGTTTTGAAGAGAGTCAGAATAGTCAAAAACATTTTAATGTATGTTTAAAATTGTTTTTTACTGGGGAAGATATTAAAGTACTAAAACAAATACATAAAAATAAAATATTATTTTAATAAATTGCAAAATTAAAAAGATTTGAAAAAGAAACCTAAGAAAGAAGAGATGAGGAAGGAGAAGTGCATTCCAGTATGATGAATAGAAAATGAGAATAAGGGGATGTATAGGGTGTTCTAGGAAGAGCAAGGAGGCCAGGGTCACAGGTAGACTATTGAGAAGGGAGTGGGGGTGTGAAAAGACTGGAAAGATAAGAAGGGACCAGGTGGTGAAGGGTTTTAAAAGATAAACTGGATTTTACATTTGATCCTGAAGATAATAGGGAGCCACTGGAGTTTGTTGGTTAGGGGTGAGGGTGGTCAGTGATTTCGCTTTGGGAAGGTCACTTTGACACCTGAATGGGGGGGATTCAATGGAGTCGGGAGATTTTGTGGAAGGGAGACCAATCAAAAGGCAATTGCAGTTATTCAGGAATGAGGGGATGAGAGTCTATACCAGGCTTGTAACAGCATTATAAGAGAGAAGAGGCTCATACAAAAAAATATAAGAAGATAGAAATTACAGGACTGGGTAACAAATGAGATTGGGTGTCATGGGTGTCAAAGAAACAGGGAAGCCTGGAAGAGGAGAGGGTGTGGGGGGAAATCAGGAATTCTGAGTGTAGTTTTAGACATGTCCAGCAAACATCTGGTTAGAAGGGCTGTTGTTTGTTGTGATTCTTGTTGAGTTGTATCTGATTCCACATGACCACATGGTTAAAGAGAGCTGAGAATCATCTTCAGAGAGTGATTGAATTTGGGGGAGCTGATGAGATCACCAAAAGAAAGAGTATATTAATATTAGAGAAAAGGGTCCAGGAAAGGCCTTTAGGGGATACCCCAAAATAATAGGCATGATCTGGAGGAAGTCCAGTAAAGGAAACCAAAAAGGAAGGATCAGGCAGGTAAGAGTAGAATTTTTCTGCCAATACTGCTAAATTCTAAAGATACAAAAAAATTGGAATCCTAAACTTCCTCTCCACAAGGAGCATAAAGTTTTATGTGTGTGTGTGTGTGTGTGTGTGTGTGTGTGTGTGTGAGAGAGAGAGAGAGAGAGAGAGAGAGAGAGAGAGAGAGAGAGAGAGAGAGAGAGAGAGAAATACAACATGGGTACAGATTAGAAAATATGCAATATATAGAGAATAATATAAAGGAGAGAGAAAACAGAGAGATGGGGAAGGAGGGAAAGAGAAAGGGAGGGAAGAGGAAGGGAAGGGGAGAGAGAATGACTGAGGAGAGAAAAGAGGGAAGGAGAGGACATGAGGAAGGGAGAGAGGGAGAGAGAGAGAGAGAGAGAGAGAGAGAGAGAGAGGAGAGAGAGAGAGAGAGAGAGAGAGAGAGAGAGAGAGGTCTAGAAAGGTCTTGTATATAATGGAAATGTCTGAGTGATGCTTAATGAAATCATGAAACTAGAATTGGGACAGACCTTGAAAAATCATCTTGTCATTGGCCTTTTGAGAGAGATGCCTGGGTTATTGTGCCATTCAAAGATCGGGTTGACTATGGACCCTAGTTGCTGGAGCTTTTTTTTTTTTTTTTTTTTTTTTTAGGTTTTTGGCAAGGCAAATGGGGTTAAGTGACTTGCCCAAAGCTACACAGCTAGGTAATTATTAAGTGTCTGAGACCAGATTTGAACCCAGGTACTCCTGACTCCAAGGCCGGTGCTTTATCCACTACGCCACCTAGCCGCCCCTAGAGCTTTTCTTTCTAAGGTTACCTGCCATTTCTTCTGGTTCTTTTGTCTATTTATTTACATGGTGTCCCTCCTGTTAGAATGTACCTAGAAAGGCTTAAAAACTCGTACTGATGAACTGAAACACATTTTTTTTCTCTTTCTTTTACTTTATTTCTCATGGGGTTTTATATTTGTGTGCGGGAGGGGGTATTATGTTTACTGTTAAACAAGAATATTTTAGTAATGTGTAAATAAATTAAAGAAAAAAAAACTTGTACTGATGGATTGAATGAACAAGGGATGATTCAGCCTGAAGAGGTGGCACATGATACCTGCCTCCGAGTACCTAAAGGGCTCTCCATGGATTTTCTACTCAGCCCCAGAGGGGAGGATTAGGAGGAATGGATGAGAGGCAAAGAGACAACTACATAAGGAAACCGAAATTGCTCAATTCTAAGGTCTCCAAAAGTAAACCAAGTTTCCTAGGGAGTTATTCTTCATTTCCCTGAAGGCTGTAGCAAGGATTCCTGTTTCAGATTGGCCTTCTTGGCCTCTGAGTACTTTCCAGTTAGGACACTTGGGGAGTCTGCACGAGTCATATTCTAGAAAGATATTGATCAGAACCAACTCTTTGATCAGAACCAGGGTCTCTCCTGGGTTATGCTGTCAGAGGAGACATAAATGGATGGAACCCAGTTATGGCCCTTATTGAATTTCTTTCAGCCTGGCAGGAAGATAATAGTCATACTCACATAAGTTGGATGGATGGCAGGATATTATAAGGGTCATAGGTAAAGGATAAACTTAGGGCTGTGGGGACGTAGAAGGAGAGATGCTCTCCAGCTTGGGAATAGGGAAGGGGATGGATCAGGAAATCAGAGCCCCAGAGTGAGGGTATATGACCTGCAAAGCATCAAAGGGCATCAAACAATAACTTTCAAGAAGGAAAAGATAATTTCTTAATGCTCATTTGAAAAAAAATACTCAACTTCACCAATAATATAATCAAAGAGATACAAATTAAAACTACTTTGAAGTGCCCCTTCTTATCTATTAAACTGGCAAAAAGATCCAAAAACCATGAAACTAAAAATGCTTTTAGGAATAGAGAAAAAAGTATACTTTTAATTGCTGGCAGATTTGGAAAATCATAGAAGCTTTTTAGAGAGCAACTAGAGGTATACAGTAATTTATCAAAATAGTTTTACCTTATGACAATAATTCCATTGTTGTAAAAGTGAAAACAAATTCTTTTTATATTTTTCAAGGCAATGGGGTTTAGTGGCTTGCCCAAGGCCACACAGCTAGATAATTATTAAGTGTCTGAGGTCAGATTTGAACCCAGGTACTCCTGACTCCAAGGCTGGTGCTCTATCCGTTGTGTCACCTAGCCGCTAGCTTTCCCAAAAGTGAAATTTCTTAAGAGCTACCTATTAAAAGATTTTTTTTTTTAGGTTTTTGGCAAGGCAAATGGGGTTAAGTGGCTTGCCCAAGGCCACACAGCTAGGTAATTATGAAGTGTCTGAGACTGGATTTGAACCCCTGTACTCCTGACTCCAAGGCCGGTGCTTTATCCACTTCGCCACCTAGCTACCCCTAAAAGATTTTTTTAGCAACATAAGTAATTACAAAAAAAACTGGAAGTCACCTCAATGCCTAATGATGAAGTAATAATTAAGCAAATTTGATATATTCAATGCAGTGAAACAAGAAAATATTAAATAACTCAATGAGATCAGTAAATAAATTCCAATAAATGATGCAAAATGAAGAAATAAAAGCATAATAATTATTAATAATAATTAGCATTTACAAAACAATTTGTAGAGTTTGCAAAGCACTTTACAAATATTATCTCATTTGATCCTCACAACTACCTTGGGGGGGTATAGATGTTATTAAGAAAGATTATTTTTATTTTACATATAAAGAAACTGAGGCAGAGGTGAAGCAACTTGGTCAGGGATGCACAGCCACTGTTGGAAACTGGATTTAAACTCAAGATCTTGCCTTCAGGAAGTATATCACCCAGCTTTAAATGCAACCACATTAGGGGGAAGTTAAGGAAAATGTATAGAGAAAGAATTCTGATGGGGTCTTAGAGGATGACTGAAAAATATTTCATGTGTTGAAATTATTGAATTTTATGTAAACTCTTACCAAGTAGTTTTAGTTGGTTGGACAGATATTTTGTGTTGTTTTACATGAAGCATTGGAGAGTGTATGATGAATCTATGTAAGTATTTAACAGTTGACATTCAAACTATATTTTTTATTTTTGGCAATGGGATTAAGTGACCTGCCCAAGGTCACACAACTAGGCAATTATCAAGTGTCTGAGGCTGGATCTGAACTCAGGTCCTCCTGACTCCAGGGCTGGTGTTCCATTCACTGTGCCACCTAGCTGCCCCTAAACTAAACTTTAGAGACAGGAAGGTGACACATTGGGCTTCACATTGGTCTTAGGTCAGAGAGCGACAGATTCTAGTCCTATAACTGACATAAATTGTCTATGTGCCCCTACCCAAATAATTGAATATCTTAGTGTTCCCAGACCTTCCCTCCAAATATGTGACCATGGCATTCTGAAGTTTGCAGATGTTTTATTTGTAGTATCTTATTTGATCCTCCCAACCATGTGAGGAAGGTACAATCATGACCCCCTGATTTACAAATGTGGAAACTGAGAGGTTACATGACTTACCCAAGGCTACACAAATAGGAAGTGTCTGAATCTCAATGCAGATTTTTCTGATGAGAAGTCCAAGACTCTCCATTACACTCCAGCTACCTATACCCTATGTGCTTGCCATCTGCCTGGGTATTTGTTAATGCCTTTATGTAATGTGTGTGTCTGCCTGTCTGGTTGTGTCTATTCCTTGTGTGTCTATGTGACTGTGTGGGGCAGCTAGGTGGCACAGTGAAGAGGGCACTGGCCTTGGAGTCAGGAGGACCTGAATTCAAATTCAGTCTCAAGCACTTAATACTTAGCTGTGTGACCTTGGGCAAGTCACTTAACCCAGGCTGCCTCACCTCCAGAGCCATCCCTAGTCATCCTGATCCATGTCTGGCCACTGGACCCAGATGACTCTGGAGGAGAAAGTGAAGCTGGTGACTTAGCACAGTCTCCCCTCCCACAAACACAATTCACATCCCTGTCGTGGCATCACCTCCCTGATGACATGGTCTTTTTAAGAGAATAATTGTCCAAATCTGGAGCAGCTAGATGGCATAGTGGATAGAGCAAGGGCTCAGACACACACACACAGAGGAGAGACAGAGAGAGATAGAGAGAGATAGAGAGAGAGAGAGAGAGAGAGAGAGACAGAGAGACAGAGAGAGAGACAGAGAGACAGAGAGACAGAGAGACGGAGACAGAGAGACGGAGACAGAGAGATGGAGACAGAGAGAGAGAGAGAGACAGAGGGAGAGAGAGAGAGAGAGAGAGACAGAGAGAGAGAGAGAGAGACAGAAACAGAGAGAGACAGAGAGAGACAGAGACAGAGAGACGGAGACAGAGAGAGAGAGAGAGACAGAGGGAGAGAGAGAGAGAGAGACAGAGACAGAGACAGAGAGAGACAGAGAGAGACAGAGAGAGAGAGAGACAGAGGGAGGGAGAGAGAGAGAGAGAGAGAGAGAGAGAGAGAGAGAGAGAGAGAGAGAGAGAGAGAGAGAGACAGAGACAGAGAGAGAGAGAGAGACAGAGGGAGAGAAAGAGAGAGAGACAGAGAGAGAGAGAGAGAGAGAGAGAGAGAGAGAGAGAGAGAGAGAGAGAGAGAGAGAGAGAGAGAGAGAGAGAGAGAGAGAGAGAGAGAGAGAGAGAGAGAGAGACACAGAGAGAGAGAGAGAGACAGAGAGAGAGAGAGAGAGAGAGAGAGAGACAGAGAGAGAGAGAGAGAGAGAGAGAGAGAGAGAGAGACAGAGAGAGACAGAGAGAGACGGAGACAGAGAGAGGATGTCCTGGGAGCCCCTGCGGCTCCTCTGTGGTCCGCACCTGGCCGCCGGCATAACCGCGCTCCGGACGTGACTGCGTGTCCACACACAGCTACGTCTGTCTGTCTGCACTGTGCACACGACGTGCTGTCCATGGCCGTCACGTCCCCCCGCGGCCCCCGAAGGCCCGCGGCCCGCTGAGCCTGTGTGCCGGGGTCCGCGCCGCAGCCGCGTGACTGTGCCTGGGTGCGGCGGGTCCGGACGCGGGGGGCTGCCCCCGGCGTCTCCACTCCTCGCCCCCAGCCCCCCGGGCTCTGCTGTCCGGCTCTGCGCCCACTCCCGAGCCCGGCGGCGGCCGGGGGAGCCTCCTGGGCGGGCGGGGCGGGGCGGGGCGGGGCCTCTCGGCCACGGTCCGCGTTCGGCGCCCCCGGCTGTCCCGTATGCAAATGAGATGCAAATGAAGCCCCGCCCCGGCGCCCGAGCTGCCGACATCTGCGGTGCCGCGGCGCCCCCTGCTGGCCGCACCTCCACCCGACCTCCCTTCCAGCGGAGCCAGGTCTCCATGGCAACCGTGAGAGGACCGGGCGAAGGGAGGCCGCAGACAAAGGCAGGGGCACCAGCGCGGGGCTGGGCTAGAGACGGGCGGGGCCGGCTGCTCCCACCTCCGGGGACCCCGACTGCATCTTAAGGGCCAGCCCGGGAAGAGCCCCGAGAGGTCTACCGGGGGGGGCCAGGTGACGCCGTGGATACGGCCCCGGTCCTGGAGTCAGGAGGGCCTGAGTGCAAATGCGACCTCAGATACTTAATGCTGACCTAACTGTGCGACCCTGAGCAAGTCACTTAACCCCACTGCCTTGCGAAAAGCAGGGAGGGAAAATAAAGGCTACGAAAACCATCTGTTCATTTTGCACATGCAGAAACCAGGGCAGCTAGGTGTCGCACCGGCCCAGGAGTCGGGGACCTGAGTGCACATTCGACCTCAGACACTAAATCCTTACTAGCTGGCTGACCTCGGGCAAGTCACTTAACCCCACTGCCTTGCCGATTAAAAACAACACACGCTGAAACCGAGGAATGAGCGGTTGAGTGACTTGCTCAGGGACCCCCAACTCCTGAGAGAGGATTTGTACTCGAGCTTCCCTAACTCTAAATTCAGGATTTTCTTATACCATAAGAGCTACCTGGATGACCTGCGGCAAGTCCATCTCTCTCTGGGTCTCAGTATTCCCGTTTGTAAAAATCTAGGTAATTTCTAAGATCCCTCCCTATTCTAAAATCCTATCTACAATCTGTCTTCTCTCCCTCTTCAGAGGTCTAATTCTGGCCCAGAAAACACAGAAAAAAGGAGTGGGGGAGAGAAGGACAGATGAGGAGAGACAGATCCAGTGTGGGGGAGGAGGGGCCCGTCTGCTGCAGCATCCCATTCATCTGGGATTAGGGCCAAGACCCAGGCTGCCAAGGCAGGAAGGGAGAGACAGAGAGCTGCTCCCAGCTAAGAGATGGGCAAGGTTTCTTTCAAAGCTTCTAGGGCACTGACTAGCTTAGGAGAGCCTCAGCACCAGGTTAGATTCAGAGTGATTAATTTTTCAGTCAGGGCAACCCTCCAGAACTAGGAGATATACATACAGATACTAAGATATAGAAAGACTTCAGTTCTGGTCTTCTGAGGGAACATCCACATTGATGAAAAAGCACAAATCCCTGAATTTAGTTTTGTTTTGATGGTTATTGTTTATAGTATATTATATCTAGTTTTCTGGACAGAAAGGAGGGGAAAAATTCTTAGTTATCTGGAGAGCTCCTCTTCCTACTGCTGCTGCTGGAGATTTGCAGACCTTTAAATGACTAATTCCAGGTAAAATTCTAGACCCTTTGGAAAAGGGCTGTTACTGAATATTTAGAAAAGGAGGCAGTTATCACTGAGGCTTCATCAAGAGCAAGTTACGCCAGACTAACTTTGTTTTCTTTTTTGGCTGAGTTAGTGGACTGGGTTAGTGGATGGGAAAATGTTGTAGATAGCATTTAACCCAGATTTTAGGCAAGTGTTTAAGCAAAGTTATTCTTTTTGTGTGTTTCGTTTTTTAGGTTTTTGCAAGGCAAATGGGGTTAAGAGGCTTGCCCAAGGCCACACAGCTAAGTAATTATTAAGTGTCTGAGACCGGATTTGAACCCAGGTACTCCTGACTCCAGGGCTGGTGCTCTATCCACTGTGCCACCTAGCGGCCCCTTGTCTTGCTATTCTTGTGGGAAAAGTAGAAGCTAGACAATAGTATGCTGAGGTGGATTTGGAACTGATTGAATGGTCAGACAAGAGTAGTTATTAATAGTTTGATGTCAGCTTGGAAAGAGGATTCCAAGGATCTTTGCCCGGCTCTGTTATAACATTTTGGACGTAAATTATTTGGGTAAAGGTGGAGATGGTGTGCTTAGTGAATTTGCAGGTTGAGAGGGATTATTGACCCAATGAATGACAATTTAGAGTCCAAAAGATCTCAATATGCTAGAATTGGACTGAATCTATTAAAATGAAACTTTATGAAGATGAATGTAAAGTCTTGCATTTGGCTTAAAAGATTGATTTCACAGGTACAAATGAAGGGGGCATGATTTTTTTTCAGATAAAAAAAAGATGTGAGGGGGATTGGTGGATTACAGTCAAGATGGTTGGTGATGATGTGACAGCCAAAGAACATTAAACATTCCATTAACATCTCCATCCTCATTAAAAGACGCATAGTATCAGAGAAAAAGGAGGTAAGAATCCCTTTGTCTCTGTCGTGGGCAGACTACATTCAGACAACTTAGTTCAGTTAAAGGATACTGCTAATATGCTGGGCAATGTCCAGAGGAGGGCGACTGAAGGAGCCCTAACTGAGGTAGGAACAGTAAGTCTTTAATTCGTCATAGGAAATTTAAGGGATCCTCTTTGAGGGCTCTGCTTCTTCCATCTGCTCTTTCTTGGCTCAACCCTATCACTTATCATGAAGCTCCCTTTTCCCTTAAAAAAGGGATATCCTGACCCCTTCTGACTCGGGAATTGCTACTTTAGCAGTTAAAAATGATCAGTGTTCTGGGATTTACCTACTATGAGAGCATCCTCTACCCCACCCTCACCCCATACATCCATTGCTTGCCTCAAGTGAAACTAAGAATTTCAGGTAAGATCCTTGTGATCAAGATGATAGAGGGGTGGCTAGGTGGTGCAGTGGATAAAGCACCGGCCCTGGAGTCAGAAGTACCTGGGTTCAAATCCGGGCTCAGACACTTAGTAATTACCTAGCTGTGTGGCCTTGGACAAGCCACTTAACCCCATTTGCCTTGCAACTCCCCCCCCCCAAAAGATGATAGAGTCCCCATCACAAGAGGTTTGGTGAAGGAACTGGGCTGTTTGATATGGGGAAGAGAAGACTAAGGGAAACCTCTCAAGTACCTGAGAAGGAATTTGACTTGGTCTGTCAAGGGCAGGAATATATTTAAGCTTCCTGTAAGAAAAATCTTCCAAGCAGAGTTTCCCACAAGTGCACAAAAGGTCACCTTTGAATCTGATGGACATTCTCTTAAGGAATGACTGCTGGTCTGAGAATTCATAGCTCACATCATTACAGCCCCCTGAGAATGCCATTTCCATCACTGGTGATATCTGCACACTGATCCCACCATTAATCCCACCTGTCCTCATCTCTATTCCTATCTCTCTCATACTGAACATCCTCAGCATTACCCTCAACCTCATCACCATCCCAATTTTTAGCCCACCAATCTCACAGCAGCAGCATCACCACCTTTCCCCACCAATGCCTTACAACCTCTCCTTGGGTCCTAAGATGCTCATTAGGGAACATGTTCAAGGTTATCCTTTGTTCTCAAAGAAGACCATGACATCAGCAAGGTGATACCATGACAGGCAAGTGAATTGGATTTGAGGTGGGGGGAGGGGGGAGGGTCTGTGCTAAGTCACCATTCTTACTTTTTCCTCTGAAGCCAGCTGGGTCCAGTGGCCAGATATAAATCAGGAGGACTGGAGATGGCCCTGGATGCTAGGCAATCCAGGTTAAGTGACTTGTCCAAGGTCACACAGATAGTAGGTATCACAAATCTTAAGGTCAAATTTGAACTCAGATCCTCATGACTCCAGGGTCAATGCTCTTAGCACTGTTCCATCAGGCAGTGACCAAACTTGTGACATTCTCTGCCCACTGGGGCTGTGATTTCACTGAGATTGGGAAATTCCCTTTTCAGAAAGTCCTCCAGCCATTGTCAGTACCTTTCCTGCAGCTTTGAGACCAGGAAGTAAGCTATCTAGAGGTTAAATAACTTGTCCAGGGTCACACAGGCAAGATGTGCCAGAAATGGCACTGGAACCTAGGTCTTTCTGACTCTGAGAACACTCAACTTTATCTGCTATCTCACTAATCTGTTACCAAATAGAAAGTCATTTTTTTTCAATTTTTTACCAATTGAAAGATGTTTATTCTCTTCCCTTCCAAGGCTTCGCCTTTTGTGAATTTAACACCATTGGAATTGTGAAAGGATTCAATAATTCTGTAGAGCAATTTTATAGCCCAAAGGGCTATAAAACTATGACTACCTTTGACCTTGCAAGGCTACTATCAGAAGAGATGAAAAACAGGAAGGAAAAAGACTTATATGCATAAGATAGTTATAGCAGCTCTTTTCTGGTGGCAAGAATTGAAAATTGAGGGGGTGTCCATTAGTCGGGGAATGACTGAACAAATTGTAGTATGTGATTAAGATGAAATGCTATTCTGCTTAAGAAATGATGAGCAGGATGCTCTCAGTAAAAAACTTACATGAACAAATGCAATGGGAAATGTACTATATACAAAGTAATAGCAATTTTGTAGGATGATCAGCTGTGAAGGACTTACCTTTTCTCAGCAATACTGCAACCCAAGAGAATTCTGAAGGATTTATGATAAAAAAAAAATACTATCCATTCCAAAGACAGAAGTGATATTGTCTGAATACAGATTGAAGCATGCTTTTTTTTAACTTTACTTTTTTTTTTGTTTCTTGGTTTCTGGAGATGAGGTTATAGTTAACTTTTACATGACTCTTGTGGTAATATTTTTCATGGCTGCACATTTTTAACCTATATCAAATAATGTGCTTTCTCAATGAGGGAGAATGAGTTGGGAGAAAGGGAGATAATTCCGAACTCAAGGTTTTAAAACTGTTTATTGACCGATTGAGTCATTTTGTTCCTACAAAGAATACTACTACGAATATTTTGGCAAATATTGGATTTTTGGTTCCGTCTTTGACTTCCTTGAAATATATGGCCGAGAAGGGGCAGCTAGGTTGCATAGTGGATAAAGCACCGGCCCTGGAGTCAGGAGTACCTGGGTTCAAATCCAGTCTCAGACACGTAATAATTACCTAATTACCTAGCTGTGTGGCCTTGGGCAAGCCACTTAACCCCGTTTGCCTTGCAAAAAAAAAAAAAATATATATATATATATATATATGTATATATATATATATATATATATATATATGTACATATATATATGTATATATATGGCCGATAATGGGATTGCTGGCTATGCACATTCTTCCAAACCAAAATCCAGAATAATCAGTTAATTTCAAAAACTCCACCAACAATGCATGAGTGAAGTCTGACTTCCCTCAGCTCCATCATGTTGACTTTCCATCTTTGAAAATTGAATGTTTTATGACTGTTTTAATCTTTTCCAGTCTTCATGATGTGAAGTAAAATCTTACCTGATTGGTTTTTAAATATTTATTACTATCTTTTGGTTTTTTTAACCACCTTTATTCTAAGTATAGTCCTCCTTGCCCTCCTAGTCAACTAGTCATCTATTGTAACAAAATAAAAAAGGGAAATAATATTTCAAATCAATACATCCACCGGAATCTGACAGTAACCATAATGATTCAAAGTCATAGAGTTGCCTTTCCTCATCTCTTCTCTGAGGCCAGCCTTGGACATAATCACAAAGCTTTTAGTTTCTTGTTGTTGTCTTGCTCATTTACATTCTCCAGGTCCAAATTGTGACCATTTTCTCCCTGGATCAACCTTACTTCAGTTTGCATGAACTCATGTAAGTCTTCTCATGCTTCTCTGTAGCCATCATATTCATCATTCTTTTAGCACAGTAATAGACTCATGCGTCACAATTTTACTTAGTAATTCTTCAGCTGATGGGCATCTAATCTGATTTTCAAAAGGAGTTTCAGCTCTTCTCTTCCTAGAGAACTGAGCACTCCGGCATGAGAGAATATTCTGCCTTTGCAATTACTATCGCCTTCCTCTGGAGAATGCTGGAAAGTGAGATATGAGTTTCAATGTACCCAGTGAATGTCTGTTAAAATACTAATGCACCTGATTCAAGGTTATTGGGTTTGTTTTTATTTCTCACTTTTCCAGTCCTCCACTCCCACCCTCTGCTCCAGTTCTTGACTAAAAGATCCTTTGAAAAAGGGGCCTGGGGGCAGCTAGGTGGTCCCATGGGTAGAGTATAGTCCCTTGAATTGGGTTGACCTGTGTTCAAATCTGATTTCGGATACTTAATAATTACCTAACTGCGTGACCTTGGGAAAGTCACTTAACCTCATTGCCTTGCCAAAAAAAGTGGGGGGCTGACATTTCCCCCTCAGAGATACGGAATGAAAGAAACAGAAACAGGGCAGCTAGGTGGCACAGTGGATAAAGCACTGGCCTTGGAGTCAGGGGTACCTGAGTTCAAATCCAGCCTCAGACACTTAATAATTACCTAGCTGTGTGGCCTTGGGCAAGACACTTAACCCCAATACCTTGAAAAATCTAAAAAAAAAAAAGAAAGAAACAGAAACAGATAGAGGAAGGAATATACAGGCTGAGACACTGAGACAAAGGGAAAGGGACACTTCACACAGGCAGAGTCAGAGATACTAAGAGACATGGGGAGACACTTAAAGAGAGAAAAAGAAAGTGATACGAAGATAGGGCTATAAAAGTACACTTAAAAGAGAATGGGGAGAGGGAAGAGAAAGAAAGAAACAAAAGTAAAGACAGAAAGACCAGAGAGATAAAGAAGAGATAGCCACTATCTTTCTCAGGCCTCATTTTCTTCATCTATAAATAGGGAGACTGCTACTCACCAAATGTGTGAGCTTGGCCAACAAGTCCCTTCTCATCCCTGAGCCTCAGTTTCCCCATTTATAAAATGAAAGGGTGGGATTAGAAATAGTCTAGCTCTAAATCCTATAGGTTAGAAGTCAGGGAGAGAGAGAGAGAGGCTCTCACAGAAATACATCCAGATAGAGTCAAAGCTGAGACACAGCAAAGGGAAAGGGACACTCCACACAGGCAAGGACAGAGATGTTAAGAGACATGGGGAGAGACTTAAAGAAAGAAAAAGAAAGCCATACAACGATCGAAGGATTATAGAAAATCACTAAAAAGAGAAAGGGGAGAGGGAGGAGGAAGAAAGAACAAAAGTAGAGGCAGAAACAGACTGGGAAAGACCAGAGAGATAAACAGGGATAGCCACTAACCTTTCTCAGTCTCCTTTCCTTCATCTGCTAATAGGGAGGCTACTACTCACCACCTGTGTGGCCTTAGTCAACAAGTCCCTTCCCATCCCTAAGCTTCAGTTTCCCCATTTATAAAATGAAGGGGTTGGATTGGAAATGGTCCAGCACTAAACCCTATAGTTTAGAAGGCAGAGGGGGAGAGAAAGGCTCTCACAGAGACAAATCCAGACAGAGCCGAAGCTGAGATCCAAGTTGGAGGGCACTGAGGCAGGGGGCGGCGGCGGCTCCCCGCCTCCTGGCCCTCCGCCTTCAGCCTGGTGGCTCCCTTGGGTGCCCCCTCCCCTTCAGGTGGCTCCAGCTCCGCCCAGAGCCGCCCAGGGAAGGAGGCGGAGGAGGATGGCAAAGTTTCGACAGAAGTTTCTTTGTCACTTTCCCGGCTCGGCTTGTCCGGGGGGGCCGCCGCCGCCGCCCGCTCTTCCCGGCTCTCCTTGCCAGCTTCACCCTCTCCTCTCCTTGCCCCAAGCTCACGTCCTGACCTTCTCACCCCTCCAACCCCCAGAAGCCTCTCCCCGACCCGGAGCCGGTCCTTGATGTCCCCTTCTCCCGAGGCACTCTCAGCCTCCCACGCCTCTCTCCATCCAGGACCCCCACACACCTTTCCGACACTCCCCTTCTCCTCCTCCCCACCCTGACCTCCACTGTCCCCCAGCCCCCTTCCGCCTCCTCTCCCCAGCCCCCGCCCAGAAAACTAGCCCTAACTCAGTCACCACCTGCCCCCCCATCAGTCCCCCCCAACCCCCAACCCAGATCCTACCCCTGCTGCCTCACTTTCCCTCTGCTCTCCTCCTGGCTCAGACCCTTAAACAGCCCCCTCCCTGGACCTCGGACCCCTGTCTTGCAGCCCTGACCTTCCTCTCCCTTCCCCAGTGCCTCCCTCTAATCCTGTCCCCCCACCCCAAGCCATGCCCTGGCCTTCCAGCGGGCCGGCCCTGTCGGTCCTGGTGCTCCTGGGGATCCTGGCGGCTGTCATGGCTCTCCTCTCGTCGCAGCTTCTCTTCCAGCTCCAGGGGGCCCGTGCAGAGCTGTGGGGCCGCTCCCTGGCCTTGGAGGGGGCGGCTGAGGGGGCCGCGGGGGTCCTGCTGCCCTTGGCCTCGGCCTTGAGCGCGCTCTGCTTGGCACTTAACCTCTGCTCGCTCTTCTTCTGCCTCCTGCTGTGCCACCTTAGCGCCGAGCTCGCTAGGACCAGCCCAGACAGGTAGGCATGGGGGGGGGGGGCTGCTCCCAGCGCCTGTATCCCCAAGGCCACAGCATCCCTTCAGAACATGGCCCATGTTCTCATTAGGACCTGAGGAGAACCGAGAATGTCAGAGTTGGGAAGGCCTGGAGAACCCGGGGCAGCTAGGGCCAACTGCAGAAGCTTCTCCGTTAATGAAGCCAGTCCCCTCATTTTACAGAAAAGGAAAGGAAAGTCCAAGGGGTTAAGCGATTTGCCCAAAATCCTACCAGTTGAGAACAGGACCATGGCTTGAACCTCAATCTAGGTTCTCAATCTAGGACTCTGCCCTGAACCTCACTTCCTTTCAAAGGCCAGTCGACCTGCCCAGTTTGAGGCCCAAAGTGTGCAGTCAAGTGGAAAGAGAGCTGACTCTGGAGTCAGAATAGCTGCTTCAGATGTCTCCTCTGACTGGCCTGTCTCTGTGCCTTTGGCTAAGTCACATCACTTCTCTGGGCTTCAGTTCTCCCCAGTGTAAACTGAGGGTGGGAAGGGTCAGACTAAGGAAGGTCTCTTCCAGCTCTAAAATAAGAGTTGTCACCATTTACCTAACCGCCCAGTTTAATAGTAGTTCTTCCCAGTCATCCAGATCTTCATTCATGAGAAAGTTGAGGCATGGGGTTGGAGGGAGTGGGGAGGGAGGGACTGGAAACAGGTGGAGGAGGGAAGGGGAGGGAACAAAAAAAAAGTTGGGAACTTTTGATTCAGAGCAATAGATTTCCGAATTTTTCATTCTCTGAACCCCATTCTGCTCTTTTTAAAAAAAAATTAAATATTTTATTAATTTATTTTTCCAATCCTTTTTTTGGCATTTGAATTTTATATTTTTCTCCCTCCCTCCCTCCCTCCCTCCCTTCCCTTCTCCTTCCCCTGACAGAAAGCAATCTAATATAGGTCATACATGTATAAATCATGCTAAACATAGATCCATGTTAATTATGTTGTAAGAGAAGAATCAAATCAAAACAGGAAAAACGTAGAGAGAAAAAAAAGCATAATACATATGACAACTTTAAAAAATTGAAGATAGTAAGTTTTGATCTGCATTTAAACTCCATAGTTCCTTCTCTGGATATGGATAGTGTTTTCCATCACAAGTCTTTTAGAATTGTCTTTGATTATCGTGCTGCTGAAATGAGTGAGTCCATCAAAGCTGATCATCATTCAATGAACTCCATTATACTCTTAAATATTAAAGATCTCCCCAAAAAGTTTTTGTTAATGTGGGTTATGTCTATTGATATTTACAGTTTTAAAATTTTTAACTGAGGTCAATTTTTAAAATATTTACTTAACTTATTTAAAATAATAATAAACCCATTACATATTAACATAAATAGCATTTTATGATAAAATTACTCTGTTTTATAAAGAGCAAAACAAATTAGAAGAATGGCATTGTTTTATATATTTTCTCAAATCTCTTTAATGTCTGGTTTAAGAGAAACCATCTGGATTCTTTTGTCTGCTTCCAAATTCAATCTGTTGTGCTGTGTTGTTTTGGTTGAAGTTTATAAAGAAAACCTGGTCTCATGTAGATATGGAATTGGAAAAGGGAGGAATATATTAATAGGGAAATAAAGTCTTACTGTTACTGTAAAAATAGTGTCTTAGGGATTCCCAGGAGTTCCCTGAACAGGACTTTGAGAGCCAATGATCTAGAACAACCCTCCTCATTTTGCAGATAAGGAAAATAAGTCCCCCAAATGTTTAGTGGTGTGCTCAAGATGCCAGGACCTCAGATCCAGAAATGGAAGAGACTTCAGACTCCATTTTGCTAAATCTCTCTCATTTCTACAATTGAACAAACCCAGGTTCAGGGAGATGGAGTGATTTCTCCAAGGTATCACAGGTAGGAAACATCAGAAGTGGAATTGGAACCCAGTTTTTAACTTGAACCATTGTTGTTTTCACTATGGCACATTGCTTCAGGCTATAAAGTTAGAGCTGGGAGTTAATAAAATCACAGGGTCCAAAAGGGTTGAGATGATAAGGCCACTGCCCTCTGCCCTGTCACCAAGTTGTGGGAAAGACTTACAAGTTGGAACGTGTGTACATAGAAGGCTGTCTGACCACTATGGGGAGAGGACTGCCATTGGCAGGAAATAAGGATATTTAGCCTGGAAATTTAAGGGAAATAAGATTGTGGAAGAAGCAATCACAGAATAGTAGAGGTAGAAGGCACCTCGGGGAAGCTAAGCTTTGTCCTAGAATAGAATAATGAAAGGATGTGAACATCCAGAAAAAGAAGTAGGTACACAGTGGATAGTGTTGGACCTGTAGTCAGGAAGACTTGAGTTCAATGTGACTTCAAATACTTAATATCTGACTGACCCTGGGCAAGCGACTTAACCCTGTTTGCCTCAGTTTTCTCATCCATTAAAAAGAGCTGGAGAGGGGTGGCTAGGTGGTTCAGTGGATAAAGCACCGGCCTTGGAGTCAGGAGTACCTGGGTTCAAATCCGGTCTCAGACACTTAATAATTACCTAGCTGTGTGGCCTTGGGCAAGCCACTTAACCCCATTTGCCTTGCAAAAACCTAAAAAAAAAAAAAAGAGCTGGAGAGGGGTGGCTAGATGGCTCAGTGGATAGAGCACTGGCCCAGGAGTCAGGAGTACCTGAGTTCAAATGTGACCTCAGACACTTAATAATTACCTAGCTATGTGGCCTTGGGCAAGTCACTTAACCCCAAGGAACAAAAAAAAAAAACAACTAAAAAAAAGTTGGAGAGAGAAAGGACCAATCACTTCATTATCTTTGCCAAGAAAACCCCAAATGGATTCACAGTCAGACACAACTGAAAACAACTAAAGCACAAGAAAAGGAAGCAGTCATCACAGAGAGCCTACAATGACTTCACCAAGCACAGGTCCTACCAGATTATCTCATTTCTTTTTTCTGACAGGGCTTCTAGACTTGGATAATGCTCCAGACAGTGTATTGTTGCTGCTGTTCAGTCATGTTCATTTGTGTCCAACTCTTTAAGACCCCATTTTGGGTTTTCTTGGCAAAGATACTGGAGTCGTTCGTCATCTCCTTCTCCAATTGCTCTAGCTAGTTTACCTTAATCTCAGAAAAGCATGTGATCATTACTAGTGCTATCCTTTGGACAAGATGGAGTGATGCTGGCTAAATGGAACAAGTGAATTAACGTATAAAGCTTTTTGCAAAGCTTAAAGCTCTATCTGAATGCTAGCTATTATTATCATTATTAGATTATTAGAGTTGTGAATTTGGAGTTCATTGAATGACCAGACACTAAAGCAGTCATCAATGAGTTGATGTCACCTTGGAAGGAGGTTTTCAGTGGAAAACTCCAGGGATTTCTCATTGGTTCCGTGATGCTGACCATTTTCCATCAATGACTTAGATGAAGTCAGGGATGGAATGCTTATCTCATTTTTCACAAGATACACAACTGGGGGGCGGCTAGGCTGTGCAGTGGATACAGCAACAGCCCTGGAGTCAGGAAGACCTGAGTTCAAATCCAGCCTCAGACACTTAATAATTACCTAGCTGTGTGGCCTAGGGCAAGCCACTTAACCCCATTGTCTTGCAAAAAACCTAAAAAAAAAAAAGATACACAACTGGAAGAAATAATTAACATGTTGAATGGAGTCAAAATCTAGAAGTATCTTGACAGTTTAGACTATTGGGTCAAATTTAATAAGAGAAAATATAGTCTTAAAATCTTAAATTTTGTTTAAAAAAATTACCTTCATTCTAAATATGAGATAAGGAAAATGTAGGAAGACAAGTAGTTCATCAGAAAAAGATTTGGGGCTTTTCATGAAATGCAAACTCAGTGGTGTCTTGTTTAAACCAGTTTCTGGAATATCATGTTCCATTTTTTTGTACCATATTTTAGGAAGGATATTGATAAGGTGGAGTTCTAAGTAGGGGGACTGAGAGACTGAAATGTCAGCTGAATATTCCACAAGATGACTGGTTGAAGATATCAGGCTGTCTCATGTAGAGAAAAGACACAGTGGTTCTCTTCCAGTATTTCAACAGATTAATCTTGTTCTGCTTCATCCAAGAGCTCAAAGGACCAAAGGACATTGAAGAGAGGATTTAGGTTCAATGTAAGCAAATATAATAATATTCCTAATGATTCAAGTTTCCCAAAAAGAGAATGAGAGATAATGGATACCCTCTTTTTAGAAGTCTTCAAGTGCTAGGGCCAGCTAGGTGGTGCAGTGGATAGAGCACTCTGGTTCATCTGGCTTTAATTCTAGTCCTCTTTCCATTCCACTGTATTGGCTTCCCAAGAGGGTTCAACAGCCATGGATGTAAATTATAGAAAGGATTGCTGCTCCCTAAAAACTGAATGTGTTGCCCCTAAAGAGAGTGAGCCCCCATCACTGGAAGTATGCTGGATGATCACTAAGGGGGACTGTGTAAAAGTATTTCTGTCCAGGTAGCTCATCTCAGCTCTGAGATGTGTCCTTATTCTACCTCTATGATCTTGGGTCAGTCAATAAGCAATTTATTAAGCCCTAAACACTGGGAATACAAAGGAAGGCAAAAAACAAAACCAAAAAAAAAAAGGTTCTTGTCTAAGAGTGACAAACACAAGCACACCACATAGATACAATACAAGCAGGAAAAATAGGAGGTAGCCACTGTGGGAATACACTTAGGACATGTCATCTCCTCAATTTAAGTTAATTCAACAAATATTAATTAAAGAACTAGCAGACCTTAAAGTCAGGAAAGCTTGGATTCAAGTTTTGTTTCTGATCCATATTTGCAGTATTTTTCCAGGCTTAACACTCTCTGGGAAACCCCTTAAAGACCATGAGCTGAAAAAAAGGTACTAACCTGTATCGGTAGGAGGGAATGTTTTCCTCTGAAACTTCTAATTATACTGTTAGTATTTCATTATACTCATGAAATCCCATATGTATGCATGGGTACCTTAATTCTTGGGCCTCAGTTTCCTTATCTGTAAAATGAGACTACCGCATGAGCTGATCTCTTGATCATCCCATGTTCTATGTTCTAAGGACCTGTTCTGCTTTTCTCCTCCCTGGCTGTGGAGATCAGCACAGAAAGAGAAGTGAAAAAGAGAGGAGAATAGGCCAGCACCAAAGCACGGAAAGAGGATTTTCTGGTCCCCAAAACCCCTAGATTTTGAATGTTCCATTCTTTTGTCTGACTTTCTTCTTTCCACCTAGAATCAATCCTATTTGATGCATCTGTCATCTCTCTAATACCTTATGGTAGAGTAGATAGAGCCTTAGGTTTGGGAATTGGAAGATTTGAATTCAAATCCCTAAACCTAGGATGGAGGGGAGAGACTCAAAAATGGACAGAATGTCTGAGCAGGAAGGGATGATAGAAGGCACCTGTTGAAAGGGGGTGAACAGGAATTCCCTATTTAACTTACCTGATAAGTAGTCATCCAGCCTCTGCTTGAAGGCTTTAGGAATGACCTGGGCATGTTCTCCCTCAGCCAATGGATGTGGCCCATTCCACAACTTTCATTGTTAGGAAATTTCTTCTCCCATTCAATCTAGATCTGCTCCTATTTGGTTTCTCTCCCATTCCTCTTCCCGCCCCCCCCTTCTGGAGCCAAGAAGAACAAGTTACTGTTTTTGTTGTGGTTCTAAACACCTTGCAGATGCTTGAAGACAGAGATTTTAATTCCTCCTTGGGGAGCCATTACTGGCTATGACTTCAGACAGGGTTGGGGGTGGGAAGTTGGGAAGGTGTACATACCAAGGCCTCAGATTTCTGTGGGTCACCTTGCAGATGGAGCTAATGGCCTGGTGAAATCATTAACCCCAGGCCACTGAAGTCAAGGACAGAGGTGCCTGTAAGGCCACGTGGGAGATTCATGGCAGCAGGGCCAGACATAACTCAGTGTGAAGTAGAGGCCTGGAGCTCATTCCCAGAGTGGGGCAGAAGCAGCACAAACAGGATTCTGAAGTCTTGGTTGACTAATAAAGGAAGCTGGGGCTACACCTTAGCTTTAGGGGTTTTTGGGGGGGGGGTTTAGGTTTGTTTTTTTGCAAGGCAGTGGGGTTAAGTGGTTTGCCCAATGTCACACAGCTGGGTAATTATTAAATGTCTGAGGTTGGATTTGAACTCAGGTCCTCCTGACTTCAGGGCCAGTGCCCTATCCACTGCACCACCTAGCCACCACCTATACCTTAGCTTTAGAGCTGGATTTTAGAGGCCATTTACACCAATTGCCATAATTTTTACATGAAAATTTTTTTCCACGTAATAAAATCCATTTTTCTCACTTGCTCCCTCAGTTGAAAAGAAAAAGAGAGTCCTTTGAACAATTGAGAAAAATAAATTCTTGCAAAGTCTATATCCAAAAAATATACATCTCATTCTGCATCCTGAGTCTATTGCCTCTCAGGAGGTAATAGCATATTTCATCGGGTATCCTCTGGAACTATGGTTGGTCAATCAATGTATTGCTCAGAGCCCCTCATTTTATGATGAGGAAAATTGGAACACTCCAATGCAATAGGTGTTACTATTATCTCCATTTTACAGATGAGGAACTGAGACTGAGAGGGGTTAAGTGACAGAGGGTCACACAGGTAGTTAGGCTGCCAATCTATCTGCTATACCATGAGAACTTAAGAGACTTGGGAGATAGACTGAACAAGAGTGATTCCAGAATGAGACAAATATGACCTTCTTACAAAAATAACTCAAAATAATCATAAAGTCAGGGTGGTATAGATTAGGAACTGGCTTCAGAATAAGGTTCAATGTTTATCTCAGAAATACTGATTGTGTGACTCTGGGCAAGTCATTTCAACTCTCACTGTTCCCAGACAACTCTCTGGGCCTATATAAGTGGTAGAGCAGGGATTATTGACATTTTAGGAGCGAGTCTCCTTATTGAGAGTTACTTCTAACAGGAATAGTATCCCCCTCAAATGTCTGTGTTTAAAGTTTACAAAGTCATATGACATATATTCTAAGGTCTTTCCCAATTATGTCGTTCTATGTTCTAAAATCCCTTTCAGTTCTGATATTTTACATTCTAAGGACTCCGATGTTCTTTATCCAAAGGGTCCTTTCATTGTTCTAGTATTCCATGTTCTAAGGCTCCTCCCAGTTCTGAACTTCTGTGTTCTGTAAATTCTGGCTTTTCACCTAGTGGGACCTGTCTGTCCAGTTAATAATATGCTAATCTCCCTGGATAAGGCTCCTTTTATTTCTCTGGGGCTGCAGCTGATTGTCCACCTCAATGAAGGAATAGTCCATTCGTGGCCAAATCAAGTGACCAATTCAGGGGTCTCTGAGCCCAATTAATCCCATTCTGCTCAAATCCTGTTCTGGGAGGCTCTTTGTATCATTAACCTCAGTCTTTAAAAAAAAATCTCAGAAAGAGTTACTGAGTCCTGAAGTGCTCTGGACTCTGCTCTGTCCTTCTCCGGGAGTATCCCCCTGCCTCTCCCCTCCCTCGCCTGGAAGGCTAGGAACAGAAGGTGGCTTTGTCCCCATCTAGCCTGTCGCCCTGGATTACTCATTTGGGCTTTCCACAGCCAGAGTCTTTGTCCCTGCTGACATAGCGAGATGCCTTCCTTTCTCAACCCTTGTGCGGGTTGACTCTTCTCTCCTCCTCTCCTGGTCCTACAGATGGCATAGCACCAGGAAGGAATTCTGGGTCTGAAGTATGAGGACTCCTTACACCCCATTGCTACTCCCAAGTTGTGCCCTTACTTTTATTATTCAGTAACCTCTGAATCCCTATTGACCATCCAATGAAAGTTTTAATAGCTGTTGTCTGCTCATTTCCAGGGCATTCCCCTTCTGTCCTCAGTAAGTTCTATGTTTTGCTCCTGGACTTTCCTCCTCACCTCCTGCCCTCACACTAGGGGTCTTCAACATGTATATTAGTCCTCCCTTAAGCACCTTAACCTCCCAGTTCCCCAACTCACCCATTTTCCAAGACCTCCAACCCCATCTCAGCTATACCAAAAGATGGGCATACCCTTGATCTCTCCATCACACACAAAAGCACCATTTCCATTTTGGTGATCTCTGAAATGCCCTAATTGCATCATCTGTTGTGAACCTGCCTCTCCCTCTGCTTTACAACCCTGGTCTTCATTTTCACTCTGTCCCTCCATCCCTTGGTTCTTTTCCAGGCCATCATCCTTGTAAAATCTTGCCTCTCCTTTCTTGCCCATCTCGACCTCTTAGTGAACCATTCCATTCTACACTGTCCTTTCTTCCCTCCTTCCATATTCTATCTCTACTCTTGGCCTGCTGAGCCCAGGTCTTGGATTAACCACTAATTGCCTTCACACCTACTTACTTACTATTGAATGAAGGTGAAGAAAATCACAGAAACATGCTGATTGGATCCATTATATATTTGTGAAACATAATCTTGCTGGGTCTTTACTTATTTTGTTTGTTTGTTTTTGTTTTTGCAAGGCAATAGGGTTAAGTAACTTGCCTTTGAGCACACCACTAAGTATTATGTGGCTGAGCAAATTCGAACTCAGAGCCTCCTGACTCCAGGGTCAATGCTCTATTTACCGTGCCACCTAGCTGCCCCTAGATCCTTACTTCTACAAGACTATCCTTTTCCATTTCTCTA
The DNA here is from genome assembly GCF_037893015.1 of Macrotis lagotis. Classification (NCBI taxonomy): domain Eukaryota; kingdom Metazoa; phylum Chordata; class Mammalia; order Peramelemorphia; family Peramelidae; genus Macrotis; species Macrotis lagotis. Next base: position 648,873,356 of record NC_133666.1, on the reverse strand, counting down.
ATAGGTTTGTTTACCATCCTACCACCACAATGGCTCTTTCAAACCTTCTGTGGTTCCCCTTCACCCCATTTTCTCAACTCAGAACTTTGTTTCTTATTTTATTGAAAATATTGAGACCATTCATTGAAAGCTCTCCTTCCACCCCTCCTCAACTCACGCAACTCAAATACCTTCCTTCACTATCTCCTCCTTTGGTCCCTATCTCACATGAAAAAAAAAATGTCCCTTCTCCTTGTCAAAGTGAACTCCTCAACCAGCATCTAGTCCATCCTGGCTTTTCCAGCAGATTGTACCTTTGTCATCTCCCTTCTTACTTGCCTTCTATCTCTTTCTTTCAACTGATTGCCTCCCTGTTCTCTACAAACATGCCCACATCTCCCACTTCTTCGAAAACCTCTCATTTTTTCCATCCATCCCTGCTAGCCCCCACATTATCCAATTATCATCTCAATGTTGATGAATGTCAAACCTACTTACTCAACTCCGATCTCCATGGTCCCTTCTCTCCTCTAAAACTTCCACCACCCTGGTCCAGGGCCTCACCATCTCATAATTGTGGATGATCAGCCTGACACTACTTCCTGAGACTCCCATTAGATCAAATCATCTTCAAGAAGAATAATCTAGGGCAGCTAGGTGGTGCAGTGGATAGAGCACCGGCCCTGGAGTCAGAAGTACCTGAGTTTAAATCCGGTCTCAGACAGGTAATAATTACCTAGCTGTGTGGCCTTGGGCAAGCCACTTAACCCCATTGCCTAGCAAAAAAAAATAAAATCTAAAAAAAACCACTAACAGACTGCCTTCTGTTAAATCTTTTTTTTTTTTTTTTTTTTTTTTTTTTTTAGGTTTTTGCAAGGCAAATGGGGTTAAGTGGCTTGCCCAAGGCCACACAGCTAGGTAATTATTATGTCTGGGCCGGTGCTTTATCCACTACGCCACCTAGCTGCCCCTAAATCTTTCTTTAATGAAAAAAAAAAAAGTCTTCTAAAGCACAGGTCTGCTATACAGTAAACTGCAGCGGCTCCATATCCCCTCTGGAATCAAAAAGAAAATCTTTCATTTGGCATCCAAACCCTTTCATAACCTGCCCCCACCCCACTACCACCTTTTATAGTCTCACACCTACAACTCCAAATATGGCTAGTCTTTCCACATTTTGACTTTCCTCATTGTGGTTTTAATATCTCATGTCAACTTAAGAAATTAAATGAGAATTTTGAAGGGAGTTTTGCAGAAACTGTAGAGTACATATAAAAAAGGTTAGAAAATCAGAAATATACAACATATACATATACATATATATATATAGTATTATTCAATATCAACATATTTTATCTTTCAATAACATAACAATTCAGATTTCTCATCTAGTACTAAGAGAGGGTCAAAGAATTTTCCACAGATTTTCCAGATTGTGGTGGAGCCATGCTCCTGACCCTGGATGTAGAAGGGATACTCTGAGATCAAGACTGATTTCCTTGTTGTTCCACAAACAAGACCCTCCATCTCCCAACTTCAGATGTTACCTCCTGCTCTCGCTCCTCAGCTCTGCATACTGACCTCCCTGGCTTCCTTCAATCCAACTAAAATCCTACTTTCTGTAGGAAGCCTATCTGATCCCCCTCAATGCTCAGGTCTTCTCCATCACTTTCCTATTGATCTTGTTTCTGCCTAGTCATCTTCTCCATTGGATTGAAAGTTCCTTAAGGGTAGGAACTGTCATTGGCCTCTTTTGGAATATTTCCAACCCTTAGTGACTGGCCCATAATAGGAGCTTAATAAATGTTTATTGACTGACTGAACCAGATCCTGGCTCTTACTCTAGCCCTCCTTTCTAAGGTTTTGTTTCTTTTTCTTCCCTTTTTTATTTTTTGAGTTGAATCTGTGATTCCATTGGTATTTGAGACTCCCCTTGAGGAAACTCTCTCTACCAATGCTGATAGCACATACTCTGTAATAGTTATGTAGAGCTGTCTGGGATCACTACGGGGCTATGTGATTCACCCAAACTCACACAGCCATTGTAAGTCAGGATCAGGACTTGAATTCTGGTGTTTTTGACTCAGGGGTTTGATCTTTGATCAGCTAGTATGTGTATGAGTGCTGGACTTTATATAAAGAATATGAGTTTGAATCCTGCCTCAGACACTTACTAATTACCCTGTGCAAATCACTCAACTATTCTGAGTCTCAGTTTTCTTATCAGTAAAATGGGAATATTGACAGCAACTGCTTCAGGGTTGTTGTGAGTCCCAAGTGAGATGACAAGGCAGGGCTTGTGCTATTCAGTCATTTTCAGTCATGCCTGACTCTTCACGACCCTATTTGGAATTTTCTTGGCAAAGGTACTTCAGCTCATTTTGCATATGAGGAAACTGAGGAAAGCAAGGTAAAGTGACTTGCCCAGGGTCACACAGCCAATACGTGTCTGAGGTTGGATTTGAACTCAGGTCTTCTTGACTCCAGGTTCAGTGTTCTGTCTACTGGGTCACCTAGCTGCCGCTATATAAACGGTGAACATTTTTAAATAGCCTACTTAGGTACCAGTCACTGTCTAAATGTTTTACAAATATTATCGTGTATTATCCTCACAATAACCCTGAGAAGTGCCTCCACTTTATAGATAAGGAAATTGAGGCAAATGGGATTAAATAACTTTCCCATCATATAGTTAGTCAGCCTCTGAATTTAGATTTGAACTCAGGCCTTTCTGATTACAAGCCTTGTTCTCTTTCCTCTGGGCCATCTAGTTGTCCATCAGCATCATCAGGAGCAGCCATGGCGGCGGCGGCGGCAGCAGCAGCAGCAGCAGCAGCAGCTTGATATATGTTCAGTATTCTGCAGTTGCTTCTCTAGGGCCTATAAAATGGCAGTTGACTTATAGATTGTCTCATTGACTTATAGATTGTCACAGATCTCTTCCACGATGATCTTTGCTGTTCTCTGAAAAGAGCTACAGTCTAGAACGTCTACTCTGATGAATTAGAAGTAGGCTTAAGTTGCACAGAGGTAAATGGCAATTATCATAGAACTGCAGTTCTATGATAGTTCAACCCCCTCCTATTACAAGGGAGGGAACTGAGGCATGGGGACTTTTAAGTGACTTGTTCCAGGTCACATAGTGAGTAAAATATTATAGTGATATAATAATAATTTTAAAATATCATAATATATAACAGTATATAATATTATAAAATATAGTAATAGCAATAATAAATAGCAATCATTTGATGTTCACAACAACCCTGAGAGGTAGGTGCAATTTTTATATCCATTGTATATAGATGAGTTCACTGAGCATCAGAGAAATTAAGAATATGAGGCAGGATTTGAATTCAGTTCTTTCTGACTCCAAGCCCAGCACTATCTACTGCCCCATCTGGTTGCTCCTAGTTGAGTGAGTGCCAGAGGTAGGATGCCAACCAGGTCTGCCCTGAGAAACAGAAAAGTGGGAGGCTTCTTCTTTCCTGGAGGTCTTCAAGAGGAGGCTGGGTGACCAAATGCCAGCTATGCCCTAGTGGAGATATGTGTCATATGAGATGGCCTCCAAAGTTCTTTGCAGTACTAAATTCTGCATCTGATAATCCTCAATATGGATTTCGTCCTGTTCTAGGAGCTCTGGGAAGGACATTGACAACCTGGAATGATAGTCATCTTGTGTGAAAAGTAATTGTCATGTCCTACTCGGCCCCAGAGAGCAAAACTAGGTATGGCAGAGTGGCTGATTTCACAGGATTGCAGAATCCTGGTTCTGGAGTTGACAACCCAAGAACCCATCTAATGGGGCGGCTAGGTGGCATAGTGGATAAAGCACCAGCCTTGGAGTCAGGAGTACCTGGGTTCAAATCCAGTCTAAGACACTTAATAATTACCTGGCTGTGTGGCCTTGGGCAAGCCACTTAACCCCATTTGCCTTGCAAAAAAAAAAAAAAACCTAAAAAAAACCAAAACCAAGAACCCATCTAGTCCAACCCCACCATTTTACAAATAAGGAAAGAGGGTGAGGTAGGTTAAGCTATTTACTCAAGGTTATATCAGAAGTGAGATATGAATCCAGAGCACACAGAAAACTTCCTAACACCAACAGATAGCTACTGAAGCATTAGACTACTTTAAGTGGAAGTGAGTTCTGTGTTACAGAAGAGCCTTGATCAAGTATTTGGACTCTAAATCTATCCATCTTGCCCCTTTGATACATTGCCTTCCTCCTTTAAAAACCCCTTTTTTTACAGGGCTGACTGGTTCCTATTGGACAACCGCTGTCTCCGGCATGTCTCCATTGGCTTCTTCTGCTGTGGTGTCTCAGTATACTTAGCAGGTAGGTGCCCATCTCTCCCCCATGCCCCATGAATGGGTAAGAGCTAGGAGCTATCCATTTAACTCAATACTTAGCAATGAGTGATCCCTGAATCATCCACTTCTCCTCTCCATTCTCCATCTAGGGTTTGGATATCCCCTATGTTGCTCTATAAGATAGAGAAGAAAAATGTAGGCTGGGAGGCAAGATAGTCATGGTCTGCTTCTGTGGGACCCTCAGACAGTCCATCTAAGATTCTCTTGTCCCTTCTTGTATACCAGGAGGCTGCTTGAGGTGATCTGAGGTTTCTCCCAGGCCCAACATCTATAATCACTTACATTTAGGGAGTGCTTGAAGGTTTATAATGAGCAGAGGGGAAAGGTGTTAAAAAGAATTTCCAAAGCCTAATAATTTTATATCTGATCCTTGAGGCAATAGGAAGCCACCAGAATCTACTAAATAGAGAGAGGAAGGACATGGTCAGATCTGTACTTTAGGATAGTTAATTTGGCAGCTTTGTGGAGAATGGTCAGGAGAGGGGAAAGGTTTGAGGCCAGTGGACCTACCCACAGCCTATTGAAGAAGAAGAAGGAAGAAGAAGAAGAAGGAGGAGGAGGAGGAGGAGGAGGAGGAGGAGGAGGAGGAGAGGATAAGGATGATTCCTTGCAAGAATATCAAGATCTAGAATCAGGGAGTATTCATCAAGTCTCTAGATTTGGGAAGAGGTAGTGTCCTCAAACTTTTAGTCTTTAAAAACATTTGGGTTTTCATTTCTCTGTCCACCCTTGCAGTTTAATACACACACACACACACATACACACACACACACACTCACAAACTTACACACTCACACTGACCTTTCAGGCATGATAAAGTTCCTATTTCTTTCCCATTTTTTACTTCATTAGATTCTCACATGTGCCTTGAGAGACTGACATTTTATAGAAAAGAAGTTTCTTTTAGTTTCTCTCTACTTTTTAAAGAGAGAAACTGAGACTCAGAGAAAGGATGCGACCTCCCCACTTTGCTAGAGCTGATCCCAAAGCCACAGCTGCTGAGGAAATAAGAGTTGGAGAAGAGAAAAACTGGAAATGTGAACTCTGATTCTAGCACTTCATCAATCCATATTTATTAAACGTCCACTATTTGCCAAGTACTGTGCCAGGCTTTGGGGATTAAAGAAGAGGCAAACGTTGGTCCCTGCCTTCAAGGAGCTCAGAGTTAATGGGGAAGATTACATGACTATATACAAAGCAAGCTATATATGAAATAAATAGAAAATAATGAGCAGAGGGTTAAAAAGAAACCAGAGGTTAGGCACTAGAATCAAGAGGAGGCAGAGCAGGCTTCCAGGAGAAGATGAGATATTTGGGGATTTGAAGGAAGCCAAGGTGGATAGTAGTTAGACCAGAGGGAGAACCTTCTAGGCACAATCATCCATTGAAAATTCCCAGAACCAGGAGATGGAGTATCTTGTTTATGGACGAACCAAGAGACCAGTGTCTCTGGATCAAAGAGTATATGTTGGGGAGTAAGATGTAGGAAGACTGGAAAGGTAAAAGGAAGTTAGATGATAAAGGGCTTTGAATGCCCAACAGTGTATAATGTATTTGTTCCTGGAGGCAATAGGGAACCACTGCCTCAGACTCCTATCAACTGTGTGATTTGGGGCGAGTCACTTAATCTAGATTGCCTCACATTCAGGGTCATCTCCAGTTATCTTGATTCCTATCTGGACACTGGACCCAGATGACTCCAGAGGAGAAAATGAGGTTGATGACTTAGCACAGCATCCCCTCACTCAAATAAAATTCATGTCCATGTCATGGCATCAACTCCCTGATATCATGGTCTTCTTCAAGGACAAAGGACAATGAGGTAGCTAGGTGGCACAATGGAATCAGGAGTACCTGAGTTCAAATCTGGTCTTAGACACTTAATAATTGCCTAGCTATGTGACCTTGGCAAAGTCCCTTAACCCCACTGCCTAGTCAAAAAAAAAAGACAAAGTACAAACAAACATCTTCATCATCAGGTGGCAGGGTACATAGAGAAGGTGCCTGGAGTTTTGAAGAGCTGAATTCAAATCTAATTTCAGACAACTTACTAGCTGTGTGATCCTGGGCAAGTCACTTAACCCTATTTGTCTTATCTCTTAAATGGACAATGAAATAGCAAATCTCTCTGGTATCTCTGTTAGGATAACCTCAAGTGGGGTCATGAAAAGTCAGACAGAAATGAACAACATGCAATAATTATACAGACATGAACATATCTAAGTTTTAGGAGTGGCTGAATGGAAGATGGATTGGAGTTGGGAGGGAGAGTCTTAAGGCAGTCAGACACACCAGCTGCTATTGCAGTGTCAGAGAAGAGAAAGAAACATATTTGAGAGATATTACAAAAATAAAATCAGCAGGACTTGATAGTACCGTGGATATGGGGGTGGAGAGAGAGAGAGTAAATAATCCAGGATGATGCCTAGGTTTACAGCCTGAAGGACTGGGAGAATGATTTTCCCTGAGTTTCAAATGTCTACTAAATATCTGGTTTGAGAAATCTAAAAGGCAGTTGAAGGTGTGAGTCTGGAGTTAGGGAGATTGGAGAAGGAAAGGTAGATTTGAGAATCATCAGCATAGAACATGGTATTTAAATCTGTGGGAACTGCTGAGAACACCAAGCAAAGTAGGATAGAGGGAAAAGAGAAGAGGGTCCAGGACAGAATTCTGAGTTTGTTTGGAGGACCTGATCTGGAGCAGAATCCAACAAAGGAGAAAGAGAAGGAGCAGTTGAATAAGTAGGAAGAGAACCAGGAGATGGAGAATCCTGAAAACCTGAGAGGAGAGAATATCCAGGAAAGGGTCAGGGTAACCAGGTAGCAACAGTGGCTATAACACCAACCCTGGAGTCAGGGGGATCTGAGTTCAAATCCAGCTTCAGATGCTACTACTACTACTACTACTATGACTGCTGCTGCTGCTGCTACTACTACTACTACTACTACTGTTACTAACTGTGTGACCTTGAGCAAGATAATTACTTAGCTGTGTAACCTTGAGCAAGTCACTTAACCCCATTGCCTTCCAAAAAAAAAAGTGGGAGAGAATGATACACAAGGGTAAAGGCTGCTGAGAGGTTGAAGAGAATGAGTATTGAGAAAAGGCCACAAGATTTAGCAACTAAGAAATCAATGGTTACTTTAGAGAGAAGTTTCAGTGGAATGATTAAGAAGAGAGACAGAGAGCTAGGTGGCGCAGTGGATAGAGCACTGAGCCTGGAGTCAGGAGCACCTGGGTTCAAATCTGATCTCAGACACTTAATAATTACCTAGCTGTGTGACTTTGGGCAAGGCACTTAACCCCATTGCCTTGCAAAAACCTAAAAAAAAAAACCAAAAACCAAGAAGAGAGACAGAGGAGGAAAAGTGGGTGTACCTATTGTAGATGGCCTTTTCAAGGGGTTTGACCACAAAGAGCAGAAGAAATATAGCAAGATAGTTAGCAGGGACCTCTCTGCTGAAGGTTTTCTGAAAATGGGGAAAGGGGATTTGTAGGCAGTAGGCCAATAAACAGAGATTGAAAATAAGTGAAAGTGGTGGTAACAGAGGGGGCAATTTACTGGAGGAGATGAGACAGAATGGGATCACTTGAGCAGGTAGAAGGGTTACCCCCCGGTAAGGAGCAAGACCACTTCATCATGTGAGAGAATGGTGGAGGAGGAGATGAGGAAGAGGGAAGAAGTGGGAGCTCAGATGAATGGCCTCAATATATTTCTGTAAAACATGAAATGTCATTCTCAGCTGGGAATGGCAGGGGAGGGGAGGCATGGGAACTTTAAGTAAGGATGATCAGGTTTGGAGTGAGCTGATAAGGAAGGTATAGGATTGCCTAGCAGTAATGGGGGCTCAGTTGAGGCTATGTAACATAAATTAGTAATGGACTCAATTAGAATGGTTGTGTCCATTTCTCCACCTTCATTTAGCAGCACAGATGTAGGAGCAAAAGTAAGGAATGGTGGGAATGATACAAAATTGAGACTTGGCTAAGCCTAATTAAGTAATATAAGGAGTGAGGGAGTCAAGAGAGAAGGACAGTAAAGAGTTGAATTGTTTGAAGTAGGAGTTTCCTGACTCCTGATCCAGTTTGGAACTGAGGGCCCAGAGAAGGCTCAGAGAATATCACCCAGCTCAGGATGGATGGAACCCACTGTCCTGACTTTGATTGCTAGTCAAAAGGAGGCCCCAGAGGTTATCTAATCTTGCCTTCCCACTTTACAGATGAGGAAACTGAGCTCAGACAAGTATAGTCACTTATTCAAGGAAAACTATGTCATAAGCACCACGATGTCAAGATTTGAAGTATGTCTTCCCATCATGAATGCACACTGGTGATCATCTTGTTTTTCTCACCGTAATCTTGGAACAAATCATGGTCCTTCTGGGATGCCTTGAATTTTACTGTTTGGTGGCTTATTGCAGAAGAGAATAAAACACTTGGTTTTTTGTGCTTGAGTTAAAGTTTGGGGATGTAGACTCACTTTCTGTGAGATCACTGATAGCAGCCATAACAATAGGGAATGTCACGCACTTCACCCTGCTACTAATAGCAATAAACAACAATAGCAAATTTTAAAATCACCAAAAAAGTCATAAAAATAGCAATAATAATAACTAATATTTATGTTGTACTTAAGGTTTGCAAAATTGTTTAATTCAATCCTCATAATAATGCTGCGAGGGACATGCCCTTAGTATCACCATTTTACAGTTGGGGAAACTGAGGCAGACAGCAACTAAGTGATTTGCAAAGAGTCACACAGGCCCAGCATTTTATATATTTCTAAATTAGAGGCCTAGACCAGAAGACCTCTGAGGCCCTTTCCAGCTCTAATTGTTGGGTCACTTACTACTTACTACTACTACTACTACTACTACTACTACTACTACTACTACTACTACTACTACTGCTGCTGCTGCTGCTACTGCCATTATCACTACAACTACTGCTGCTGCTGTTACTACTGCTACCCCTGCTGCATTGTTATTGCTACTGCTACTACTATTACTACTGCTACTTGCAATCACTATACCACTACTACCCCTAGAAGTAACATGTCCATTCCTTCCTTCCAGCTCTGTCTATCTACATGCTTCTGCTATTTGAAATGGAAACGGGAATTGTCAGCGCTTGTATCCTGTCTTCTGGCATAGTGGTCCTGTTAATCACCCTCACCCACGTACTGCTTAGGGCTTCAAAGGCCTCCCACCGTCATCTGCCTGAGCCAGCCCACACCCTCTATGAGAACAACACAACCCGCTCCACCAGGGACTTCTACAAGCAGGCCCCAAGTGGGAGGGTTCATCCGGATATCCACCGAGAGTTCTCTTACCCTCCTTTTCTGGAGGCTCAACCTCACCTGGCCTCCTCTACACTGCCCCCAGGGAATCCTGTGCGCGCCGAGGATGGTGATCGTGTGGCACCCCGGATGCACCGGACGCTGTCAGCAGAATCTGGGTTGCTGGGGTCCAGGGCCAGACCCTGGAATGGGGTAGCTCAGGAGATGAGGGGTGTGCTGAGTCGAAAGACAGGAAGTTCTGGGAAAGACTCTACTCTGGTGTGAACACTCCGTGGGGGGGAGCCCTCAATGTCTCCTTAGTCCCACCCACTTCAGGGGACTAAGATTGTGGACTGATGTGTCACTGTCCAAGTGTAGCTAAAGGTCAACTCTGGCACCCAGGTATCCCAGAGATCTCATAGAATCATAGGATTTAGAACTGGGAAGGACCTTCTAGTCCAATCTTATTTCCTCAGGAAAACTGAGGCCCAGAAAAACTGAGTGAGTTCACTCAAGGCCACACAGCTAGTTCATAGCAAAGCTTCAATGCATACATACCCTGGTCTTCTGACTCTAGAATCTCTAGAGAATACTACCGCATACTGTGGCTACTGCTGAATCTATCAGGTAGCGTCTGAGGGTCTTGATAGTCAACAAGAATGCACTGAGCCAGGCTACATTAAAAAAAAAATAGTGTCCAGAAGGAGGGAATTGATTGTCACGTTGACCTCTGCCCTGCTCAGCCCCATCTGGAGGATTCAGTTCTGCATGCAACATTTTAATAAGGACAGAAAAATATGATAAGGATGAGGAAAGGACTGGAAATCAAACCATATGGTAAACATATGAAGGATGTTTTGCCTGGGAGATTTGGCAGCTGTCTTCTAGGCTTCAAAATTTTGCCCTAGAAGGCAAAATTTATAGAAGCTCAGATTTTGACTGAGTCTCAGGTTGTCCTTTTCTCCCTCTTAGATTGATCTCAAAGTGCAATAGGCAATTTTGGGAAGGAGTGATTCTCTCGTCAGGTGGAGCTGGGATATAATCACTCTTGTAGAAAGGAAACTTTAGCCAAGTCCTAGGCTGGACTAGATGCCCTCTGAGATTCCTTTCCTCCCTGAGTCTGTGATCCTAATTCAACAAGCAAAGGAATAGTTGATGAGGTCTTAACCTGGCTAGAGGCCAGGCTCTAGTTCTCCATTTTTATATCAGAACCAGGAGATTCTTGTTTCCTTTATTAAAAACCAGAAAAAAGTAATCACCCCATTTTTAAAATGCTTGGCAAAAAGACAGTAGGCTAGCAGCTGGCAAGGTCATGCTCCAAGGTTCCCCATGTACTCTTTAGAGCTCAGGCCTAGCCTCATAGATTAGGGTTGGGTGGAAGAACAAGGAAGAGGGAAGGGGGTAAAGGAGGGCAAATTCCAGGTTTCACTGTGTCCCTATGCCAAAAGTAATATTCCAGACGTTACACTGACCCTTGGCACAAGGAACATGACTTACAGTAACAATTTCTTTATGTTCTTTGTGTTGGATTTGGCATTGGACTGGAGAGGTTGAGAGAGAAGGGAGAGGGAGAGGAGTGAAATGGTTTGCTCCAAGTCTACCATTTGCCATCATTCACTTGTTGCAGAAGGAAAAGAAACTGGAGAAGATGATGATGGTAGAATGGGAGGTAGAACTGGATGGGTATGTGTTCCTGAACCTGAGGTAAATGTGAGAGTAGGGGTTGGGTGACTAGAGAGAAGTGACAAGGTTAGTGACATAGGATATGGTAGAATTAGTGAGTCCATTATGAGTGAGATCTTGCTTGGGGGGCCAAGGTCAAGGGAAAGATATAGCCAAGGAAACTGCCCCATTGATCTAAAGGAGAAGATCTGGGCCCAAGAAACAGGGTGGGGGCCCTGGGGGGCAGGTTAGAGAGGGGGAAGTACCCCTGGACCCTCTGATTCTATTTTTCCTTCCTATCTTCACCCCCTTGCTACCCTCGGGTTCCCCTCACATTTTTCTCAGACTAAGGAAAGCATAGCTGATAACCAGTAAAATATTAAAAATGGGCATGAAATAAGAGTGAAATGAATGGAACCAAGAGAATGTTGTTCTAAGAACAATATTGTTCTAAGAATCACTGTGAACAACTAAGTTGCTGAATATTGCAAGTATTCTTCTCAACTACAAAGGACCTGAGAAGGAAGTTACTTTCCATCTCCAGAGAAAGAACAGATAAATAGAAGTATACATAATATTGTAACCTTCTCTAGTTTGGGGTGCAGAGGGTGGAAGGGAAACAGTTCAGAACTTAGAATATAACAAAAACATTAAGCATATGTCTATATATATGTATACATATATAGAAATATATAGAGATATATACATATTTAGAGATATGGATACACACATACATAAAAGGGGCTCGAATACACTCCCAGTGGAGCATGGGTGGAAATAGGCCAGGATGAGACATTTACCCACTTAAAGAGAATCTATGTGCTCTGGATTGAAGGACTTATGCTTTGGGGATACAATCCTTTCTTGATCCCTTAGTCACGGTGTTCTCCCTCCCTCTTCTATAGGACTGGGTTGAAAAGAATTGGCCAATTAGCCATAAAAAATTGTAGACCTTAAAAATATTACTCCATCATCTGGGACTCTCTCTTCTAATGGGCTGAGGGTGGAGGATACTACAGGAGATCTCTCTTTTGTAGGGAGGGATGAGGCAGTCCCTCCCACCCCAGACCCTTGGAGATGATAGCACATGCTATGGCCTATGCAAACCTGAGCTTAGTTGGATTTCTGGTCAACCTTTCTACTTTATATTTCTTTCCCTGAGCATAGGTGACCCAATAATGCTCCTGAGATGGATATTTCCAGCCTTGGAGGTAATTCCATAAGTTGAGAGATCAGAAGGTCCTGAGTCCCTCAGTTGGAGTGGGGTGTAATTTTACCCTCCTTGGAGTAAAATGAAACTCAAGATTCATAAATTTAGAGAATCCACGCCAAATATTTCCATGTCCTATTTGGGACCAATATGTGGTAGAGCATTCTAAGCTCATTTTGGTCTGATCAACCACAGTCAGACACTTAACCCTATAACTTGACCCTGACTTAGAGATGTCATTTTGGTCCTCTTCAAGAATGAAGGGCAGGTAGGGGCAGCTAGGTGGCACAGTGGATAGAGCACCAGCCCTGGAGTCAGGAGCACCTGGATTCAAATCTGGCCTCAGACACTTAATAGTTACCTAGTTGTGTGGCCTTGGGCAAACCACTTCACCCCATTGCCTTGCAAAAAACAAAAAAATAAATAAATAAAATAGAATAGAATACAGAATGTCAGAGCTGAGAAGAATGAAGGGCAACAGTCAATACACCAACCCTCTTTGGAAGAGATGACCACAGCCAAATGGTTGGATGAGCCCAAAGACTTGGATCTTGAGAGAGGTGTTTAGACATTGTAGAACTAAGTGAAGGTGAAATGGCTTGTGAGCCAGTCCTATTACAATGTCTCATATTTTAAGTATTCACCCCTTAGAAGTTAGTTTATTATTTCATATTTTAAGTCTTTGTCAAGGCATTCCTATGAGTCTTTTGTGATTTTTAAGCATTTCTTTTGTGTGGGGGAAATAAATAGCTATTTAATATCTGATCAACCTTGTACACTGGTATCATTTGGGGTTTGGGGAGACCCTAGATATGGACCAAATCTAAGTCTTTTGTATGTTATTTTCCTTGAAACATAGGGAGCCAGTGAATGTGAAAAAAAAGGCCACAATCTTCTCTGTAAAGGACCCGCTTCCCTAGGACTGAACCTAGTCTGTACATGAGACCGAAACTGAGGGTTCCTAACTGGGAGAGGGCCTCTCTTCTCCCCCACACCCCAGACCAGCTCTGGTCTTTCATTATACATATAAAATGCCTTTCCATATTCAGTATACTGAATATGGAAGTGTCATTTTGACATAAAACCTAGAGCTGAAAGAGACTTAAGTTTCTTTTTCTTTATAAAAAAGCTTTATTAATTCCTTCCATTTTTTAAAAATATTCCAATCATTCTTTACCTTGCTCCTATCAAAGACGCCTTTGTAACAAAGAAAAACAGTTGAGTAAACCTCAACTGACAAAGTGAGAGTGCAAAACTGGAAGGTCTTTGGAACAGAGCTGGTAGGGTCCTTAGAATGCAGAATGTCAGAGCTGGGAAGGTCCTTAGAAAGGGTGGGGGGAGCTTAGAACAGAGAATGTTAGAGCTTGAAAGGCCCTTAGACCAGAGCTGGGAGGATCCTTAGAATGCACAAAGTCAGAACTGCGAGAGTCTTTAGAAAAGAAAATGTCAGAGCTAGAAAGGTTCTCTTAGAACCCAGGATGTCAGAGCTGGGAGAGCTCTTAGAACACAGACTATTAGAGTTATAAAGTCCCTTAGAGCAGTGCTGAAAATGCTCTGAGAGGGTAGAAAGCTTTCTCAAGTTCATACAACTGTGAGAGAAAGAGAGCCAAAAACCTAGGTTTTGACTCCTAGCCAAGGACTTTACCCATTACTGAACTGAAGAAATAGAAAAACTGCCCAGCCTCCCATCACTGCTCTCTTCTTAAGATCATAAATATGAAAAAATATCCTCCTTATTTGTGTTGAAAGAAATGTAAAAAGCACAGTTTGTAGTCATTGCATCTTTTATATGGTATTTCTGCATGAGGACTTTTGTTCATTCAAAGGAATCTCATTTTAGGAGTGTGTCTTCTATTTGGGGGCAGCCCATATTGGAACAGAAAGGGAGGAAATTGAATCCAATGTCTTCAGGCTGAGTCCAGAGAGCCAGGGCAGGTCTCCAATCTCTAGAGTAGACTGGGGACAGAGAGGCTGGCCTGCTTGGGGAGACCACGTGGAAGGGCCTTGGAAAATGATCCTGGGTGATGGTCCCTGGAGGATGGGCAGGGCTGGCTGGCCTTCAGTATGGTACAAACATCCAACCTCCAGCCCAATAGATGTATCAAATTCTGTTTACTGGTTTGGAGAGGAAACTTAGACTGGCTTCTTGGATGGAGACAGAAACTTAAGGAAAGATTCTGGAGATCACCTGTTCACCTCATAGAAACAGTTCAAGGCTGGGTATCTAGAGACTTGTGATTCTTTGTCTACTGTCATGGGTACTGGGGATAGAGATACAGAGGTGAAATCAAGAAGAATTTGGTGGAAATTGAGGGGATACCCATCAATTGGAGAATGACTGAACAAACTGTGGTATATGTAGAACACTAATGTTCTTTCTATAAGGAATCACAAGGGATGGGATTTCAGAAAAGCCTGGAAAGACTTGCATGAATTGATGCTGAGTGAGATGAGCAGAACCAGAAGAGCATTGTGTACTGGCAGCAACATGGGGTGATGATCAACCATGAGGGACTTGTTCATTCATCAGTGCAATGATCAGGGAAAATTTTAGGGGATTTGTGATAGAGAATGCCATCCGTATCCAGAGAAGGAACTGTGGTGTTTAAATGAAGAACAAAGTTTATTATCTTCAGTTTTTAAAAGTTGTCTTATGTATTATGTCATTTTGTTAACTCTAATGTTTTCTTCCTTTTGGATCTGATTCTTCTCTCACGTTCAATTTTGATCTATGTTTAGTATGATTACAAGTGTGAAACCTATATTAGATTGCTTTCTGTTGGGGGGAGGGCCAGGGGGAAGGGAGAGAAGGAATAAAAATAGTAAAACTCAAAACTTTGCAAAAATAATTCATAGAAATTACCATTGTATGTAGTTAGAAAAACAAATAAAATATTTACATAATAATTTAAAAAAAAAGAAGAGTTTGGGTGAGATTCAAAGTATTATGACAGGTGGGAAACCTAAAAGGTGGTATTTAACATAATTTTATTTTTTTTTTGGCAATGCAATGGGGTTAAGTGGCTTGCCCAAGGCCACACAGCTAGGTATCTGAGGCTGGATTTGAACTCAGGTACTCCTGACTCCAGGGCCAGTGTTCTATCCACTGTGCCACCTAGCCACCCCATTTAACATAACTCTTAAAGTAAGCCAGGAAATCCAGGAAATGGAGATGAGAAGAAATAATATTTCAGAAATGGAAGAAAGTCAAGCATGCAGTCTAGAGATGGAAAGTCATGTGTAAAGGACAGCAATAGAGTCAATGGGGCTGAACTGTAGAGTTTGGGGAGGGGAATAAAGTGTAAAAAGACTGACAAAGTGGGAAGGATCCTAGTTATAAGTCTTGAAAAGGATTTTCTATTTGCCCCGACATAGGAGAACTCCTAAAGTGTGTAAGAAGTGTGAGACAGGAAGAAGTGAGCTTTAGGAAAATTACTTTAACAATTCTGTGCAGAGTGGATTGAAGGGACTGGTATACTCTAGAGCCTTTGAAACTCCAAAAGGGAGAGAAGTCATAGCACTGGAGAGAAGGGAGAGAGCTAAGAGGAGGGAGAGAAAAGTCTGTGTATGGCCCATAGACTTGGCAGCAACCAGAGGCAATGGTGGAGCATTGAGAATTCATAGACCAGAGCTCCTGAGAGAAAAGGTAAGACTCCTGTTTAATGTTAAGTGTCAGTCCGAGTGTCTAAGCTCTGGAACCAAGAGAGGCCCAGGAACAGCAGCAGGAAGTGGAGGAAAAAACCTGGACTTTGTTCTCCACTAACTACAACCTTGAGTTATGTTACCTATGTTCCTTTGGGGGAAGGGAACTGACTCTGGTAGCCCTTGGTTCTAGTCCTTTGGAGAGGATCCCAGACCAGGGGTTAATGTCACACATCTGGAGAGCTGTCTAAGTCTCTGGAGGAGGGGAAGTTAATTAGAGCAGGAGGATGGTGTTTCTGAATAAAACGGTACAAGTGTGGGTTTTTCATATTCTCAACTGAGCTCTTACTGTCTCAAGGTAATGCTTTTGTTTTGAATGCCTTCGTTTTGTATTTTCTTTGGGGGGAAATAAAAGCTGTCCTATATTCAGTGTATTCTTAGCCTGGATATTTGCATGGGAATTGAGGGATTTCTTTTTCTTTTTGGTAGAGCTGTATTCTGATGTTCCCAAGGGATTTCGAGGAGGAGAAAAGACGACTCACATCCTGAATTTTCAGCCTGTCTGAGAGCACAGGCCAAAGAGAACTTGACTGTGAGAAGTTCCCCAAGTCTAAAGCCTATCTGTAAATCATAGTTGAAGGTCTGGACTATGGTCTGCAGAAAGTCAGAAACAACCCATACCCTGCTCTCAAGAAGCTACCCTAGAGACAGAATGAGGAATTTCAGAGATATAAAGAAAAGCTTCCTGAGAGAGGCAGCTGTCCCAAGGTAGAGTGGGCTGACTTGGAAAGTAATCAATCCCCCGTCTTGGAGGCCAACAGGGAAAGACTGGATGACCACTTGATAGGAATATTGCAGAGGACATTCTTACTTAGAAGGCTCCAGAGGTCATAGAATTAAAAACACCTCACAGGTTATCTCATCCAGTCCCTTCCACCTCTGGTGAGGGGCAACCCACTCCTTCCTGAGACCACTCATTCCACTTTGGGACAGTTGGTATTCTTGGGAAGTTTTCCTTTATATGAACCTTAAATGTACTTCTTGGCAGCTTTCACCCCCTTGTCCCAGTTCTGTGTTTTGGTGCCAAATAGAATAAAACTAATCCCTCTTCTGCATGCCACACTCTCAAATATGCCCCACGTATACCCCACTTTTTTTCAGGATAAACCTGCCCAGTTCTTTCAAAAAATTCTTACACGGCAAGAACTGGAGCCCCTTCAACATCCTGTTCATTCTACTCTGGACTATCTTCCGGCTGACCAGTATCCTGGATCTGCTATTTACTGCCATAGGTAGAGTCTGATTTGCCCTCTCAGGGTCTCAGTTTCCTCATTTGTAAAATGATGGAGTTGTATAAATGATCTCTAAAGTTTCTCTCAGTTCTAAATTTCATCATTTCTATTGGGTACTTATCTTCTGAGGTTTCCAATTGGGGCCCAAACCTAGCAAGTCACAGGATGCTTCTAACATAGCATCTTTCCAACCTTCATCTGAATGACCCCAAGCTCAGTCCTCCTCAGGACATCCTAAGAAAACTTCTTGCAAAAGTCCACCCAGACCATGGTCAGAAGCATCCTTAGCCCAGACAGCTGTGTAAGGTGGCATCCCATTTCTCAAAGAGTGGGCTCAGGCGCCTCCTAGTGGGCAAGAGCCTTCATTACCCATATGAATGCAGAGGACAGTTAGACCTGTAAAATACAGGTGGTTATCCAATATTCACACCCCAACCCCACCTCCAGACATACAAAAAATCCCATGTGTACACACATAATCATATACCCCTGACAGCAGCTCCATCCTCTTAAGACTTGAGCTCAGAATAACCCTCAGAAAAGAATGTAGTCTTAAGAAGGTGACTTTACCTACCCCAACCCTAGACTCCCAAACTCTGCAGACTGGTCAGGACTGCATAGGATGGACCCAGGGTCTGTAAGATTCTATATGATCCCAATCCTCATAAGATCATGCATTTAGAATCAGAAAGATGTTGGAAGTGATTGAACCCAGTTGGAAGTTCAGAGTAGTGACAAGTCATACAATCTAGTAAGTGGCCCAAGGTGAGATTTGACAGGTCTTCCTGACCCTGAGTCCAATATCTTTATAGGGGTGAGTGAAGTTGGTTTGATTCTGGGTAGGTTTTGACCTGTGTGACCATGGGCAAGTCAACTGACCTCTCTCTTAGCCTCAGAGGGGGATGGGACTTGACTTTGGGACAGTCCCTCCATGGGTGGGGCAGCTCTGAACCTCCAACCAGACCTAAGTACAGAGCAGACAGACACTGCAGTGAAGGAAAGTGGGTATTAGATTTAAAATCAAGAAGACTCGTGTTCAAATTTCCTTCTCAGAAACTTTCTAGCTGTGTGACCCTGGGTAAATCAATTTCTTCATCTATAAAGTGAATGACAATATTTAGCCTCTTCCAATTCTAAATTCACGATCCTATGATAAAAGGATGGATGAACAGAGGCCTCTTCTGTCCATGAACCAAAGCTGTGTCTGGACTAGGTTGGATGGAGAATAATAAGATCCAGAGTTGGGAAGACCTGAATTCGAATTTTGATCCCAGATGTTTATTAGCTGTGTGACCTGGGGCGAGTCACAAACTTCTGCCTGTTTTTCCATCTATAAAAATAGAACTCACCTCCTGGGGCTGCTATGAGGATAAACATCATTCACTATAACAAACCTGTAAAATGGATGAGGTTATTTCCATTTTACAGATGAAGAAACTGAAGTTCAGTGACTTGTCTCAGGTCATACATCTAGTACGTGTCTGAAGTGGATTTGAACTCAGATCTTCCTGACTCCAAGGTCCAACTCTCTATCCCCTGTACCACCTAATGCTTTTCTAGGCTTTTCAGCCAGGTTCTGAAGTTGTTAGACAACCTGTCTCAAGAGGGTATCAAACCTGTCTTGAACCTAAACAGGAATCACCTCTAGAATTAGAAGGAAACTTGGAAATTATCTTACTGATTTTAAAGGTAACAAAACTGAGGATTAGGGAAGTTATGACTTGTCCAAGGTTGCACAGACAGCAAGAAATGCAAATACTTTGAGGGACTTGTTCTATTGAACCTCAAATAGAAAAGATTTCAGAAAATATTCTTCACAAGCTAAGCTATGCCAATCCAGTGTGTATTTCTTTCTACTCTGATGCAACAGAAAATTCTTCCAGTTCTTCTCATTCTGTGTGGTTCTTGGTCAGTTTTTCAGAAACCTTCACTGTGGTTCTTATGGTGGGTGTGTCCAGCTTACTGGAGGCTCCTTCTGTTCAACTGCTATCTCAAGGGTAGGGAGTGAGGTTAGGGCAGGACTGGGAGAACATTGATATGACCCATCCATGGGCAAATTTAGAGGAAAAGCTAGAGGCTGGAGACAAGTGAAGTTTGCAAGTGGGGTTCTTTGGAAATAGCACTGGAATTGGAATCAGTAGGCCTGGGTTTGATTCCAGACAGGCTTTGATCTGTGTGTCCATTAGCAAGTTAACTGACCTCTCTCTTGGCCTTGGAGGGGCTGAGGCTTGCCTCTGAGGGGTTATTCTAGTTCTAAATTCTTCGAGGCCATGATTGAATTGGTAAGTCCTTTTCCCTGCAGTGATTGTTCCCAATGTGAATTCTGTATTTCTAAGACTCCAAGTTTCCATTTGCTATTGGACCTTCCAAGGTCTTTCATAGCTGACATTGTAGATTGTAACTTTGCTGGTCTCTCCTCCCCACCCCATCTCCATTCCAACTTTAATAATTCTGTCATTCTTTTGGAGAAGCCCATCCTAAACAGGAAGAACCCTGTCAAGGACCTCAACTGCCTTCTACTCTCATAGGTTGAAGCATGAAGGAAATAGCCCCAAAGGCCTTCCCCACAAAATTCACCACCCATTCTGGTCCTCATGGAAGAGCTCCAGGAGGTTGAACTTCCCCATTCTCTAGTGCATCCACGCTTTAAGTTGAAATGGTAACTTTCAGATGGAAATGAACACAATTGAACCCAGGGATAACAGAGCTGCTGACCCACATTCAGTAAATCTGGATTTTTTTTTTAAATTTTTCACTCACTTGCTAATATGACTTGGGCCAAGATACTGCCCTCCTCTAGACTTGTTTCCCTATCTGAAATCGTATGATTTGATCTTTAGAGATCCTCTCCACTCACACATTTTATGCTCTAAGATCTTACATTTTACCAACATTTGACATCCTGTGTGGGTATGCTTTACAAAGTAATTTGCAAATATCTCATTTTATCTTTACAATAACCCTGGGAGATAGGTGATAATCTAGCACCATGGACTTTTGTCCATGAGGTGTTCTTGGCAAAGATACTGGAGTGGTTTGCCTTTTCCTTCTCTGGTGTGACCCCATTTTACAGATATGAATCTGAGGCAAATAAGGGTTAAGTGACTAGCCTGGAGCCACATTGCTAGTGTCTGAAGTCAAAGTTGAATTCAGACCTTTCTGACACTGGGTCCAGTGCTCTACCCACTGCACCTTGGATCTCCCAACTCATCACTCTCAGAATTAAGCTCAGATTTGATCTTGGATAGTCTGAAGTCCTTCACAGTTCTGCTATTGTATATTCAAACTTCTGTGGTTTTCCCTGCATCCCCAGTCTAAGAGTTCCAAGGTCTCTTTCTCTAACATTTCAAGATCATGTTCAAACTTGGTTTTGTTTTTTGAGATTGGGTCTCTTTTAGCATTTCCTAGACTGGAATAGGCCAATCCTATTTGCTATTCTGAAGCTTCAACCTACTCTTTTCCCAAACTGGATCACTTCAGGCCTTGTAACCTCATTGTCCCATGCTGGTGCTGAATTTAGTGGGAATTATAAGCATGCCGCACTATACTTAGCATATATTCTAAATTCTAAGGTTCCCCCCAGCTCTATTTGATGTTCTAAGGTTCTCCCAAGCTCTGCCATTTGATGTTCTAAGATTCTCCCCTCAGCTATGACATTGTGTTCTAGGGCCCCATACTGCTGACGTTATAATTAAGGTTCTAGTTTTGACATTGTGTCCTCTAATGACCTTCCCAGCTCTAACATTCGTGTGTTCTTAGAGTCTTTCTAACTCTAACATTTTGTGTTCTAAGATTCCTCCCACCTCGGCCAGTTGATGTCCTAAGGCCCCTGCCAGCTCTGACACTGTGCTCTAGGGCCACTCTCAGCATCAATGTTCTTTGCTCCTTTCCAGGTAAGATTCCATCTTCTGAAGTCCCTTTGAGGTGTGACACCATTAACCATCCAGTGTACAGAGTGTAAGGATGATGCTGGAGGAGGGGGGGGATGAAGAGACTGGAGGACTTGTGTCCCTCACCTTCCAATCCCTCTGCAGGCTCCACCTCCTCTCCCTCTTTGCCCTAGATAGCAAGCCAAGCAGCAATGTTTATATAGAGTAAAAAGACTTTATTAAGAAGGCTTTGAAGTCAAAAAATAAAACTCTTGATACAATTTTCTTAACCGTCAAGTCAGCTCAGCAAATATATAATCAGTACTTTAGCTGTGTAAGGTTAAAGGTCCGTTATTTTCTTTAAAATAAAATATATTTTAGTTCTTAAAATTTATTCAATAAAGTACATATTTTCCTATAAATTCCCTACATATACACAAGGTAAAAAATAAAAAAATAAAACTAAAAAAATAATAAAAACTTAAAGACATAATCAGCAAAAGGAGAAATTTTTTCTTTTTAAAAAAAGGTAGGTTTCTTCTGTTTGTGACATGACAGTTCTGTCCCCTCCCACCCCAAGTGGCCCTCCCCTCCCGCCCAGGTGTGGTCTATGCCGCCTCCCACCCCTGCTGTCCGATTGCTTGTGGTTCCATCCTTGCTAACTCCCCCTCCCCCCAGTGGCACCGGAACCCTCCTCCCCCCTCCCAAACTCCCTGGGTTAGCTGCCCAGGGACCCCAAATCGAAAGCCCTCCCTTAAAAAAGAAAGAAGGAAGACTATGTTCTCCGCAGGCAGGTGGGCAACCAGGCGGAGAGAGCCCTTGGCCCTCTTAGGAGAGACTGGAAAGCCTAGCAAAGATTGCTCCATACAAAAACCCCCCCTCCCCAAAAGGTTTAGAAATATAAAAAAGACAACCCTTGTGTGTTCTAAATAAAAAGTGCCATTGGACCTCATCTCTCTGTTTATTTTAACTTTTCAACTGAATACTGTTATTTGGAAATAACTGTAGGACAGCCAGTCTGCCTAGTCCCGGCAGCTTCCACACCTGGGGTCCAAGTTAAAGCTATTCTGTAAACATTGGAGGTTTGTTTTTTCTCTGTGGTTTTCTATTCCCCCCTTCCCCCCCCCAAGCCCAATTCACATACCTCCCCCTGTTCCCCCTGACCAGCTCTCCCTCCCCCCCAGCCCCAGTCCCCCTCCCCCAAGTCTCCTCTCCCCTCCCCCCATCCCTCCACCACCTCCTCCTCCCCCTGGGAGTTGTTTTTTAAATAAAAAGATCGGAGTGGAAAGGGGCTCTTAAAAGGGGTGCTTGGGTGAAAGAAGGGGAGGAGGAGTGGGAGGCAAGGAGGTCCCCCCTTTCTCCTCTCATCTCTGCTGGCCCCTCTTCTCCTCCCTCCCCCCCAGCTGAAGGGTGGGCGCAGCTAAGAAAAGATATGAATGGCCTGGGTGGCTGGGGTATGGCAGGCAGGACACTCGGGCTCAGCCTTCCCACAGATCCGGACGGCGCACTCCATACAGAAGAGGTTGTGGCCGCAGGGGACTAGGGCGGCGATGACTTCACTCTCGTAGCACACCATGCAGTCCCGGGACGCCTTGCGGGCCCCCTCAGAGCTGCTGGAGTCTGTTGGGGAGCCTGAGGCTGCTGACACACTGCCAGGCAGGGAGGATGATGAAGATGAGGAATAGCCCGTGCTGTTGGAGAAGGACGATAGAGAGCCCTGGGGCCCTGGGAGCCAGGAGAGGGCGCTGACGGGCTCACTGGGGATGCGCCGGGCCAGTGGGTGCTCAAGGCTGATGCCCCCTGGCTCAGGCAGCGTTGGTGAGTGGCGGGGGGTGGCAGCACCGCTGAGCCCGCTGTTCCTCCGCTGGGGGCAGCCAGGGACCGAAGGACAGCCGCCAAAGGCCTGCAGGGGGTTGGTGCGTTCAAAGGGAGACCAGATGGTAGCTGGAGTGGTCAGGTCGAGGGCCAAGAAGTCAAAGCCAAAGTCACAGTCCTCAGAGCCCAAAGGGGGCGCGGGTGGGGCGGCAGACTGACCATCTCCCCCAAAGCTGAAGCCGCCTCCACCCCCGGGGCCGGGGCCAGGACCATAGGGACTAGTGGGACTGGCCTCCGCCGCGGGGGCCCGGCTGCCATAGAAGGCTTCTGCGGGGGCTAAGCTGTCTGCACGCAGGCCAGCCGAGGGCCGTCGTGCAGGGTTTGGTGCCTTGGCCCATAGCCCCGCTGGACCGCCCAGCAGGTCGAGGCAGACATCAGTGCCATTGGAGTGAAAGTCATTCTCAGCACCAGCGTCGATGAAAGAGCCTGTGCGCATGGTGATATGGGCCTCAATCTCCTCCCGGGCCCGGTCCACATTCTCAGGCATGCCCGTCACCTCAAACACAGGCTCCTTGTCCCGGCTCGGGGTCACGATGTACGTGTGCGTCTGCTGCTGGATCCGCTTGATGGTGGCACCCTTGGGCCCCACCACCAGTCCTACCACTCGGTAGGGGACACGGACCTGGATGGTGGTCTGCCCAGGGAGGTTGGGAGGCCCCTGCACAGCTCCTGTCAGGCCGTTCACCTTGTTGCGTGTGGCCCGGATCATGGAGAAATGCTCTGCAGCTGACAGGATCTCCCGCTTGGCCATCTCCACATCCTCTTTGCGCCCAGTCACAATGAAGATTGGCTCCTCACCCCGCACGGGGGTCTTGATATAGGTGTTGGTTTTGGCTCGAAGGGCCTTGATCTTGCATCCTGGGGGAGGGAGGGAAGAAAGGAAAAACAGTGATCAGAGGGCCCCCACTGGTGGACTCTCGGATCAGCCCCTCACAGTTTAGGGGCTTCGTAAAGCACTGACCCTCACTCTCATATCCTACCCTGTGCCCCCCCAAATCTCCAAGCTGCAAAGTGAGTCTGGAGTTAGTCCCTTTCCCTCCCTGGGCCCTCACATCAGCAGGGGAAGGTACACAGTAGGGGCTTAATAAATGCTTACTGAGGAAGGGAAGGAGAAAAATGTAAAAAAATGATTATTGAAAACTACTGTTACTTGTATAGTTGGAAAAATAAACATTAATTAAGAAAAAAATGAATGCATGACTGAATCAATGAATAAAATGCTTACTGACTGGCTGATCATCATTTGTAAAAGGGGAGGTCCTCGATTCCAAATTAAACACTATCTACTAAGTTTCAGCCAGCCAGTAGCAGAACCCATAGGTCCTGACCCCAAAGCTCCCACCTTTACCTTGTCAAAGAGACTTGAGTCATTATTGAACAGAGGAACATCCCAGTGACACAGGTTTGTTTGGACCACTCTTTAAGAGTTGCCTAATTGGCCTTTCTTCACTGAGTCTCTTATTTCCTCCTGATCATGTTGGCCTAGAATCTTCGGTGGCTCCCCGCTGCTTACAGACTCCACTCCAAATTCCCCAAGTCCAGATTCCCCAAGTCCAGCAGTTAGGTCTGGTTCCTGCCTACCTTTCCAGACTTAGGTTTTTTTTCCCTTTGCACAATCTATTTGTTGTTCCATCTCCTACCTGTGTATCTTTGTAGAGACATTTCCCCCATGCCCAGAATATGATCTTTTCCTGGTCGGAACCCTTAGCTTCTTTCAAAGCTCAACTCAGGTACCTCTGGGAAGCCTTTCTGACTCTTGCCTTAGATTCAGGAAGACCTGAGTTCAAATTCTGCCTCAGATAATTACCAGCCGTTTGACCCTGATCAAGTAACTAATGTTCCCTCAGTTTCCTCATCTGTAAAATGAGGATAATAGTTATCTCCTAGCTCCCAGAGCTTGTCCTATCAAATAAGATAATATTTATAAAGTTCTTTGCAAATCTTAAAAGTGCCAGAGGAAATATTGGTTGCTCCAAGCTATTCATTCTCATTCTCTCTCTCTCTCTCTCTCTCTCTCTCTCTCTCTCTCTGTCTGTCTGTCTCCTTCAAACTAAATATGTTTAAATGTCATATAATCCCTAGGATAATGTAGCAATAATAATAACTGACATTTATATAGTGCTTTAAGTACTACAAAAGGCTTTCCTTATGTTGTTATCTGATCTTCACAACTATTCTGAAGCTGTAAGTTTATTGGTCTCTATTTTACAGATAGGGAAAACTGAGGCTCATGGAGGGTAAATGACTTGCCTAAGTCACACAGCCAGAAAACAGCAGATGGTAAAGAAAGTCTAATCCAAGTCAATTGACAGAGCTCCATACATGAGGCCATGCTTTCTTCTTGAAATCCAGGACTGGTTTTCAGAAGGATTTTTGTCCTTAATTCCTAGATCCAAAATATCACAGCTAAACAATGCTGCTTAAATTAAGTGCTAGATCCAACCTTACTCATTTACAGATGAGAAAACTGAGGTAAAGAGGACTGATGGATTTCCTCAAGGTCACAGAGGCGGCCTTGTTAGTAGAAGAACTAGTGGACCTTCAAAATTTCAAATCTTGGTTATCCTGGTTTATGAGACTCTGGGAAAATGTTATCTCATCTGTAAAATGAGGGAGGTACTGCAGGTAGATGACAGTTGAGGTTTATATAGTGCTTTCAAGGATTACAAAGCCAGAAGCAGCATCATGTGGTGGACTCAAAGCCAGAGGATCTGGGCTCAAGTTTAACCTTGGACACTGCTGTCTCTCTGGGCAAATCGCTGCTCTAGGCCAATATAGACAAACTCAAAGACACAGATCCTTGTGGGCTACATAATAGGAAACCACAAATTAACAATGTCTATGTTGCATTATATTTGTTTTGCATTTCCTGATTACATTGTCATCCATGGTCTCTGACACCTCTGCTCTAGGCAATTCTCTAAGACTTCATTAGGCAGAGAAGGTACTGGTGGTAGAAGGAATTTTCTCACCTGCCAGTTTCCTTTGCCAATGAAACCACAGTCTCAGAAAGTCATTTGAGTCTTCATATAATCCTCCCTGTAAGCATAATTAGTTCTACTTTACATATGAGGAACTGAGGTCCAGACATTAACTGCTTTAACCACATTGGTTGTACTAGAGGCAATGTTCAAATTCAGATTTTTTAAGCCTAAGTCCAGTAAACCATCCACCTTAACTTGGGTGACCTTATCTAGCTCTGACACTGTTCTAAGGACCTTCCCAGTCCTGACATTCTGTGTTCTAAAGGCCCTCCTAAACCTAATATTATCTGTACTAAAGATCCTCTCATATCTGACATTCTGTATTCACAGAATATCTGAGCCATCAGAAGGGACCTCATTAACAACCTCTTCTAATCCACACACAAAAGTAATGTCTGACAACACTCTAGATGAGTATTCAGAAGACCACCTGGAAGGGAGAATCCACATACTCTTCATACAGCCCATTCTACTGTTGGGCATCTCCAATTGTTAGAAAGTTCTTTTTTGAAGTAGTCTCAGTTTACCTTTTTGTCACTTCCATACCCACTGCTTCCAGTTCTGCCCTCAGAGATCAAACCTTCAGAAACATGTTACCCTATGTCTTCTCTTCAAGTTAATCATTCCCTGTTCCTTCAAATGAATTTCAAAGACCATTTTCTCGGGTTTTTTACCACCCTGGCTGCCCTTTTCTGGATACTCTCCAGCTCATCAATAACCTTCAACTATAGCGTTGGGAACTGACCTGGATATTTCAGATGAGATCTGTCATGGACAAGGGGCAGGGGAACCATCACCTCCTCACTGCCCTGAATGATCCCCTCTTAACTGCATTTGTTTTTGGCTCCCATAATCACACTGCTGCTATCTTGATCTTGAAGTCCACTAATACCACCAGATCTTTTTCAGAACTGCTACCTAATGATGCTTTCCCCAACTTCTAAGGGTTAGGGCCTTTTCAGCTCTCTGTTCTGAGGGTCTGATCATTTCAACCTGCTCTGTGTTCTGCAGCCCGAAGTTAATTTTACTGGCTATCAACAGATTACCAATTGATTTGAGTTTTACTTAATAGGCACAAAGAGAAGTAAAATACACAATCCTTGCCCTCGAGGAGTTCGTTCTATGAGGAAGATAGCATGCAAACCACCATAGACAGGATAGAGGGAAGGTCTGAAGAGGACTTAAGAAAAAGGCCTCTGCAGAAGACAAGGCTTGAGCTGAGTATTTGAGGAAGTCAGGAGGCAGAGGTGAGAAGGGAAAGTATTTCAGAATTGGGGCACAAAATCAGGAGACACAGGGTCTTGGTCAAGGCACAGGGAGGAGGCCAAGCACTGGATTATAAAATATAAAGGAGTGGGGGGAAGTGATGAGTGAATGTTCATGAATGAAAAGAAGGGAGGGAATCTGGATCTCAAAGTTTTTGTGAAGGAAGAAGAAACAAGACTTGTCAACAGACATGAGGGGTGAGAGGGGATCTGAGAAGGACATCTAGATAGTGGCCCTGGACAGCAGAAGATGGCACTGCCCTTGATTGGAAAAGAAAAGCTAGGAAAGAAGGAAGAGTTTGGAAGAGAAGAGAATGAGTCCTCTTTTTAACAGAGTGAATTTAAGATGCAGATGAACATCCAGTCTGAGGTGTCCAACAGGCAGCTGGTAGATGCGGTCAGGGGAGAGGGTGAGGCTGGGTAGAGATATCTGGGAATCACCTTCACAGAGATATCTGACTCCAGGAAGCTGATGTCAACGACTGAAGAGGAGAAAGGTCCAGCACAGAGGCCTGGAAGACATCCAATTAGTGAGTAGGACCTGGAGAAAGATCTGGCTGAGAAGACTGAGAAGAATGAGTCAGAAATGAAGGAGATCCAGAAGACAGCATGAAAACCTAGGGGAATGTATCCAGAAAAGATTGATCTCCATAGCAGCAAAGGCTCTAGTCTGCTCTGGAAAGATACACCTGAGAAAAACCCATAGGAATTGGCAATTAAGAGATCACTGGTCACTTTGGAGGGAAACATTCTAGTTTAATGGTGAGGTTGCAAGTCAGATGACAAAGAGTTAAGCAATGAGGAAGGAAAAAGTTAGCAGAGACCCTCAAGGACCCTTCCCAGATCTAGTTCAGCAAAACTCCATTCAGAGGTGCTCAAGGCCAGGAGGGTGGGCCACACAATCTAGGGTGGAGGAGAGGAAGTCTTTTATGGGCACTCAGGATTCACATCAGTAAGATGGGGGTAAAAACACTACTGTTATTTACCTGACCAGGCTACTGAGATTGTCACTTGAGATTCTTAAATCTGCTATTCAGGGATAGAGGCCACACTTATAATTTCAATGGCAAAGGAAGACCCAGATGAGGGAACCCTTTCTCCACTTTCTCCACAAGAGTCTCAGAGAATTTGCCTGGACTCCTGAGAAGTGAAGAAACTTGCCCAGGGTCACATAGCCAGCTCCAAGTGACTCCAAGCGAGATTTAAAGCCAGGTCTTCCTGAATGAGGCCAGCTATCCACCTACAGTGTTAAAGCTGCCTCCTACTCAATAACTCCAGGACCTTCCTATCACTTCCTATCAACCATCAAATCCAGTTTTGGCATTCAAAGCCCTTTACAACCTCCTACTACTCTAGACTCCTGATCCCTCTAAGCCTTCTCCACCACCCCACCCCCATTCTTATATTCTGGTTTCTTGGTTAATCTGCACACTAGATCAACTCCAGACTCCAGGAATTTTCCCTGGTGTCCACCAGGCCTGGAATGCTCTCCCTCCTCACCTACACCCAGCTATAGTCCCACTTTCTTCAGGAAATGTCCCCTAATCTTGCCTTCCTTCTGTGGCATGTTTTGATTTATATAGCTCATTTGTACACAGTGTAAACAAAACATATCATCTTCCAGAGCTTCTAGAGGGCAGGGACTGTGTTTTAGACTTTCTTTGTATCCCCAGAGTTAGGCAAACAGAAGGTGCGTAAGAAATGCTTACTGACTGATTCACACAGGGCAAGTCACATCCCTTCCATGGGACTCAGTTTCTGTTCTTGTAAAATGAGGGGACTGGACCTTCAAACAGTGAAAACAACCCAGAAAAAGAAGCATAGAAGTATAATGGAAAGACCCTTGACTTGGGAGTCAGGGGCCCTGAATTCAAGTCCTGCCTCTACTTCTGTAAGTGTAGGCCTTGGTCCCCTCATCTGTAAAATAAAAGGGCTAGACTCACTGGCCTCTGAGGTCCCTCTCTCTACATACTGGAATCTTTAGTTTCTAACAAGGGACACTGCAGGTTCTGAGAGAGAGGGAAGGTAAATATTTCCCAGAAGCCTGGGAAGGGGAAAAAGGAGACACTCAGCAGCCTGGTCCCACCTGGGCTAATTCTCTAAATCTAGAAGCCTGACCCTCCAAATACCTCATATTAACTCCAGACTGACGTCACTGCTTCAAACCTGGCTTCACAGGTTCTGCTAGGAACACCAAAGCCCAGGGCCACTAGACTGAGAATCCAAAGATAGTATCTCTGGGCTTCAACTCCCCCATCTGTAAGGGGGCTGAATGGGTCTCAGGTCATGTTCAGTCACAACATCTTATCTGAGTTTTATCTGTGGCACAAACAGGAGCTTCTGGGAAGAGATGGGGCAGATGAGTGGGTGGAAGGATCAGGGTTGGACCTGGAGTGACCAGGGCAAAGGGAAAGCTTCCTAACAGCTATCTCAGAGTGGAAAATGGGCTGCCTTGGGATATCTAACAGGCTTATGATGAGAACCAAACGTGAGAGACAGATATAGGGGAAAAGGAGAGACAGAGCTGAGAGGAGACAAGAGAAAGAGAGGAAAGAGACACAGAGAGGGGAGTGAGTGTGTGTGAGTGTGTGAGTGTGTGTGTGTGTTCCAAAAACATTAAAAACAGATATATGAATGTCAGAGAGGCCAGCTGATCATGTGCTCAGCTACCCTAAGGAGACCTCTTGATGACATAGGGGGGGCTGAACTAGATACTCTCCCTCCCCCTTAGGTCCCTTTCCAGTTCTAGGCTTCTTCATTTTCTTTGTTAATGAACAAACCTCTGGAACTGTCTTAAGGAAAGGGAGCAGATCCTGAGACCCAAGTCATAGAAGAAAGGTGTGGTGGGGATTCTCCCTACAAATATAACCCCTAAGTCTATGTCTTGGATACTAACTTAGGGCACCCAACTCTCCCAAGTAGTTTCACTCTTTCCTTCATTAAAAGAATCTAGGATACTCAGGGGCTAAGTGACCCCTACATTGGGCCTCCAGTTAGAACACTAGAGCCC
This sequence comes from Macrotis lagotis, assembly GCF_037893015.1. NCBI lineage: Eukaryota > Metazoa > Chordata > Mammalia > Peramelemorphia > Peramelidae > Macrotis > Macrotis lagotis. The sequence continues at coordinate 648,842,916 of NC_133666.1, read as the reverse complement.
CAACCACAGCCAAAAGCTACAGAGGCTAACAAGGTTCCCATACAAGGGTTAAGGTAGGCTCAAAGCCTGTGCCCTGCTCTCCCTTCTCAATAACCAGCCCCCCACCCCCACGGGGCCTCCTTGATTCTGATGTTTTCCCATTCAGCAGGAGCAGAGTGAAAAGGCTAAGGGATAGACTTGGAAGCTGAGATTTAAATTGTAGCACACCCATGAAGTATGTGGATGACCTGGGGCAAGATCCTTTATTATTCCTTGCCTCAATTTCCTCACCTATATAATAGGGGTACCTTCTCTCCCATTCCACAGCTTTTGGGAGGATCACAAGTGATTAAGGTAAAGAAATTTATTAGCTATTATTTCCTAAAAGGTAAAATGACAATTCTATCCCAGCTATCTACCTTTCTAGGGGGTAGGGAGTGGGGTGGGGTCTAGAGGCTCAGAAGATATTCAAAGTGCTGAACAAAAGTGAGCAGGACAGAGTAGAATAAGCATTCCACATTCAGTCACAAGACCAGCTGAGTGACCTGGGGAAAATCACTTTCCACCCTAGGAATCTAATCATCTATCAATGGGGGAGGGGGAGAATTGGCCTAGCTGACCTTTAAGGTCCCTTCCAAGAAAGTCAGGAGGCAAAGAGGGTCAGATGTGGGGCAGAATCAGGGCAAATACTTGGAGAGGAGAGATGGACTATCTAGGTTGAGAAGTGGCAAGAAGGCTGATACAGCTGGATCTTAAGAATCTAGATTATGGGAAGGGAGTAAATTAAATGATCCAAAATGGTAAGAAGGGGCCTGGTTGTGAAGAATTTTAAATACTTAACAGAAGACTTTAGAATATTTTATCCTAAGGGGTACCTAAGCAGCTCAGTGGATAGAGAGTTGGGCCTGTAGTTAGGAGGACCAGAGTTCAAACCCAGCTTCAGACAAGTTACTGGACAAATTACTTAACCCCAACTGTCTCAAAAAAATTCATCCTGGAGGTAACAAGGATACTTTAAAGATTTAACTGATTAGAGAGATATGACACCATCCATCTTGTATTCTAGAATTAATACCACACATAGCCATGTATTTTAATAAGAACTTTTTGATTGATTGGGAAGAGATCCAAACTTCTCTATTATTTGAGGTCTTCCGTGCCATGATCTGGCCTCCATATAAACCTCCTCACCTCCCTCTGCTCCCACCAGACAGGACTCGACTATAATTCACGGACACAGCTTCTACCTTGCCTTTCTAAACCTGCTCCTATGCCATCTTCCCAAGTCTACATTCTTCAAGAAACCTCTCACACTTTTGAAATACAAGTCTCCTGTTTTGTCTTGTATGGGCATTACACAACATTCAGAGAACTAGAAAGGCCTTCAGGTTCTAGTCCCAGTTTAATTCACCACCTACTCACCCTCTTCTTTGGACCAGTTCCTTCCCTGCCTTAGCTTTGCCATTAATAATTTGGTCAAAGGCCCATCTCCTCACTTCTGCCCTAGTGCAAAAGACAATTGAGGTTTAGGGAGCTACTCGTTGGAGGTGCTTTACCCAGGGTAGCTCAACATGAATTAAGTAAGAGTGGCCTGGAGAATGGGTAGAAAGACAAGGTCTTGGGGCAGCTAGGTGGCGCAGTAGATAGAGCACTGGCCCTGGAGTCAGGAGTTCCCGAGTTCAAATCCAGTCTCAGACACTTGATAATTTCCTAGCTGTGTGGCCTTGGGCAAGTCACTTAACCCCATTGCCTTAAAAAAAAAAACCTAAAAAAAAGACAAGGTCTTATGTCCAACTCCTTTGTTTAACAGATAAGTAAGCCTTATCATCTTCCTAATCCTACTTCTTCCTAATCCAATATTCTCAGGACTCTGGGTATGACTAGATGGATGACTAGATAATCACAGGGCTCTGGATTGATTAATCAGTCATTCAACAAGCATGACTGCTGAAAGATATCCCAAGATATCTTCAAGTTTTTCTTTTTTTAAGACTTTGCTTTAAACTCATGTCACTCTCTCATTGCCAGGCAAGCCCCACTCAATCGTAGTTTGGGGCAGATGGCTCTAAGTGAATGTAAATAGCAATTGTTTCCCTTCTGGCCAGAAACTCTAAGGGTCTTCTCCTAGATTGATTTTTTTTTTTGAGTAGGCAAAAGTGGCCATTCTTTGTTTCCATTTCATTTTTTTTAAATTTTATTTCTTTAAGGCAATAGGGTTAAGTGACTTGCCCAAGGTCACATAGCTAGGTAATTATTAAATGTCTGAGGCTGGATTGGAACTCCAGGGCCAGTGTTCTATCCACCATACTGCCTAGCTGCCCCCTTTGTCTCATTTCTTACCTAGCTTTAATCACTGAATGAATGTTGCCTCAAACAAGACCTGTTAAGAAAATTTAAGCTTAAAAAGGCCGAGATTTCTCGCTGCACCCAGGGTCCCCTCCAGTTGTCCTCATAAATATCTGGTCACTGGATCCAAATGGCCCTAGGAGAAAGTGAGGCTGGTAACTTGGCACAGCATCCCCTTCACTCAAATCTAACTCATTTGTGTGTAATGGCATCACCTCCTGGAGAGAATGGTCTTCTTAGAGAATAAAGGACAATCAATTAACAAGTGCTTATTCCACAGTAGGCACTGTCCTAGACCTTGAAGATACAAAGGAAAAGTGACTGGTCACTGACCTCAAAGACCCCAAATGTTCTGGGAAGATAACAAACATACACAACTAAGGAAAGAAGGGGAGACGTGTGCCAGGTACCCTAAAAGACTAACAAATGGAAAATCTACAAAGAGTTGATAATATATATGGAGTGAATTTAAAGTAACCTAAGAGTAGGGGCTGGGGACTGGGAAAGGCTCCTATAGAAGGAGGCTCCCTTGAGTTAAAAACTTGAAGGAAGCAGAGCCACAGACTCTAAAACGGGAAGGTAAGAGACAAGTCCATGCATGGTAAAATCAGAGCAAAAGCAGAGATAGTAACAAGAGCATCTATATGGCTGGGACATAGTATATAGGAGGTAATGGGGAACAGGCTGGAAATGTAGGAAGGGGTAGTTCTGAGCTTAAAATGCCAAGCTAAGCTTATATTTGATTTTGAAAACCACAGGAGGCACTGGACCTTATTGAGTAGGGGAATGATATGGTTCAATCTTTACTTGGTGGTTGTGCAAGGGATAGATTGGAGTAGGGAACCTTGAGATAAAAGAGACTCATGGTGAAGCTGAAGGCAATGGAAAGACTTTTATAGGAACTCATGCAAAGTGAAGTGGGCACAACCAAGAGAACTTCGTATACAGTAACAGCAACATAGTGTGATAATCAACTGTAACTATTTTCAGCAACACAACACTCCAAGATAATTCCAAAAAGATCCAGGATGAAAAATGCTTATCCACCTCCAAAAAAAAAGTGATGGAGTTCAAATGCAGTGAAGACTATTTTTCACTTTTTTTCTCATATTTTCCCCTTTGTCTGCACTTTTATTTCACACATTACAATATGGAAACTGCTTCCTGTTTAAATGGGGAGAGGAAGGAGGGGAGAGAATTTGGGATTCAAAACGTTAAAAAACAAATGTTAAAATTTGATTTTACATGCAATTAGGGAAAAATATTTTAAAAAAATTTTTTTTAGGTTTTTGCAAGGCAATGGGGTTAAGTGGCTTGTCTAAGGTCACACAGCTAGGTAATTATTAAGTGTCTGAGGCCAGATTTGAACCCAGGTACTCCTGACTCCAGGGCCAGTACTCTATCCACTGTGCCACCTAGCCGCCCCTTTAAATTTTTTTAAAAATAAATATGAAAAAAAGTAGTTCAGGAAGGTCTCCGTGTGAATGGGAAGAAGGGAATGTATCTGAAAGATGGTAGTGGATAAATGAGGGCCAGAATGACCCTGAGGCTGCAGACCTGTGAATAGAAATATTCAAAAAAGGGCAAGGTAATCACTGCTATGAGAACTGAACCCACCAGAAATAATGAGACAGTCACATGGGAATGAACAGAAGAAGGTATGGCCAGGGCCTGGAGGGACATTCCACAATCAGGAAGGGTGTAATACAGTAGGCTGAGATGGGATGGTGAGACAAGTGGAAGAAGAGTTAAAAGGGAGAAGTGTCACAAAGAATCAGAAGGAAATAAGTACACACACAGGAAATGTCTGATACTATTAAATGGTCTCACCTAAAAAGAACTTCAGAAAAGGCTTGGGTTTAGGATTGGAATAAGGGGTTGGAGGTAGAGGACAACAGACAGATCCGGTAGACTATGGTCGATGAAAACCACTGCAAAAGGGTGAAGTTGGAGTGCCTATCTCCACCCCAGTAGAGAAATCTGCAGTGGAATGGCCATCTAGACCTGTCATTCCGCTCTCCCAGCAGCACCTATTTCTAGAGCTTCCTAATTCCTTCTCCTCATGACTTTTCCAGTAAGAGAGGTGGTGCATCCATCATTATCCTCATTTTACAGAAGAGGAAACAGCCTCAGAGAAGTGACTTGCTCTTAGTTGAGAAAGTGCTGGATGGAGGATTTGAAGCCAAGTCTTCTGATTCTAAGATTCTAATCCTTATACAACAGAGGCTCCTTTGGCTCGCTAAGCTCTCCTCAGAGCTCCAAGCCCTCAAAGGAGCAGGGAATGTCTATTTTCACAGACCTCCTTCCCACAGTGCCTAGCTCAGGGTCCATCCGAGCAGCCTCTGAAAGAAATTTCTAAAGACAGCTCCTAGAAATGAGGACAACTGGATGACAGATCGAGAGCTCAAAGCATGCAGTCCAACAAGGAAGCCCTTTCCCTCCTCCCCCCAGGGGCCCTCCTATATCCCTCAGACAACTCCCTCAACTCAGTAGCAAATAATAACAGCTTTTGTTTCTCCATGCTCTTCACAGCTGACAGGGCACTTTCCTCCCAACAGCCTAGGGAGACAACTAGTGCAGGAATTAGTATCTCCATTTTTCAGATGAGGAAACTGGAGGCCAGGAAGAGGGAGGAAATTGTCCAAGGTCATATGGTTAAGTGATAGAAAGAAGGGAATTGAATTCAATGCTCTAAGATCAGTTAAACAGAAATTGTTTCCAGCTTTGAAAGGGGAAGGCTGGGTGGTACAGGGAGAAAAGGGATCAGTGATAATCAGTTTTCACATTGATAGTTTCTAAAGCTGATCCTAGCAACCATCCTGATTAGGTAGGGCTTCTTAATCTTTTTGTGGGCATGTCCTGGACCCCTAACCAGCAGTGAAGTCTGTGGTTCCCTTCTCAGAAAGATATGATTTGCATCAAATAAAATATATAGGATTATAAAGAGAAACCACTTATTTTGAAATCACAATTTACATCAAATAAAATAGAATTATAAAGGAAATAAATATTTTGAAATCATAATGTCATTTTCAGTGAATCCCCTGAAATCTATACAGAGACCCCAGATTAAGAACCGCTGCTGTCAGTGAGGTGCTAGGATGATCCTCATTGTAAAGATGAAGAAACTGAGACAGAGGTTGGTATCTGGACCCTGATCTTCCCAAGCCCAGGCCTCTTTCCAAAAAAGAGGCTCAAGTATCCTTTTCTGATGAGTGAGGCCTAGGCTCAGAGAAGGGATACATTTATTCTCTTTTGACAGAAATGAAAGGATGGGACAAGATTTCACAGCACAGTTGGAAATCCATGGAATTTCACATTCCCCCCTCCAAGTACAGGGTCCAACCTGCTTCCTATTACCCCCTCTCACAAGTCATCATTCTCTGCAATGGAATGGAGCCTTAGCTGTTTTACAAAGTTCTCATAGACTGTCAGAGGTCAGGGTGACCTTTCCTATCTAGTCAGTTTTCATTTTACAGAAGCAAAGGGAACTCAAGTCACACAACAGCTACTGAGTTTGAACCCTCAGCTTCCACCTGCTAGTCCCATGTCTTTAGACCATGCCACTTTCCAGGGCATTAAGGTTTGTGGGTAGGGACATCTATAGAATCACAGGATTTGGACTGCCTGGCAAAAACCTTGAAGATGGAATCCAATTCTGTCATTTTTTGGATAAGGAAACTGAGACCTAGAGAAGGGCAACTCTCAAGGTCATTCAGAAGGTTAACAAGGGAACTATGGATGGAACTCAGCTCTTTCTCCAAGAAACCTAGGATTCCTGTTACCTTCTGGGGTAATTAATGATGAAGACAGGTTTCTGTCTGTAGACCAGGCTGGCCTTGAATCACCCCCCCCCTCCAGTCAGTCACTCCACGACCAACAGGGCATCAGAGAGCTGAGTCCTTAACAAAAGAATTGCCAAAATTTCCCATGTCTTTGGTATAGTGGTCTACTTTATGTATATTATTACATTTGATGTTAAATATGGCATGAGGTAAACAATGGAAAGATGAATATTCCCATTTTAGAAATAAGAACTGGAATGACTTTCCCAAAGCTACAAAGATGGAACATAGCAGAACTAGAATTTAGGCCACCTTTAAATCCAGTTTTCTTCCCCTTCCCCAGGTACCTCCTGTGGTATGGATGCGCACCAGACCAGGGGCTTCCTGTTTTGTCTGTGTCTGTTATCGATTATCCTGACTCCTGAAGCCATCTTCTCCAGAAAAACTTCCCAGACATCTTTGTCACTCGTCCCATACAGCCCTTTCCTTTGCTCAGGATTGGCCATGCTTGCCTAAACCACTGAACCCACCTTTTCATTGGCCTCAACTCAGTCCTGCTGTGTGAGTGGCTAGAAATCATCCTCACCACTATACTCCAATTCAAGTCAGTATATATGAAATTTTCCCATCTCTGGTCCTTTGCCCATGTCCAATATCTTCCCTTTGGAAATTCTCCCCATCTTCCAAAGGGACATTCCCTTAAGAAGAAATCCAAGAAACCCCAGTAAGCATCCCTTCTGCCCTTGTCTAACAAACCCTAGCTATCAGGGTGTGTCTGATTTGGGTGTTTCTGGATAGAATGTCCTTCCTACTCAACTATGAGTGCCACAAATTTTCTATCTCCAGCCTTGGGTATATGAGGCCTCTGCATACAATGAGCACCTACTACATTAATGACTGAAGCTCCTTTTTAGCCCATTAAGTCCAAAACTCAATTATTTGAATTGGGGAATTATCTGAATTGGAAGGGCTTTGCAAATTTAGCCCAACCACCTCATTAGAGAAGAAACTGAGACACAGGGAGGGAGGGAAGGGATTACTACTTGTCCAATGTCACACAGTTAATAGCAGAGGTGATTCTTTTTTTTTATTTAGGTTTCCTGCCTCCAACCTTGCCTCCTCCTTCTAATGCCTATTCAATCTGACTGGCATTTATTTATTAAGCACATACCCAATGGAAGAAATATCATATGAAAGTCAAAGGAGAAAATAGTTCATGCCCTCAAGAAGCTTACCTTCCATCAGGATAAACAAGTATATATACATGAAGTGGGAACCAGAGGCCTCCCTGGGTGGCACTTGAGCTGAGCTTTGAAGGAAGTTAAACACCTACTGTGGGCATCTGTCAAATGAGCTAAAAGGAAATGGCCAACCATTCCAGTAATCTTTGCCAAGAAGACCCCTTAACATGGGGTCCTGGATGGTCGGACACAACTGAACAACAGAAAGCTCCTACTGCGATAAGCCTTTTACAAATATTTCATCTGATACTAACAGGATGTCTATGCTGTCACTATCTCCATTTTACAGATGAGAAAATGGAGGTGGACAGATGAAGTGATCTGCCCAGGGTCACACAGTAAGTGACCAAGGCCAGATTTGAACTCAGGTCTTTTGAAGGAAGTACTTTTTGAAGGAAGCCAGGGAATTCTCATAGGCAAAAGAGTAAGTAGAGCAGCCCAGATTCAGGGAGTGGGCAGCCACTTCAGTCAATTCCTGGTTGACATCCTCCTTATCTCTGCCCCACCCCAGACACACACACACACACACAATTGTTCTGCAATCTCATCTCTTTTCTTCCCCCCATTCAGCCAGATTTCCTCCCCCCATCCCCAGGCTCATCAGAGATACCTAGTCCTTTAAGACAGGGGCTCATGCACCTCCTCTAGAAAAGCTACCAACCCAACCCCCCTGTTAAAAGCTCATTCCTCCCTCACTTCTGGCTATGTGATCTCAGCATGCCGAAGAGGGCACTGCAACTCACTGTTTTGTCTGGGATTTGAGGGTCCTGTGTTTTCAGGGGTATCTAATATGTACAGATGAATTCATGCATGTAACCTGGGACTCTGGGCAAGAAGATAAGAGGGACAGCGAGGTCCACAGCAGATCATGGCTTTGGAGCTTAGATCCCACCTCTGTCACTCATTCCCTTTATGACCTTCTCTGGGCCTTAGTTTCTTCATTTATAAAATGTGGAAAGTTGGGTTAGGTGGTCTCTAAGTTTCCTTTTCCCAGATCCCCTCTTCTCTGAATAGGAACCTTTAAAGGGCAGCTGGCTCAAATGAAATCACAAATGGAAGCATTTTGCAAACCTTAAAAGCCCTCTCCAAAAGATACTGTCTAACTCATTAAGGAGCCATAAAGTAAAGAAGGAAAGACTGATTAGGCTCCAAGGAGAGAAGACCATGGATGACCTCCACCTGCCCCCCACCCGGGACAAGCTCCCGGAAGTGACTGAGCACCATTTTTTCAAATCCCCATTTCCTCTTCTGTAAAATGGGAATTAACTAGATCTCCTTTGGGAATAGTTGCTCAGAGACTCAAGGGAGACACCAGTAAGGAAGCTCTTTGGCAAGCCTGAAAGTTGCATGCAATGTCTGCTCTGCTCCTCCAATTATAAAGATTAAGGGAGGAACACCTTCAGGGAATCCCCCAGTAGGCCCAGGTGGCAAGCCTAGAAGGTGAAATCTCCAGGGACTTCCCAGAGGAGGAAAGGAGTATGTTCTGGTGGGATTCTGCTCTAGAAAAGGAAGAAAACTAGGATGAAGGGTCTCCTATCACCAGAGGAAGGGATTGGGGTGGGGGTGGGGGTCACTAGTTAGAAGTTACCCCTGACTACTTCCTGAGACTCCCATTAGATCAAATCATCTTCAAGAAGAATAATCTAGGGCGGCTAGGTGGCGGAAGTGGATAGAGCACTGGCCCTGGAGTCAGGAATACCTGAGTTCAAATCCGACCTCAGACACTTAATCATTACCTAGCCGTGTGGCCTTGGGCAAGCCACTTAACCCCATTGCCTTGAAAAATCTTAAAAAAAAAAAAGAAAAAAAAGAATAATCTAGGGGCAGCTAGGTGGTACAGTGAATAGAGCACTGGCCCTGGAGTCAGGAGTACCTGAGTTCAAATCTGACCTCAGACACTGAATAATTACCTAGCTGTGTGACCTTGGGAAAGTCACTTAACCCCATTGGCTTAAATAAATAAATTTTTAAAAAAGAATAATAATCTAGAAGAAGTTGGGGAAGGAGAGAAGGTTCTCTACAAGCCGTGTGGATCCCAGCCCTTCCCTCCCCTGCATCTCACAATCACCTCTCTCTCTCTCTCTAAAAAACTCAAGATCACTTTCCTCACCACTGCCCTGGGAAGATGAGAGCAAAAAGGTTCTTCTCTTTCCCATCTAATAGAGGGGTGAATTGAGGTTCAGAAAAAGGAGGTATCTGCCTAAGGTCCCAGGACTGAGTCTCTGGGCTAGCTGTCTGAGACTTCTCCAACCCCCTTTCAAGAATTACAATACTGGGGCAGCTAGGTGGTGCAGTGGATAGAGCACCGGCTCTGGAATCAGGAGTATCTGAGTTCAAATCGGGCCTCAGACACTTAATCATTGCCTAGCTGTGTGGCCTTGGACAAGCCCCATCGCCTTGCAAAAAAAAAAAAAAACACCCCCCCCCAAAAAAGAATTACAACCCTGAGGTCCCTTCCTCTGCCACAGACTCAGAGGCCCTGCCTCCCCAAGTTTTTCAATTTCACCTTTCCCCATTTATCAAATGAGATATGATTTGTAAAATGCTTATTAGCATTAGCACCCTAAACAGTTGGTGCTAAATAAACACTTAATCTCTTCCCTCCAAAGGGAAACAAGGCCCAATCTTCATATCCCAGCTCTGCTCCCTTTTTCAGAAAGACTTCTGATTCCTACCATCCTTTAGATAAGCCTTCATCTTGAGGATGGGGGAGTCTCCCAGGAGTCAGAGCTCTGAGCTCCCTAAAAGGGACTAGAGGATTTTCAAAAGCAGAGGTGGAAGGGTGAGAGGGAGGGCATTCAAGACCAGGGAAGTTCAAAGTCATGGAGAAGAAAGGAGGAGAAGGAGAAAAAAAGATTGTGTGAATCTTTGGTTCCCATGGGTGGCACATTCCCCTCTTTGGCTTTCCCCCTGGCTAAAACACCAATTCTCAAAGTCAGGGAGCCCCCTTCTCTTCCCTCAACATTTGGGGCTTTGCTCTGACTACACCTCACATTTAGACAGGATTTTAAGGCTTACAAACCATCCTCACAAGGCAGATGCTGCCATTATCCTCATTTTACATATGAAGAACATCTCTTTAGGGCAAAAGCCAGTACCATTTTACAGATAAGAAAACTGATTCCCCTCCAAAAAGTGATTTACCTAAGATCACACTGAAAGTTGATAGTACAGACAGGTCTAGAACCACTCCCGCCTCCCATTTTTCCAAACCTGTATTTCTGCTTTGGCATAGGCTGCTCTCAAAAGACAGGACTGACCCACTGAGCAGATTCCAAATGTTTGCAAGGAGGAGACCCAAGACCCTAGCCCATCACACTACACCATCCTGACCTTACCACACAGCCTTCTTTATACGCAAAAGAGATCTTCCTGGTTAGAGTAGACAGAGCATCTCCCTCCTAGAGTATAACCCTAACCCATTCTGGGACCCTAGCTGACCAAGCACTGTTTCTCCCTCACCTTATTACTTGGTGAGCTGCCCAGGCCTCTCTGAACCCATGCTACCTACAATTCCCAAGGGTTCCCAAGGACTTCATTCTTCCTAAGGTGGAGTCCATAAATTTCCTCAGGATTGGGACCCTTGGGAAACAAATTAAACTTTCTAAAGCTCATTATTTTGCTTTCCCAATAAGTGTGTTTCTCAAAATCTTGTCCATAAAGAGGATTAATAAATGCATGATTGACTAATGTTATAAATTGCCTGTGTTTTGATGCATCTGAGGGGAACTGGCCATTCCTGAGGCACCCAGGAGGTATTCCTTCAACAATGAAAATGAATGATGCTCAGTGTCAGAAGACACTGTTCTAATCCAGGTTCAAATCATTTACTGACTTGAAGGAACTGTGCCTCAGGTTCCTCAACATAAAATAGGGTTAATAATCATCACAATATCCACCCTGGACTCCCCGCCTCCCCCCTCAAGGCCTGTGTGGAAAGTGTTTTGTAAAAAAAGCACTAAATAAGTGCAACTTGAGGAGAAAGCCAGGGAAACAAAGCTGTGTGTGTGTGTGTGTGTGTGTGTGTTTGTGTGTTTGTGTGTGTGTGTGTGTGTGTGTGTGTGTTGGGGGGGGTACTAAACTTAATAACAGGGATGGCAGTCAGCTTCTTTTAGGAGACCAAAGATCTCTGGGTTAGAAGGCAAGCCCTTGGGGGTCTGCTTCCAGATTTACTAGGACTCCTTAAGTGACAGGTAGACCAACTGAGGCCTAAAAGAAAAGGGATTTGCCCAAGGTCATTTGGGGAGTTGCTACCAATGGGGCTATAGGTTGTCTTGGGTTTGAATTCACCATGCTTGGGCCCTACAGCACAGCTGGTCCTGAAAACACTGATTCTGGGGTCCCAAGATGAGAGTTCAACCTATGCTGATGTCTGTGACCTGTGTGACCTTGGGGTAAGTAATTTCACTTCCCTGGGACTCAGTTTCCTCATTTGCAAAAAGAGGGAATTGGATGAGATGGCCTATATGGTCCCTTTGACTGGGAAAGGACCTGAATATCCACATCCCTGGGGTCCAGAGGCACGGGGGACCCCTCCGGGACTCCAGACAATTAGTCCTCAAAGTGCTGCTCAGGAGGACCAACTCCCCTATGCCCACTAGGGTGGGGCCCCAACCATTTTAGGAGCTGAGGGCAAGGAAAACATAGGAGACCTTAATCCTCAGTCTACCACACTAGCCCAGTGACCTTGGCCAAGATATCTCTCTGGGTACTAGGCTACCTAAAGCCAAACTAGCAACAAAATAACCTTAACTAGACCCAGCTGTGGTAGCAACAGTAGCAGGGGTCTATAGAATCATCAACAGGAGCATTTGCAAAACCATCTCCCTACATGATCTCATCAAAAACTCAGCAAACAGGGTATTGAGGACCTATTCTTAAGTTGAATTTTACAGGCAAGGAAACAACCTGCTGGAGGGTTGGCTCCTGAAGGAGTAGCTGATCCCAGGTCCAACCATCTTTCCACTGTGGTTTCAAGGAGAAAAAAAGTCAAACTGGGTCAATACCAGTTAGATGCCAAAAAAAGAGGTTTTAGATTGGGAAAAGCAGAGCAAACCTGGGTTCAAATCCAGACTCCATCACTTATTATTTTGGGCATCACTTCATCTCTCTTGGTCTGTTTCCCCAGGTGTCAAATGTGGGAATTGGACTGAAATGATCTATACATTCTAGAATCCCATATGGGATTCAGTTTCCTCATCAGGCACACAGCAATAAGTCTACTCTCACCATTGTCCAGTGCAGAGTACAGATAAAGATGGACAAGTCAGACTGATACCAAGGTTACTGTCATGCTAGGACCAGCTTGGCCTCGGGAAGGGCTATCCCAGACCTAGAATGGCACAATGGAGGGCAGAAAGGGAGGTGGCCAGCCTTTCCCAGTCTGATGCTGCCAGCCTGGCCCCACCCTGGTTCCCTAACCAGCTTCTCCACCCCCCCCCAGTCACAAAGAAAGAGCTAAGTAAGGTGGGAGGGGGGGAGGGAAGAGAATGAGGGGGTGTAGAGAAGGGGAGAGAGAAAGTTGAGACCAGCAGCCAAGCTGGGCTGGGCTGGGCTGGGCTGGGCCAGGGCTGAGTGGAGCAAGGAAGGAGTGGGGAGGGGGGGAAGTAGGCTGGCTCAGGGCAGCCCAGCCACCAATGGGAAGCCTTGGGCCTGATGTCACCATGCTAATCACAGCATGGTCCTCTAACAAAGGGAACAATAGGGCAGCCAGCCACCCAGGCCCCTCCGACAATCGAGCTGGCCCCAGCCTTCCGCACGATAGAAAGGAGACCACCCCCCTCTTCCACCCCAGTAGAGACTGTCCAAAGCAGGGTGCCGGTGGTTGCTGGGTGATGGCACCGCACTCTAGATACCCACCAGTTTATCAGATCAATCCCTTGGGGGAGCACATTCACCCTCAATTGTTAATATCAAACGGGCATAGAAGGACTTAAAAAATCTCTTCAAAAACATCAATGTCTCCCCCTCCCACATACACACCCCAAACACACACCCTTTTAATCTCTGGAGTATCCCTGGTTGCTGAGAAATATGAAGTCTTTGTGATTGATTCTCTGAAGAGCAGATGACACCCCCCCCAACTCAATCAGTTTTTTGACACTTGGTGGGGGGGGGGGCAATATGGAAAAAGAAAAGGCCTCAGCCCCAAAGCGAACAAAACCTGCTTTTCCTCTCGGGCTCATTCCCCGGGGACTCCCTTTCTCCAAATCACTGACACCTCTCAAACTTTGGCTGGCCCCTTAGCTAGAGGCAAGGTTCTGGGGCTGGGACCACCAAGGCCTGGCAGCAGACAAAAGGTGGGAGGGCAGCCAGGGCCAAGGACGGGGCTGTGGTGGGGGGGAGGGCTTTTGCCAAGTTAACACTCTCCAGATTCTGCACAAAGGGAACCGGAGTGACCCAGATACGGAAGGGAGGGGAGGGGGGTGCACCTCCTTCCCGGAGAGGCCAGATCTTGTGTCCTAAATTGAGGGTGCACGTCACGTCAGGCTACCTGAAGGCTCTGGGGGCACCTGCTGCCTCGGGCCCCCCACGTCAAGCCCCTGTCCCTTCCAAGGGGCACTTGGGCCGCCGTGGCGACCCCCGTTCTCGGGATAAAGGGGCCCCGGCCCACGGGGAGGGGGTTACCTTGTCTCCCCACAATCTCGGCGACGTGCTCGGAGCTGGGCACGGGGACGCACTCGGTCATGTTGACACTCTTCTTGCGGCTGCCGATGACGCTCATCTGCTCGGCCAGGATGGAGTGGTGGCCCAGGTGCGGGTGGTGGTGGAAGCTGCCGAACACATCTGGCGGGGACGTGGTGTTGGAGGCCGGGGGGCTGGCGTCCGCCTCCAGCATCTGCAGGGCGCCCAGCACGCCCCCCGCCCCGACGGCCACGGCTCCGGGGGCGTCCAGGCCCGGCCCGGCGGCGGGGTCCAGGTCTTCCAGGGCGCCTTCGGCCGCCTCGGCGCCCTCCTCCTCCTCCTCATCCTCCTCCTCCTCCTCCTCCTCCTCCTCCTCCGGCTCCCCGTCGCAGGCCTCGCCGTTCACCCCGCCTTCCTCCTCCTCTTCCTCTTCCTCGTTGTCCTCCTCCTCCTCCTGGTCGTCCTCCTCCTCCTCCAGCCCCAAGATGGAGAGCTGGTCCAGGGCGAACCTGAGGGCGGCGGCGGCGGCCGCCTCCTCCTGCTGCTCCGGCGGGGCCGGGGCCGGGGCCGCGGCCGGGGCCGGGGCGCTGTCAGGCGGCGGGGGCGCCGGGGGGCCGCCGGGGCTCAGCAGGCCCAGGCCGCCGCCGCCGCCGCCGCCGCCGCCCAGGGGCGGCCCCGCTCCCGCTCCCGCCGCCGCCGCCGCCGCCGCCGCCTCCCCTCCCTCGGGCTGGTAGATGGAGCCGGGCATGGCCGGGCGCGCGGGGGGCGGCGGGGAGCCGGGCTTGGCTAGGCGCGGGGCCGCGGCCGCGGGAGCCGGGCCCTCGGGGGCGAGGCGGCCCGCGGCCCGCACGGGGCTCGGGGCTCCGATCCTCGCCGCCGCTGCCGCCGCCGCTGCTGCTGCCGCTGCCGCCGCCGCTGCCGCCGCGCCCCGGGCTGCCGCCGCTGCCGCCGCGCCGCCGCCTCCGCCGCCGCCGCCGCCCCCTCCTCCGGCTCCTCCTGCCGCCGCCCCCCGCCGCCGCCGCCTCCTCCTTTGTCTCCTCTCCAGCCGGCCGCCGGCATTCAGCAGCAGCGGGGGGAAGAAGGGGGCCGGAGGAGCGGCGGGAGGCTCCGCTGCGCCCGCGGCCGCGGCCGCCGCCGCCGCCGCTGCCGCCGACGACGCCGCCGACGCTACCGCGGCCGCCGCTGCCGACGCCGCCGCCGCCGCCGACGCTACCGCGGCCGCCGCCTGGCGGGCGCGCTCCGGGCTGGGGCTGGGGCTGGGGCTGGGGCTGGGGCTGAGGCTGGGGCTCGTCGCGGCGGCGGCGGCGGGCGGCTACGCGGGGCTGCGGCCGCCGGGGCGGGAAGCGGCGGCGGTCGCGGGGGCTGCGGCGGCGGCGGCGGGCAGGGCGGTGGGCAGCGCGGCGGCGGCGGCGGCTGGAAGCTCCCTGCTCCTCCGCCTCCTCCTCCGGCCGCCCCGCTCCCGCCCCGCCTTTCCCGGGAGCCCGTGACGTCAGCCCCCGGCCCAACAATGGGCCGGGGGGCACGGCGCAGGCGCGGGCCGCGCGCCGTCCCACGTGTCGGCCGCGGGGCGGCGCGGCGCGGGGCGGGGCGGGGGCGGGGCAAGCGGCGCGTCCTGGGGAGCGGGAGGGGGCGGGGCGGCAGGGGGCCCCCGGAGGACTCTCCCTCGGGCTCTGGCGCCGCCCTCGTGGCCGGGAGGCCGGCGCGGTGAGGACCGGCCCCCCCCCCCGGACGTCCCTCCCCCCCCCCCCGGGGCCCGGCGCCCGGGAGCCAGGCCGCCGCCCCTCCCCCTCGCCGCGGCTCCCTCCTCCCGGGGGCGGGGCTGAAGCGGCCCTTCCCGGGCCCGGGCCCGCCCTCGGGCGCCTGCGCCCCTCCGCGGGCCCAAGCCGGGCTCGGCCCCGGGCCGCTCCGCTCCCTTCTGCCGGGCGGGCGGACAAACCCTCCGAAAGGAGCAAAAGCGCCCCCGCGGGGATCCGGCCTCCCCCTGCCGCCGAGGCTGGCCGCGGCCTGTGCTCGCGGCCCCCCGGGGGAGCTGGGCTGGAAGCCAGGGCCGTCCCCGGGGAAGCGCACCCCTGGCCCTCGCCCGAGAGCCGCCGAGGCGGCCGCCCCGACCGGGGCCTGAAGCTCCGCTGCCCCCAGCCGGCTCCCCGAGCCCCGCGGCTGACCGTGGCCTCTGCCGGGGCCGCCTCGCCAGGATGGAGAGCTGCGGCCATTCCGGCTTCCTCCCCTGCGAAGCTGTGGCCCCACATTTCAGGCCTGGCGCCTCCTCCCAGGGCAGCCTGGCTAAGCCCCCGTGGCTCCCGTTTGTTGGGGCTGCCCCGACCCTCCTCGCATTCCCACCTATTGACTTGTATAGCTGAGTACCCCAGAAGAAAGTAAGCCCCAGATTGGCAAGGACTATCTCATTTTTGTCTGCCACCGATTCCTGGCGATGTTCCTTAGGCAAGAGTGCTATTTTAGTAAAGGTGAGTTAAGGCTCAGGCTGGGGAGAGGAATGCCAGAAGTCACAGGGCAAAATGGTAGCAATAAAGGATTCAGACCTCTTTCAAAACATATGTCTTGCATTTGTACAAAAGGTATGCAGTTGGGTAGGGATCTAAGGCCCTCTCTAGTTCTGATCTATTCTTGGGTTTCTCCTACCTCTGATATGGCTAAGGTCCCTCCCAGCTCCGACATACTATATTTTTAATCTTTAATTTGCTTTATCCCTTCATTCATTCAATAGTTACCAAACGTTACTGAGCAATAATCAAAGCCCTACACCCCACAAAAGGGAGAAAGTGAGGGGGAGAAGGAAGGAAGTTGAACTGGGGTATAGAGGGATAGGGTATCAGTCTTTAAGGAAAAACACAGATGGAAGAAGACAAGGCAAGTCCTATTTCTGGAGCCACAGCTTTCTATTTTTCCGTTCGACTGGGCAAGACACCAGAAGATCTTTGTCCCAACCGGTTATAGTGCCACAGATCTTCCCCAGGGGTCCCGGCAATACAATTCACAGTGCAGATCACAAAATGTCATGGGTCCGCTGGGTGTGGAGCACCTTGTTGAACAAGATAACCAAGAGGGAGGTGTCAACGTTTCATAAGAATTGGTAACGTAATTTGGATCAAAAATTGGTTTTTAAGTCTGGATGTTAACCTCTGCCCTTCTCAAGGTCTGTGTCTCTCCAGCTATAAAGCTGAAGCCAAACTCTGTGAATAAGCTTGGCCCCCTTCAACTTGCATCTACAGACTGACTTTCACAGTTGTGTCAACAATTTGAGAAGGCAGAAAACTGAGCCGCTTATTTCTATAGGAAACCTATTTATGACATTTCGGAAAGGGAGAAATTCCAATCTCTATAACATCTAATAACATGAAATATCAAGTCAGAAGACACTAATCCTGCTGCTCATTGGATCTTTATCAGTTCTGACATAAAACACTTCACGGATGGCTAAGAGGATCATAAAATAATCAATGACACCTTTATGCACAAATATATAACCTGATTTGTTGGCCACCAGAAGCTTATGACTCTAGGGTGTTTTCTGTAAATATCTCTCATTATGCTTTGAGTAGACATTTTTAATGATGTCTTCCACCTATAGGTTTCTAGGTAAATCTTAGACAATAAACTTCATGTATAATCTAACTTTTTGTTATTTAATTTTTAATCCAAAATAAGTGGTTAGCCCAGAGTGCCAATTAGCACCCCACTCTCAGGCTTCAGGAGACTAGAAAGAGCCCCACCTCTGATAAAAAGACTCAAGATAAAATACAGATATGCCCAGCCTTGAGTGTGGTGCCCTGCCCACAAACTCCTTACTCCCCACTGCCCCTCTCTCCCCCTTTATAATTTCTTTCTAGAATGCCTGGTAAATTTATTTCGGATTTGAGGAGCATTAAGCAAGGTGATCATATACGATAACAAGTCCAGCCCCTTCATTTGATAAATGAGGTGAACCTGGTCTTCCCAGAGAGGGGACTTGTCCAAGTTCACACTTTAAGTTTATCTAGAGAATCATTTTAAGGATCAGACATTGCTAACTTGAGGCACCTAAATGGTCTTTTTTCTCTGTGAATCAGATGATCACAGATTTAAAGGGAGAAGGGACCTCAGAGGCCATTTATCCCAATCCGCTCATTTTACAAGTGAAAATAAGACTCCAGGAGATTAAAATTGTCAGAGGCAGATTTCAATTCCAGGTCCTCTAACTCTAATTCTATTCTTTCTATTGCCCCATCATGCATTCTGGGTACTGCCTCAGTTTCTTCTTGTGTAAAATGAGGTGTACCTTGAGGACATCTTCCAAGTTCTAACATTCTGTGATTGTGTGTCTTGCAGTTCTGAGGGTCAGTAACTACTGACTTAAGCTATATCCTTTGGTTGGGTAAATGGAAATTTATATCCTGAAATTCTTTTAAAAAGTCTGTTTAAGGGGAGTCTAGGTGGCGCAGTGGATAAAGCACCAGCCCTGGAGTCAGGAGTACCAGGGTTCAAATCCGGTCTCAGACACTTAATAATTCCCTAGCTGTGTGGCTTTGGGCAGGCCACTTAACCCCATTTGCCTTGCAAAAACCTAAATAAATAAACAAACAAATAAATAAAAAGTCTGTTTAAGCAAAGTTAAAACCCCTCTGATCAGCCAATCGGAGGAAGCCTACCTAATCCCTGAGGACACCATAGTAGTCAACTATGTGTCAAAAATTGTCAGAAGGTCAAAGGAAGAGAACTAAGGATAAATTATCATGGCTTCAGAGGATGCTGGGATTAGGTGACAGCTTTTCAGCAGCTGCACCCGGGCTGGTTTGTAGGTGGCAAGAACAAAGCAAGAAATGAGAGAATGAAAATTAGAGAGAGAAATGGGGCATAACAGAAGGGACAAGCTACTGGAGTGAATGGAAAGGATGAGATAAAAATCTCAAAAAACAAAAACTCAAAAAGGTTGGCCTCATGGAAAGTCCTCCCAACTTCATCAGAGAATGGAACCAAGGAAAAGAGAATGACAGAAGAGAATGCCTATAGCAAATGGTGTCCATGGCCTCAGTAAAGTATGAGGCAAGGTTCTCTGAGCATGTAGGCTCAGAGATGGGGTAGTAGCTTGAGGAGAGAAGTAAACATTAGGAAGGGCCAGTTCAAGGAGAGGGGGTAGTCAATAACTTAATTGATCGGTGATGTCCAACTCTTTGTGACCCATTGGGGAGTTTCTTGGCAAAGGTACTGGAGTGGTTTACCATTTTTTCCCCCTGATACAGACAGGGTTTAGTGATTTGCCCAGGATCACACAGTAAATGTCTGAGATCAATTTGAACCCAGGTTTTCATGACTTCAGACCCGTCATTCTATTCACTGGGCCACCTAGCTGCCCAGATAGTCAATTAAGGAAGAGCAAGAAGGGCCAGGTAGGAGGACCTGAGTTCAAATCCAGAGTCAGACAAGATACTTAATTACCTAGCTTTGTAATCTTAGGCAAGTCACTTAACCCCATGGCCTTGCCAAAAAAATTTCTCCCCTTGTATATAACTGAAATTTGCCTCTCTTTACTATCCAACAATTATCCATCCCACCCCACCTCCTTTACTCCCCTGCTTTCCCTTTATTTTATAAGTATGTTGGGTTTACTTATCTGTGAATTTGGTGGCTCCTCACCCACCCACCCAGACTGTCAGTTTCTTGAGGGTCTGGATTATCTCACTTTCATTTATTTCCCCAGCACATAAAAAGTACTTCCAAATGCTTACTATTATTAGATTAATCTATTGATTGATTCCTGTCTCTGAAGCACACATTTCATGATGAATGGCTTCTTGATTCCAGGGTAAGGACATTCGAGTTAGGCTATGTGGTCAGTCTGACCCGGTCTGCAAATGGGTTTGTTCCTTGCCAGAGGGAGAAGCCAAAACTGTGGTTTGCTTTCCAGTACGCACAGGGTGGAGGCAGTGGGATGACATGTGGAATACTGAAATAAATAGATCCCTCTAAGCATTCTGTTCACTATGGGACCAAGGACTGCTGAGCTTAACACTAATCAAATTGTCCAATTGTTCCCTCCCCTTCCACGTGTGCTAATTTCAGGTTTAAAGTCTAGGAGTCTGAATTATTTGTTCCATGTAATCATATCTCAGAAGTGTATTGCTGCTCTTTGGAATACTTGAATCTACTTATGACATACTCCTGTGACAGGGAAAGGATGGGGGGAAACAGGCTTATTGTGGCTATTTAAATCCTGATTAACAAAAAAAAAATATATATATATATATAGGTATATACATATACCCATACATACCTACATACATACATACATATAGTATGTATAGAGATGTAGTAACAGCAATATTAGTTTAAGAACAACTTTGAATGACTAAGTCACATTGATTATTACAAATACCTGAATTTCCTATAAAGGATCTATGAAGGAAGATAGGAAGATGCTATCTGCATCCAGAGAAAAAAAACTGATGTATAGAATTATATGTATATTTATATATATATATTTGTTAAATTATATATATTTTAAAAATTGTGTCTAATGGTAGCCATCTCTAGGGTGGTAGGAAATTAAAGAAAAAATAAAAATGTATTTGATATATATTTAAAAGGAATAGTTGTACATATTAGATTTGCAATTTAATGTGTAATCTTTTTTTATTCTATGATATGGAAATTCTTGTTTTATTTTATAAATTAAAAATAAATATATTTTTTTTTTAGGTTTTTGCGAGGCAAATGGGGTTAAGTGGCTTGCCCAAGGCCACACAGCTAGGTAATTATTAAGTGTCTGAGACCAGATTTGAACCCAGGTACTCCTGACTCCAAGCCCGGTGCTTTATCCACTACGCCACCTAGCCGCCCCAAAAATAAATATTTTAAAAAACTATCCAAGAAAAAATAAATCCCTTTCTGTTAATAGAGAGAACAAGACAATGTTCAGTTGGGCTCAAATTTGTATTTTCCTGTTGTCCCAAAGACTTGGATTGTGATGTTGCCTTGCTGTGATATCTCTTGTCACTATCCCTCTGGGCTTTCATTTCCCCCATCTATAAAAGAAAAGGGAAGGATTGAATGACTGCTAGGTCCTTCCTCCTTTCCCCTACAGTCTTGGCTTTAAGGTATGCTCTAATGACTGGTATATCGTAGGTAGAAAATAGCAGATCCAAGTCAAAGAGGCTTTGACACTAGCTGTGTGACCAGAGGCAGATTATTTCCTTCTCTGGGCCTCATTTTTCCCATTTAAAAAGGAGGGGGCTGAATGAGGTGATCTCAAGGTGTTTTTTTTTCCTGATTGCCAGAGTCTAATTTTTGAGGTGTTCCAATGCTGAACTTAAGAATAAGGAAGATCTGGATTCACACCCTTCTTCTGGCCCTTCAATATTCTGTGTAATCAGAGCAGGCCTCTGGCTCTCTGAGCCTCAGTTTCCATATCTGCAAAGTGGATATAATAACACCTATTTAGCAGGGCTATTTTGAGAATCCAATTTGATGCTGTATACAAAGTCCAGGATTTGAAATTAAAGGACCTGAGTTCTAATCCTGCCACTTGACTTGCAAGAGAATTGAAAAATCAATTACTATCTTTGTTTTCAGTACCTATAAAATGAGGGGAGGAGGTTGGATTAGATGATCCCAAAAGTCCTTTCTAGCTCAGGAACTATGCTTGTCATAGACATATATTTAATGGTTAGAGTGCTGGGCCTGGAGTCAAGAAGACCAGTATTCAATTCCAGCCTCGGATACTTAACTATATGACTCTGGCTAAGTCAGATTCCTCATCTACAAAATGGGGATGCCTATCTCCTAGGTTGTTGTGATAATCAAATGAGATAATTGTAAAAAGCTCTGTTCAGCACAGTGCCTGTAATATAATTGTTATAAATGTCAGCTATGACCTTAAAAAACAACCTCAGCATCATTTAATATGATGTTCTACAATCCCTTCAGGCCCTGACATTTTTATCCCTCCTGTTCCCTGCCCCTTCTCTACCCATCAAGGAGAGGGGAGTGTGCAGGTAGAAATCTTGGGGTGACAGTGGTGTGTGGCTCCCAAGACATGTCAGGAGTGTGTGTGTGTGTGTGTGTGTGTGTGTGTGTGTGTGTGTGTGTGTGATGGGAATTAACCTTACCCTTGGAAGCAAGCCCTTGCTTGACTTTTCAAGCAAGTGGTTTGTGGTCGATTGAACCAATAGTCTAGAGCACTGAATGCTAAAGAAGTCCTTGGAGATTTTAAACCCCAGCTGTGCCTCATCTGGAGTACCCTCTTGGATAGGTTGCTTTAATTCTCTGGGCTTCTGTTTCTTCTTCTGTAGAGTGGGGTAATAATAACCACCTCCCTCCCTTTACCACCATGTGTTGAGAAAATTGAAATGAAATTGCAGAAAGGAAATTGCTTTGAAAAGGATAAAATGTTAACATGACTGAAAGCAGAGTGAAATGAGAGGAACCAAAAGAACAATTTATGTGGTGCCCACCTGGTTCTAAAGAAAAATAGAAAACTCTAAAACCCTATCAGAGGTGTCAAACTGTGCAGCCTAAACCAGGTTACAATGTAATTGGAAATTTTTTAACAAAATAAAACAAAAATGTTTTGACAAAATAAAAATATAGTTCAATGTAGATAATGTGAATTTGTGGTTTTCTAAGTTGATATGCTGCTCCTACAGATTCATTTCTACATGAATTTAATACCAAGGGACTCTAATAGCTTTGGACAATACAACGAGAAAGCATGATTCCAGATGTCCGATAATGAAACATAGGTGAACCTACCTCCTAACTCAGAGGTGGTGACTTAGAGTACAGAGTGAGATATACATGAGTGATAGTATCACTCTTCAGGAACATTACCCTTTTGCCCTGCAACTATTTCTTAAAAATATGTTAAACCAATGCAAGGTCAACTTGGAAGGGAAGGCACTTGCACTGGCAAGTGAGAGTGGAAGAACAAGAATAACTTCATGCATTTTACAGCTATCTTTTAACATTCATCTTTTAAATTCTGAGTTCCAAATTCTTTCCCTTCTGCCCCTCCACCCATTGAAAACGCAAGCAATATGTTATAAATTATACATGTAAAGTCATGCAAAACATTTCCATATTAGCCATGTTTGCAAAAGGAAAAAAATTATACGTATACCAAAAAAGCAAAAAAAGTTAAAAAAATATAGGCTTCAATAACTTTACTCAATGTTCAGCAGTTCTCTCTCTGGGGGTGGATAGTATTTTTCAATATGGGTCCTTTGGAATTGTCTTGGATCATTGAACTGATCAGAGTAGCCAAGTCAGCTTCAGCGGAGTCTCAAAGGAAGCAAGGGCTTCTAAAAGGTATAGATGAGCTGTGAAGGGCAGAAGTGTGGGGAGGTGTTTAGAGCTTGGAGTCAGACTTGGGAGGTCCTAAAAATCAGAGTTGGGATTTATATTTTATTCTTTTGTGGACAGAAGCGCCTGAAGATTTTGGAGCAGAGGAGTTGCACTCATAACTTTCTGGCAGGAAAATGACTTTGACCACATTGTTGGTTGAATTTATCTGTAGTTCTCTGAGGTTTTCTCATCGGTCAAACTGGGATAACACCTTTGCCTATGATGAATTACCACCACCTACAGATTTAACCATATTAGATCCCACTAGTAAATTACTGGCACCTAAATGGCATAGTGGGGCTTGGAGTCAAGAAGACTCATTTTCCTGAGTTTAAATCCAGCCTTAAATCCAACATTTCCTAATGTTGTGACCCTGGACAAATCACTTCAACCTATTTGAAATGATGGCAATGTTAAAATAAAAGCTATCCACACAAAATTTTATGAAAAGAAACCCTCAAAAAAAAAAGACCTCTATGGAAAAACCCACCCCCTTCAATCTAAGCAATAGTTACTATGATGACAATGACATATCACTTAAAAATGACTTTTTTTTAAATTAAAGATCCTGGGGGCAGCTAGATGGTGCAGTAGATAGAGCACTGGCCCTGGACTCAGGAGGATCTGAGTTCAAATCAGCACTCAGACACTTATTATCTAGCTGTGTGATCACTTAACCTCATTGCCTTGCAAAAACAAAAAAAAAGTATTGCTACTTTTTCCTCTAACATAAAATATGTATTAAATATATATATAATGAATATTATATATATATATATATATATATATATATATATATATTACCCATTAGAATATAAGCTCTTTGAGGTCAAGTAAGCAGCCCTTCTGGGTTATATAAGATGGGAAGTAATCCTGTATTCCTGATGACACTGATCATGTCATATTTTGTTTTTTGGCTTTTGCAAGGCAATGAGGTTAAGTGACTTGCCCAAAGACACACAGCTAGGTAACTATTAAGTGTTTTAGGCTGGACTTGAACTCAGGTCCTGACTCCAGTGCCTGTGTTCTATCCTCTATACTACCTAGCTGCCCCATGCCTTCACTTCCAAACTAACCTTGCATCAACTTTATACATTCTTCGGATATATTGCAGAGGAAAAGAGGAGAGAATGTTCCTGAAGAGTGACACTATCACGCATGTATGTCTCACTCTGCTTTCTAAGTCCATCATCTCTGAGTCACGAGGTAGGAGTGTGTTTCATCATCAGTCATTTGGGATCATGGTCAGTTATTGTGTTGATCAAAGTGTTCTAGTCCACTGATTTTAAATTCAGATAGAAATAGAGGATCCAAATACAGTAGGAGGGAACTATCTCATTTCCAGGCATTTCCAGGAAAAAAGGAAAGAAGCACACATTTATCAATCATGTGCCAGGCACTGTGCTAATTTCTCTGCCAATATCTCATTTGATCTTCCCAACAACTTTTTGGGGGAGGTGCTATTACCACTATTTTACAGTTGAGAAAACTGAAGCAGAGAGAAGTGACTTACCCAGGGATACATAACCAGAAAGTTACTAGGATTGAATTTGAACTCAGGTCTCCCTGACTCCAGGCCCTTCTGTTTCTAGAGCCAATGTTTGCTTTGTTTTGTTTTTTGAAAGAGTGACATATATTGATGGAACAGCAATGGGGGGTTGCTCTTCTTTCCTCCATCTCCCCACTCCCTCCATCCTCAACTCCACTAGCCGGTTACTGGCTCACACATATAAGATGTGTACCCTTGCTCTGAGCCCCAAGTTCCTAAGGACTCAAACATAAGAGTTTTAGACAGAACTGACATGGCACTAATACCCCTGAGGTAAGACAGTGTCTCAGTTCTCAGTGTGGTCAGCAAAGAACACTGTAACTTAGCTGTGTGATTGTTGTTGACTGATTGATTGATTTCCTGATTAAAAGTTTCTTTACTGGCACCAAAACCAAAACCAAATCATCCCCAATCCCTAAAGTATAAGGTATGTGTCATAGGATGGTTATAAGATATTTGGAGCATTCAGAGGGGTTACTTTTTTACTTTTTACTTTACTTTTACTTTTTTACTTTTGCTGAAGGGAAAAAATTCTCCAATTTCCATGAGGAAACCAATAGTCCCTACTCTATCAGAAGATAAGATATAACATTTACATATATATATGGTTATCCTTAAGGATGAGAATGACTAGAGGAAAAGGACAGTAATAAAACAAAGGATAAAGGCCCTTGGAGGCAGAATTGTGGTCAGAGATTTTTTTTTTTTAGGTTTTTGCAAGGCAATGGGGTTAAGTGGCTTGCCCAAGGCCACACAGCTAGGTAATTATTAAATGTCTGAGCCGGGATTTGAACTCAGGTACTCCTGACTCCAGGGCCAGTGCTCTATCCACTGTGCCACCTAGCTGCCCTCAGGGATCTTTTGAAATCTCTTGGGCAGCTAAATGGCCCAGAGGATAGAAATTCTGACCTGGAGTCAGGAAGATTTGAGTTCAAATCCAGCCTCAAACATTTATTAGTTGTGTGATCCTGCACAAGTCACTTAATCCTGTTTATCTTAGTTCCTCATCTATAAAATGACCTAGAGAAGGAAATGGCAAACCACCCCAGGATCTTTGCCAATAAAACACCAAAATGGCATCATGAAGTCGGACTTGACTGAACAAAAATAGTTTCTTGACTTGGTTGGTTCTTGTCCTTCATTATTGAAGAAGACAAAAATGACATCAGTATGATTAAGACAAATGACAGTGTGTCTTACTATGGCTGATCAAACCAATAGGACCTCAGAATGATCTACTACACAGATCAGGCACAAATAGTCCGTGTCCACACCTGGGATGGTTTCTCTAAACTTATGGATGTCACATTATCTTTGAGCTGCTTTAATTCTACCCTTCTTATAGAGTGCAGCCCCCCTCACTGATGAGGGCATGCCATGCTGGGTGCTCCTGTGCCAGTGTCTCCCATGCTGTACAATCAATTCCAAAGTTCTTAAGAGAGACTTCAGGGGGTCCTGGTATCGTTTCTTCTGATTCCCTTATGAGTGCTTGCCCTATGTGAATTCTCCATAAAATAGGCCTTATGACAAGAGTATGGCTGGTATTCTAACAATGTGTCCAGCCCATTGTGGTTGCACTCTGTAGTAATGTTGGAAATACTCAAGTTTAGCTTGAGACAGTGTCTCCTGACTCTTAGGCCAGTCAGTAATATTCCCATAAGACCAGTTTCTTCTCTAATACTTGTCTTTGTAGCAATTTCCCTGGACTTCAATTATCTATAAGATAAATATTCAACAATGAGCATTTATTAATTTCCTATTATGTGTAGGTTCTGGTGATATAAAGCCCTTCTCTCCCCCACCCCCCTTGCAAAAAAAGTCCCTGCCCTCAATGGGCTTACATTCAAATGAAAAATGAAACAGGTATACAACTTAAATATCAAATGAATATAATACAAATATATATATACCAGAGTCTCAGTCTCTCAGACTAGCAGGAATGTGTGTCTACCTTCCCATTTAGATATCTCTATCTCTCACATTATCCCCTTCAATCTGAGTTCTTTCTCCCCTGTTGGAAGTGTTGCCCAACACACCTGCCAAACACACGAATCTAATTCTTAGCTGGAGATCCCTTTGAGTCAAATCTTTAGCTTATTTTCTCATCAGTTTGGACATATTATAATTGATTCAGTCTGGTAAGGATCTACAATTCATTCATCAAGTCTATAAGCATTAATTAAATGCCTCCCTTCTTTGGTACCAGGAGCTATGTGCTTGAGATTCAAATACAAAAATAAGATAGTCCCTACCCTCACGAAGCTTATATTCTATCAGGGCATGTAATGTATATATATGTGTGTGTGTGTATACATACATACATATATATATATATATACATATATATATATATACATATATATATAATTGCTTGGGAAGCACTGGGTGGGATAAAAAAGGCTTCAAGATAAAGCTAGAGCTTGATCTGACTCTTGAAGAGAGAATTTCTATGAATTGGGAAGAAGGAAGGAGAATATTCTACTATAATAGAAAACAGATAATACAAACAGGAGATGGAAAAACAGAAGTGAGAACTTCTTTTCATCATCTATACCTTAGTAGATAAGCCTTAGAAATAGGCCTGATGGCTAGATGGCGTAATAGCACCGGCCCTGGAGTCAAGAGTACCTGAGTTCAAATCCAGCCTCAGACACTTAATAATTACCTAGCCATGTGGCCTTGGGCAAGCCACTTAACCCCAATGCCTTGCTCCCCCCCCCAAAAAAAAGAGGCCTGAGCCTCAGAGAGGTCCATGATTACAGAGCTAATACATTAGAAACCACATATGAAGCCAGGTCATCCTATAGTTATAAATTCAGTGTTCTATTCACACCATCTCTCACAATAACATTTATTTCCATAGGATCTTTAGGTCTAAAACTTTCCTTGAAACCCTTCTGTAAAGTAGACAACAGCACCAGATTTATACCTTTCATTGACAGACTTGCTCCAAGTGACAATTAGTTTTGTACCTAAAATCCAAAGCAAGGTCTTTTCTATTTACCATGGCATATAAGAAACAGCATGGTAATGTAGGGAGCACCCCGGGTAGCCGTATGACCTAAGGAAAATAACAACGTCCCTGATTCTCAGACTTCTCATCTATAGAATGAAGGGATTGTATATGAATAAACTGGATGTTCTTTACAACTCTAAAACTGATTCTCTGACCTCTCTGGGCCTCGGTTTCCTCATCTCCTAAAATGAAGCTGTTGACCTAGATGATCTGCAAACTCTACACTTAAGATCTTATCAAAGGGAATAGTCTTTGAGAGAGTCAGAAAGGTAGTTTGGAGTCATATTATGAAGAACCTCCAGTGTCAGGCTAGGGATTCTCTAACTCTTATCTTGTAAGTAAAGAATTTTGAAAGGGTTTTGAGCAGAGGCGTGACCTACAATACATTAAGATATATTACATCATTTGGTGAGAAGTACTTGAAATCCTAGACTATAAGGCAGGTGGTCACCTGGTTGGGTTCCCATACAGGTATTGGCCTCCTCTGTTCCCAAATCACATGTGTCAGCTGATGATGAAATCACAGATGATGATTATGCCCTCAGTTCAGGCCTAGCTAGGGTCCACTCCCATTCTTGACTAGGGAATCCATGGTACTTTGACTACCTCCTTGAGTCTGAAAATGCCTAGATGTATAGATCTATGTCCTACTGAGTTTGATGGTCATTAAATTGAACTAAATTGAAAGTCTCCCATAAATAGCCTAGAGAGAGGCTTCAAAGGGGTTTCCAGTTTTATGGGGGAAGGAGAAGGGGAAGAAGAAACATCTACATACCCAATATATGGAGAATGGCTTTTAAAGTCTTTTATATTCATGTAACAGGTCATTATGGTGTCATAAAAGCAATATATGTGAATAATCCAAGGAAATCCAGGAAGATGTGGAAACAAAAGACCAGTGAAACCAGAACAGAAGAGTAACTTGACTTGCAACTGGAGAGAACAGAAAATTAAATAAAAGGTAACAAAACTGCCAGATTTGGAAGGAAGCATGGATACAATCTAATTATTTAGGTGTGTTGTTCAATACCATTCTTTTATTTTAGTTGGTTAAAATGTACTGGAGAGAAATGGCATGGCAACATGAATAGAAAGCTGGCTTCCAATCCTGCCTTTGATACATTGTGAATGTGAGACCTTGTCCAAGTCCCTTAATTTTTCAGTGCTCTAAAAATCCAAATTTCAGCTGAGTTTCTGCTCTGTGTTGATAAGAGGCATTTTCCAGATTGGGAAGCTCTTTCATAGATAAACTCATAGGCCCTGACCCTGTCTCTCCATTCCAAAAAAATGAAGTTTATAGTTAAAATTTTAAACAGCTTACTCTCATGAATCTCAAATATCCTCTAAGCTTCATTCTTTCATAGAAGAGTAGGAAAGTTAAGCAGATTCGGGACTGGTTGATAGGAGAGTCCCTAAGAGTCACAAAGACCAAAGTATACTAGTTCTGCACTTAGAGGTTCTGGGTCCAAAACTTACCTCACATGTTTATTCCTGAATGATTTGGGGCAGAGAAAATTTCCTTGGGTCTCAGTTTTCTGCTCAAAAATGAGAGACAGGTTAAATGGCATCTGAGGTTTGTTTAAATTCCAGATCTATAATCTGCAACTATGATCCTGGTCCCTAGCCTCACAGCCAGGTGTTGATGATTGGAGCTGCCAAAAACTGAAGAGCATAAGGTCTAAGTCCCCAACCCCTTCCTCTCCCTAGGGAAGTAACAGACAGATAGACCAAAGCTAATCCTGTGCAGCACCATTGTAATACAAATTACTTTGTCATCTGATACCATACCAACATTTGGTATCAACCATATTGGGGAAAGATGTTCCAGAACATTCCCCCAATTCCTTTGAAGATGTGGGATCTATGGGAATAAAGCATTGCATTAATTAGTCTTTTTTTAAATAAATTGTTTTTGCTGATTTTTTCATTTATTTTTTAAGAAGGGGTGGCCCTCAAGGCAAGTGGATCAACATGGGAGGAAATGTGATATATAAAAACAAGAGATATCAATACCAACTCTGTGTTTTACTTTGTTTTGTTTAAAGAAAAAAATCCAGGCTTAATTCTCCCTAGTATGTTAACATCTACTCTGCCTATCGAAAGGCTACTGGGGAGACCAGGTAATACAATAGAGGTACAAAAATTTTGAAATCTTTAAAGCATCATACAGATGTTAGAAAATAGTCTAATTTGGTCCTTACACACCATTCTTATGAAGTAAGATGGGCAGAAATTATAATTTTCATTTTACAAATAGCTCTGCGAGGATCCTACTCCAATGCCTTTGTGCTTTGAAGGTGAACCTGGATTCTCAAAGGTCATACCAACTTTTGCCAGAGTGGGCTTTGGCAGATTCCCTCAAAGATGGAAAATATGATTCTAGCAAATTTCAACCTATTCCTGGAGGACCAGCTATCATCAACC
The DNA here is from genome assembly GCF_037893015.1 of Macrotis lagotis. NCBI lineage: Eukaryota > Metazoa > Chordata > Mammalia > Peramelemorphia > Peramelidae > Macrotis > Macrotis lagotis. The sequence goes on along the minus strand of NC_133666.1, from coordinate 648,812,619 downwards.
AAGAGTTGATGAAATCTTGGGTCATGTCAACTTACAAAATAGAGAAAAATTTAACATGATCCATAGTTCATCACGTAGGTTCCCTTTTACTTCCACTGTGAAGGTTTTGCAGTGACAGAAGGTGCTAAGAATCACAGTTTTTTAAGTCATCCATAAACACCATTGATGTTGGTACTCTTCAAGTCGGATCTCTGCCTAACAACCAATGAAATGACAAACTATGGAAGAACTGAACTGTATTTTTTGAATCACTTTAGTGTTTCTTAGTACTGTTGAGAATCTACAAAATTCTTTTATCACATGTTGTTGGTTCAAGTTCCTTCATAGTCTTATTTGCTTAATATGCTTTGGTTTCTCTTTAAGGTTTTACTCATTCTTCCTACTGTTCTTAGGCTCCTCTCAGTTTATTTGTTTTCATGCTAACTTTTTTTTTATTAAGGCTTCTTATTTTTTGGTATTTCAGATTTTTTTCTTTTATGTCCTATTACTACTGTCATTCCTTTGGCCTGCTCCTTTTAGTGGCACATGACTCCCCAAGGTTGGACCACTCATGATATCAGTATCCTCACACTAGGAAATATAGGTGTTAGTTGCCCAATGTCTCTGCCCTGAGGAACCTCTGAGAGGAGATGAATGCTCTCCAGTAGTTTTCTAGTCCTTAGGTCCAATGCTCTGTTTCCCTTAGTCTGTAATTCTGATCATATCCACACGCACCACCATATTTTCAGCCTATCCAACTTCTCCTTCCATTCTCTGGATTTTACAGAGTCACCATCTGTCATTTCTTTGAAGAGTTGAGGTGAGAGGGTAGGGGACTATGTTGGGCAAGATCACTAAAGGCACATGAGATTCATATGGCTAGGCCCTCCCCAAGCACAAGCCTGTGAGTTTCCTTGCGTTGTGGTGAGCCTGTGAAGTCAGATGGGTGAGGGGTACCAAGTCAGAATTCTTAGTATTCAAGTTTATCAGATGTAAACTCAAAGAGTTTGTAAGTAGTGCAAGGGTTTCTGTCTTCTTATTTTGTGGAATCAGCTGTAAGTGCTCTTAAAAACTTTTTTTAAGCCTTTGAGTTGAAAAGGTTTATACAAGTATCTGTTCTGGGGTGGCTAGGTGGTGCAGTGGATAGAGCACTGGCCCTGGAGTCAGGAGTACCTGAGTTCAAATCCAGCCTCACACACACTTAATAATGACCTAGCCGTGTGGCCTTAGGCAAGCCACTTAACCTCATTTGCCTTGCAAAAACCTAAAAAAAAAAAAAGGATCTGTTCTGCTATATTGCTAGTCACATGACTCAATTGACAATCTCATTGTAAATGAAACCAGAAAATGCAAAGAAGTCAAGGTCAAATAGAGTGAAGACTTGGGTTCTTCTTGGAGAGAGACAAGTAAAGGAATGAAGAGGTTGGTTTCATTGGGAACCCTGAGGCAATGAAGGATTATCACTTCATGGAAAACTAGTCATCTTGGCTTGCAATGCTCATGACAAGAGCAGTCCAACTACCACCTGTAGCTTATGCACTAACTCATGCATCAGGGACAAAATCGTAGAGAAATATTTTTTTAATTATTGATATCTTTCTTTTTGTATCACAAAAACTTAACAAGTGTTCAGCAAAACTAAGTGCTAACAAATCTATAAATATGTGTATTGTTCCATTCCAGTAATCCCCTACCCCTGCAAAAAAAAAAAAGAAAGATAGCATTCAGTATGCAATGCATTTCATGAAATCCTCCAAACACACATATTAGCAACAATTATCACCATTTCTTATACAAGTTCAACCACTATAGTTACCATGGTAAAGAGGCCTGGAAATTGCCTCTCTTCCAGGAGATACTTGCCCTCCTTGTTAAACAGAGACACATGGTAGTCAAGGGCAACAATAGTTTAGAAGACAAGCTCATTGGCACCATGAAATTAGAAGCATTATTGGCTTTAATAAAATAAATGGAAAAGGAAACAAGTCTGAAGAAACTATGAGATTCAAGTAAGTTAAATCATCCCAAGAACATTTATAGCTATAACTGGAAGAGGGACAAAATCCAGAAAGATACAAAAATGGAACAGGTTGGTCATAGTTTCTATAGTGATCTATTTTCATCATCACTGACAGCAACACCACCATTTTTGGACTTTAACATGTAAGTAACCAATTTATATGTAGTTCTTAAGGACATGAAGTTGGGAAGGGAGACTGAACCAGACTAAGAACATACTAAAAAGACTCATGCTGGAAACACAGTGTATTTTCCAAACACTGAAAAATTATGTTTCATGATACCTCAAAGAAGGGAGATTAGCAAAAGAAATAAGCAATAAGCAAATTACAGCAACAATGTGATTGAGAAGATATTAGTAATTACCAAGCCATAAGCCTACTTATCTCCATAAAGATCTGTAAAAGAATGATCAACACACTTACTTGGAGTATCCTTGATGAAATTATGAGAAGAGAGGAGGTAGGCTCTCACAGATTTTTGATAATGAAATATTAAAAAGTAGATGACATTTTCCAATCAATTGAGAAGGCTGTCTACAATAGATACCTCCATCTATTCTCATTCTCTTAATTCCCTACAATCTGGCTTCCAGTCTCATCATTCTACTGAAACTCCTTTCTCCAAAGTTACTGGGATTAATTAGCAAATCCAATTTTTTTTCCTTAATCTTCATGCTTCCCGACCTCTTTGCAACCCTTGACATTGTCCATCGCCCCTTTCTCTTTAATATTCTCTTCTGTCTGATTTTTGAGACACTGCTATCTCCTGGTTCTCCTCCTATCACTCCTTCTAAGTTTCCTTTATTGGATCTTTATCCAGGTCATGCATTCTAACTATGGATGTTCCCCAGATATATGTCCTGGGTCCTTTTTCTTTACCTTGGTGATCTCATCAGCTCCCATGGATTCTATTATAATCTCCAGGTTGATGACTCTCAAAACAATTCATCTTGCTCTTACCTCAATGTTGAACTCTAATTTCACTTCACCAACTGCCTATAAAACGTTTTGAATTGGATGTTCTCTAGACATCTTAAATTCAACATGTCCAAGACTGAGCTCACTATCTTTTCTCTCAAACACCTCCCTCTCCTTCCAAATTTCCCTATTAGTGTCAAGGGCACTACCATTTTCCTAGTCCTCCAGGCTTGCAACCTAGTGTATATCATCTCAATTCATCACTATCTCTCACCCCACTTATATTCAATCTGTTGTTAAAGCCTATTGATTGCTTCTTTGCAACATCTCTCAAATATATTCCTTAATCTCCTCTGGTACCCGACATTTGCTACCACTCTGGTACAAATAGGTATTTAAGGAGGGCTTGTTCATCCACCTTTGGTGTCCATCCACAACTAAACTCTCACCTGTGGCTCCAAGAAGCTGTAGCATGTACATTGGCCACAGTAAACTGTCTCAGCAGATTGAGGATAACTCATAGGCCTCAAACCTTTTAGTGAAATTTTAGTGAAATTTAGTGAAAATTTCCCCCAGTGGAATGGAATTATGAGAACAATTTGCTCCAACAACCATGAAGGTGGATGGAGCAGGCACTATGGATTGCTTAGAGCTTGGTCAGATGTCAAAGATGCCAATGAGATCCACTGCCTCCTGTTGTTTTGATTTTTATCTTGCATTGCAATGACTCAAGAACAGAGAGTAAGGCTAATGACTTTGTGTAACTTTGCCTCACTTAAATCCAATTCACTGACAAATGAGATATCACCCCTTGACATCATTGATCCTTTTCAAAAATAAACAACAACAGACTCTAACTTTCATATACCTGGATTATTGCAAGAGGTTGGTTGGTTGGTTGGTTGGTTGGTCTGTGTACCCATTCCAGCTTATCCTCCCTTTAACCACTAAAGCGATTTTACTAAAATACATGCCTAATCATCTAACATACAGACAAACAGGCACACACCCCACTCAATAAATCTCAGTTCCTTCCTTATCATTTCCAGGATTGAATGGAAAATCCTCTGACATTCAAAGTCCTCATGCCCTAGATCCCCTCAGCCCATCTTTCCTTTCTTCTTATACTTTATCTACACCCTCCACATACTCTTTGATTGTGAGATTGACCTTGTGGCTATTACTTGAACTAGACTATCTATTAGCTCTGGGCATTTTCAATGATTGTCCTCCAAGCATGGAGTACTCTCCCTCCTTAATTCTACCTCTTGGTTTCTTTGGTTTCTGTTAAGTCCCAGATAAAATGCTACCTTCTACTGGAAGTCTTTCCAATCCCTCTTAATTCTATTCTTTCCCTCCCTTGATAATTTCCCTTTAATTCTATATACATATATAGAGAGAGTTTATTTGTACCTAGTATTGTTTAAGTCTAGTTAGATAGCTAGGTGCAATGGATAGAGTGCCAGTCCTGGCGACTCATCTTCATGAGTTCAAATCTAGTCTCAGACACTTTCTAGCTATGCAACTCTGGGCAAGTCACTTAACCCCATTTGTCTAACTTTCCTTATCTATTAAAAAAAAAGCTAGAGAAGGAAATGTCAACCACTGTAGTATCTTTGCCAAGAAAACCTCAAATGAGATCACAAAAAGATGGATATAATTGAAAAAAAGACTAAACAACAAATGATCTGATTATTTGTAATCAGTATTGCCCATTGATATAGAACTCTCTATTGGTGGAGATGAATGCCCTCTGCTTTTGGTGTTTCTGATTTCCACCTTTGAATAAAAAGATGGACAAGGTCAACTCCCCTTCTTATTGCTGAATAGATAATTTTCAGAAAAAATCCAAACTATTAGTATCCATATTTAAAAAAAACCTTTAAATCACTATTAGAGAAATGCAAATTAAAATTCAAAGATACCTCCTTTAAACATTTAATGAAATTCAGAATTTACAGACCAGAAATGAATAGAAAATTTGACTCACAAGATTCAAGAGAAGCATAAAAAGGTAAACATAAAAAAGAACCATAAGGGACTTAAACTTATTAGACTCTTATATGGGAAGATGATACATGTAACTCCTAAGAACTTGATCATTATTAGGACAGTTTTTAAAAAGTCTACAAAGAAAGAGTATAGATGTGAGCTGATTCTCACCCATCAGATTAGTGAAGATTGCAGAAAAAGAAAATGACAAATGCTGGAGGGGATGTAGGGAAATAGGTACATCAATGAACTGTAGGCAGAGCTATGAACTAGTCCAACCACTGTGGAAAGCAATTTGGAATTATGCCCCAAGAGCTATTAAAATGTGCATATCCTTTGATCCAGTGATACTACTACTACTACTACTCTTCTAAGGAGATCAAGGAAAGAGGGAAAGGATTCATGTACAAAAATACTTATAACAACTTTTTATTGTGGTGGCAGAGAGCTACAACTGAGGGAATATGCTCATCAACTGTGGAAAGACTAAAGTTATGAGATATAAATGTGATGGAATACTATTGTGCTGTAAGAAATATATGAAGCAATATATGAAGCAATATCAGCAATGAGCCCTGGCTTCAGGAGCTCTCAAACCAGAGATGCTAAGGGAATCAGATAACTGGTAAGAAAGAGATTACAGGGAACCCTTTGCTGGCACTGGTACAGCTAATGTTGATCGGCAACTCTATTGCCCATAGTTGCAGTTCCAAGGCAAGGAGGAACACATGATTGGTTACAGGGTTCCTGGTCACAGTTCCAGGAGCACTAGTATTTGAGACTTCAGGAGAGAAAGGGGCTTTCCTGGTTAAAGAGCTGGGGACATAGGGGGAGAGCAGTGAACACACCTCTCCCAGGATAATATCATGTTGAAAACACCAAAAACTTGCAGACCCCAGAATAGCTTTGAAAACAACAGCATAAAAAATGCCTGAAGCAGTGCCTCCCCATGTGAACAAAGCCCAACTTAACATCAAATTCAAAGTGAAAAAAGTTGAAAAATTGAGCAAGCCAAATAAAAGAACTTGACTATAAAAAGCTATTGGCAGGGAAGGCCAAAACATAAATTTAGAAGACAACAATGTGAAAACATCTACAACCTCAAAGAAAAATGCTAACTGGACCCAAATGCAATAAGAATTCCTGGAAGAGTTCGATTAGATTAGTAGAGAAAAACTGGGAAAAGACATGAGAGTAATGTAAAAATATGAAAAGAATTAACAGCTTTGTAAAAAAGAGGCACAAAAATATTGAAACTACCTCCTCAAAAAACATGGTAAGATGAACTGATGCTGAGCGAGATGAACATAACTGGAAAGACATTGTACACCTTAACAGTAACATGGGAGTGATGACCAACTTTGATAGACTTGCTCATTCCATCAGTGTAACAATAAGGGACAATTCTGGGGTATCTGTGACAGAGAATACCATCTGTATCCAGAGAAAGAATTGTGGAGTTTGAACAAAGACAAAAAACTATTACCTTTAACTTAGGGGAAAAAACCCATTATCTTATTATTCAATTCTGCTATCTCTTATACTATATTTTTCTTCCTTAAGGATATGATTTTTCTCTCATCACATTCAACTTAGATCAATGTATACCATGGAAACATTGTAAAGACTAACAGATTGCCTTCTGTGGGGGAGGGAGGGAAGGAAGATTAAGAGAAAAATTGTAAAACTCAAAATAAATAAAATCTCAAAAAAAAAAAAACATGGTAAGGGGAAAAGAGGCACAAAAATTCAATGAAGAAAAGAACTTTAAAAAATCAGAATTTGACTCCATGACTCTATGAAACCTTATAAAACAATAAAACAAAGTCAAAAGAATGAAAAAATGCAAGAAAAAAATATGAAATGCCACTTTGGAAAAACAACAAAATTGGAAAATAGATTAGGAGGGATAATGAAAACCGTGGTGAAGAAAAAAAAAACCTTAGATGTCAGTGTATAAGAAATTATGAAAAACTGCCTCAGTATCTTAGATACAGAGGGTAAATTAGAGATTGAAAGAATCTACCAATATCTCTTAAAAGACATCCCAAAATGAAAACTCCCAGGAATATTATGACCAAATTCCAGAGCTCCCAGATCAAGGAGAAAAATATTGTAAGAATATTGTAAGAAAATTGTAAGGAAACAATTTGAGTATTATGAAGACATGGTAAGAATCTCACAAGATTTAGCAGCTTCCACATTAAAGGAGTTGGGAGCTTGAAATATAATTTTCTGGAAGGCAAAGGAGATCAGAAAATAAGGGTATAATGCTTCATGGGAAAAAATGAACATCTTAAAAAATAGAGAATTTCAATTCCTGTTGAAAAGACCATAGCTGAAAGGAAATTTCACTTTCAAATGCATTATTTAAGAGAAGCAAAAAAGGTAAACATGAAAGAGAATCATAAGGGACTTACACTGCTTACAGTTCTATATGAAAAGATAGCACATAACCCCTGAGAACTTTATCATTATTAGATAAATTTTTTTAAAAATGTCTACACAGGGGCGGCTAGGTAGCACAGCGGATAGAATACCAGCCCTGGAGTCAGGATTGCCTGAGTTCAAATCCATCCTCAGACACTTAATAATCACCTAGCTGTGTGGCTTTGGGCAAGCCACTTAACCCTATTGCCTTGCAACAAAATAATAATAATAATAATAATAATAATATAAAATAAAAATGTCTACACAGAAGGCATGGATATTAGTTGATTAGGTTGGGATGATATCAAAAAAAATGGAGTAAGAAAGATGGATACAACAAAAAAAAAAGAAAGATGGATACACTCAGAAGGGAAAAGGGAGATGTAGATAAGGGAAATAGAGATAATCAGGGAAGCTACATTTTTCTATAAGGTACCACAGACAATGAAGTAACACCAAGGAAAAATTTAAGCAAGTTTCTCTAACAAAGACCTCATTTCTCAAATATATAAGGAATTGAGTGAAATTTATAAAAATAAGAGCCATTCCTCAATAAATGGTCAAAGGATATGAACAGTCAGTTTTAAGAAGAAATCAAAGCTATCTATAGTCATAATGAAAAAACACTAAATCACAATTGATTAGAGAAAGACAAATTAAAGAAATTTTGAGTTGATACCTTATACCTATCAGAAATAACATAAAGGAATTGAATGAGAAAAAATAGGAATATTAATAAATTGTTGATGGAATAGTGAAGTAGTCCAACTATTTTGGGCAATAATTTAGAACTATGCCCAAAGAACTATAAAGCTGTACATACCCTTTGAGCCAACAATACCACAACTAGGTCTGTATCCTACAGATACAGAGATCAAAGAAAGATACAGAGATAAAAATGTCAAAGAAAAACCTATATAACCTTGGGCAAGTGATTTACCCTCTCTGAGTCTTAGTTCCTCGTCTAAATCAGATAGTCCTCATCTGTATCTGAGGTCCCTTTTAGCTCTTAAATCAATGAACCTATGAAATCTTCAAAAATTGCTTAATTATCATTCTCAATGAGATTTGCTGTTAATAAAATAATAAGCACTCAGATCATTGTGAATTTTAAGGGGAAGACCATCTATAAAGAGATGTCACCAAGGGTAAAAGAAACCAGGTAGTGAATTGAACCTTGTAGTCAGAATGAGGTGAATTCAAATACTGAACCAGGTTGTGTGACCCAGGGTAAGCCACTTAACCTCTCTCACACTCAGGTTCCTCATCTCTAAAATGCAAATAAAAATAGCACCACCTTCTGAGTGTTGCTATGAGGATAAAAAGATATGAAAGGGATACTTTGGGAAAACTGGAGATGTGTATGAACTATGGCTGAGTGGAATAGAAATAGGTGAACAATTTATTTAATGAAGACAATAAGGTAAAAGTAAAAAAGTGCAAAGGACTTTAAAGCTCTCATTACTAATGACTGCAGAATAGTGATTCAATGCTTCCCAATGTTGGGATGGTGATGTCTGTCCTTCATTCTTGAAGATGACCATGACATCGGGAAGGTGATGTCATGACAAGTGAATTGGATTTGAGGGGAGACTGTGCTAACTTACTAATTCATTTTCTCCTATGGAGCCATCTGGGCTCCATATGAATCAGGACGACTCAAGATGGCCCTGGATGCAAGACGATTAGTATTAAGTGACTTTGGACAAGTCACTCGGCTAGTAAATGTTAAATGTCTGAGGCTGGAGAGATGATAGTTAGGAAGAATGGTTGAAAGTAGTAAGAATTTGCAAGCATAAGCAGTATGTTGATTTGCTTTGCTTGAATAGACAAGAAGCAAGTGGCTCAGTAAATAGATAGCTGACCTGGAAGCTAGGGATATCCTTGGGTTCAGGCACACTATTGTCTGTATGAACCCGGGCAAATCACTTAATCTCTCACTGCTCTAAGCTTCAATTAAGATATTAAATTGTGAAGAAAAAAGAGTATAGACTGAAATATGCTTTTTTAAATAAAGAAATGGGTACCAAAACAAAAAAAAAATTGTAAAGAAAGTGGTCCTGTATGATATCATAGGTCTAAGAAGAGTTTCTGTCAGGGTGGAAGGGAACAGAGTGGGTGGTATATGAGAGCAATGCCAAAAAAAAAAAATCAATGAAACATAAGAAAGTAAATACAAAAAAAAAAAAACAGAACAGAAGAAAGTTCAGAAAAGGACATAGCCAAACAGATAGGTCAGTTTCATTATTCTCACATTACATTTGTGAGAATTACATTTAATATCCCTAGAAACTAAGGAATTTACATCTCATATGCAATCCTTTTTTATCTTCTTTGTTTATTGAAATGCCAATGTTTGTTGATGTTTAAAGTCATAATAAAATTGTTTTTTCTTGAAAAGAAGAGCCACAGAACACTGATCAATGAAATGACCAATCAGGACTTCAGAAGTCTGAGATGAGATGACCTTCCCACCTCTTGGCAGAGAGATGATGGACTAAGGGCATAAAAGATATAGAGGGAGCAGCTAGGTGGCACAGTGGATGGAGCACCAGGCCCTGGAGTCAAGAGAACCTGAATTAAAATCTGATTTCAGACTCTTAATATTTACTAGCTGTGTAACTTTGGGCAAGTCACTTAACCACATTGCCCCATAAAACCAAAACCAAAACAGGAGATTGTTGATGGCCACTTGAGCAAGTTTGGGTTAGAAGGTCAGTTATGACTTAAAAACCTAAGCTCTGGTGACCACCGAGCTGAAGGCTTTCCATGAAACTCTGATTTGATAACACAATTGTGTCATTTGTGGCCTCACTTGTTGATAGCTCTGTTCTGGAACTTCTTGACCTGAGTTACATCCTGCCAGGTTACATCCTGACCAAATTAGAGTTACATCATTGTTTTCATCTTGTATGCTAATTTTGTGGTTTTCTACCACTACCAATAAACGACTCTGCTAGTTGTCCTGCTAGCACCCCCACCCAAGTGTACACATGTTTCTTTTCTCTCCTGAGCTGAATGAATCCCCTGATGAACAGGAGAACTCAACAGGAGATATGAATTTTCAATGTTTTGTATTGCTGTGCTTGACTATACTTACAAGTAACCTGGGAGGGCTTCTGTTGATGTGGGTGGGTGGGGGAGGTGTGGATAAGAATAGAAATGCCAAAAAAAAAAAAAAGAATAAGATTAAAGAACATCCATAAAATATGTTTAAAGCATTTGAAAACCAAAAAGTTTAGAAGGGGATACAAAAGAGACAATTATGATATTAGTCAAGAAAACATTTATACATTTAAATTCACATTTAAAGAAACAAACTATCTGGAACAAAATTTCATGATTTCCTATGCAATCCTCAATTTCTTTTTTGTATACTGAAATCTTCATAATAAATAATAATAACATCTAGCCTTTATATAGCACTTTAATGTTTTCAAAGCATTTTTCAAGAATATCTAATTTCGGGGCAGGTAGGTGGCGCAGTGCATAGAGCACCAGCCCTGGAGTCAGGAGTACCTGAGTTCAAATGTGACCTCCGGCACTTAATAATTACCTAGCTGTGTGTCCTTGGGCAAACCACTTAACCCCATCGCCTTGCAAAAACTAAAAAAACAAAAAACTAATTTCATCTTTAACACAGTGCCTGGGGCATGTTATTTGTTTTTCAGTTGTGTGTGTGACTCTCTGTTACTTCATTAAGGGTTTTCTTGGCAAAGATACTGGAGTGATTGGCCAATTCCTTTTCCAGATCATTTTACAGATGAGGAAACTGAGCCTAAACTGGTTGAATCACTTGCCCAGGGTCTATCAGCTAATCCATTGTAGTACCCTCCAGCTGCCTGTCTGACCCATAGTCAGCACTTAATGTTTATTGACTGACAGATCGATCCTCAAAATTCCTCTAGAAAGTAAGAGCTAGGGGCAGCTAGGTGGCGCAGTGGATAAAGCACTGGCCCTGGAGTCAGGAGTACCTGGGTTCAAATCCGACCTCAGACACTTGATAATTACCTAGCCGTGTGACCTTGGGCAAGCCACTTAACTCCATTTGCCTTGCAAAAACCTTAAAAAAAAGTAAGAGCAAGCATCAGTCATCAAAACTGTTTGGTATTGGCTAAGAAATAGAGTGGTGGACCAATGGAATAGACTAGGTGTAAAAGCAGGAGAGGATTATAGTAATCTGCTGTTTGATAAACCCAAAGAGTCCGGCCACCGGGATAAAAACTCCCTCTTTGATAAAAACTGCTGGGATAATTGGAAGTTAGTATGGAAGAAACTTAGATTAGACCAACACCTCACACCCTTTACCAAGATAAGATCCAAATGGTTACAGGACATAGACATAAAAAACAATACTATAAGCAAATTAGAAGATCAAGGAAGGACTAGTCTACCTGTCAGATCTATGGAAAGGGGAACAGTTTATGACTAAGGAAGAGTTAGAGAACATCACAAAAAACCAATTAGATGATTTCGATTACATTAAATTAAAAAGTTTTTGCACAGATAAAACCAATGTAATCAAGATCAAAAGAAAAGTAGTAAATTGGGAAACAATCTTTACAACTAATGATTCTGACAAAGGACTCATTTCTAAAATATACAGAGAACTGAGTCATATTTTTAAAACAAAAAGCCATTCCTCAATTGACAAATGGTCAAAGGATATGCAAAGGCAATTTACAGATGAGGAGATCAAAGCAATGCATAGCCATATGAAAAAATGCTCTAAATCATTAATTATTAGAGAAATGCAAATTAAAGCTTCGCTGAGGAATCACCTCACACCTCTCAGATTGGCCAGCATGACCAGGAAGGATAATGATCATTGTTGGAAGGGATGTGGGAAATCTGGGACACTGTTACACTGTTGGTGGAGCTGTGAACTCATCCAACCCTTCTGGAGAGCTATTTGGAACTATGCCCAAAGGGCAACAAAAATGTGCATACCCTTTGACCCAGCAATACCACTACTGGGTCTATACCCTGAAGAGATGAGGAAAAAGGGTAAAAACATTACTTGTACAAAAATATTTATAGCAGCCCTGTTTGTGGTGGCAAAGAATTGGAAATCCAGTAAATGTCCTTCAATTGGGGAATGGTTTAGCAAACTGTGGTATATGTATGTCATGGAACACTATTGTTCTATTAGAAACCAGGAGGGACGGGATTTCAGGGAAACCTGGAGGGATTTGCATGAACAGATGCTGAGTGAGATGAGCAGAACCAGAAAAACACTGTACACCCTAACAGCAACATGGGAGTGATGTTCAACCTTGAAGGACTTGCTCATTCCATCAGTGCAACAATCGGGAACAATTTTGGGCTGTCTGCAAAGGAGAGTGCCATCTGTATCCAGATAAGGATCTGTGGAGTTTGAACAAAGTACAAGGACTATTCCCTTTAATTCGGAAAAAAAAACCCAGATGTCTTATTGTTTGATCTGGTTACCTCTGAGAATTCTGTTCTCTTTAAGGATATGATTTCTCTCGCAACACACCCAAATTGGATCAAGGTACAACATGGAAACAAAGTAAAGACTGATGGAGTGCTATCTGTGGGGTGGGGGTGGGGGAGGGAAGCAAGATTGGGGGAAAACTGTAAAACTCAAATAATATCTTTAATAAAATTAAAAGATGAAAAAAAAGTAAGAGCTATTATTATTCTCATTTTACAGATCTGGACAAGGGTTAAGTGACTTGCCCAGGGTGACATGGCTAGTAAGTGACTGAGGCTGTATTTGAATTCAGGTCTTCCTGACTCCAGGTCCAGCTTTTTATACTACCTAACAACCTATGTTTGTTGGCTGATGATTATTATTAAATTCATAATAAATCTTTTTAATTTAAGAAAGATTAATAAAAAATTAAAAAAGGAAAAGAACTGATTACAAACATATGGCCCAGGTTAGAAACTCAAGGGTGGGCCTAGAGGTGATGGGGGATTTCCAAGGATGTTTCCAAGGGGTGTTTCATGGTTAGGCCAGTGCCTTAGGAAGGTCAACTTGATAGCTGAGGGGAGGAGCAGTTGTGTTGAGTAAGAAACAGACAAATCAGTAAGATATTACTTTTGGTGACTGAATTTGTCTTTTTTAGCTGGAAGTTTCCTGGTTTGGCAAGAACCCAAGATGGTGGACCAGACTAAGGGGAAAAAAAACGAAACTAAAAGCTCTTCCAATAGCCCTTTCTGTGCTTTGGTATTAATACCAAACTTTCTCAATTAAGAGGAAAATGTTCCTGTTTGGTCTTACTGGTCAGCCTAGGATGCTCTGTTGAAGAATCACAAAGCAATTACATATAGGAACAAATTTGAGAAACCCATTGTTTATAAGCAACAGTATGACCAAACAATCAGTTACTCAACCCATTCTCTTCCTTGATTCCCAATCCCTTGAAAGGTCAAAGTCAAATGATTCCTTGTTTCATTAGAAATGACCATTGATTTAGAAATCATGGTAGAATGAATGAATGATTGAATGAATGAATGGCAAAGCATTTATTCAATGCTTATTATGCACCAATCTAAATTTAAAAATATCAACAAAAAAAACACCTCAAAGGGTATTGTAGCATATATACACACACACATATATATGTACATGCACATACAAATATATTTCCCTAATTACATGTAAAAACAACTTTTGACATGTCTTTTTTAAATTTTGAGTTCCAAATTACTTTTGCCTTCCCTCTTTCTATACTCATTGAGAAGGCAAGCAATTAGATATAAAGGTTTTATGTGCAATCATGTAAAACATTTCCATCTTAATTATGCTGTAAAAGAAAACAGACCAAAACAGAACACACTAAGAAAAAATAAAGTTTTAAAAAGTATGATCTGCATTGACTCTTATCAATTCTTTCTCTGGAGATGGATAGAATTGTTCATCGTGAATAATTTAGGATTGTCTTAGATGATTATTTTGCTGAGAATAGCAAAGCCTTTCACAGTTGATCACCATACAATATTCCTGTTGCTGTGTACAATGTTCTCCTGGTTTTGCCCATTTCACTTTACAGCAATTCCAAGTCTTTCCAAGTTTCTCTGAGAGCATCATGTTTGTCATTTCTCATAGCACAATAGTATTCCATCACAATCATAAACCACAACTTTTTCAACCATTTCCCTAATCGATGGGCATCAAGGGGACTTATGTTACTTATAGTCTTATAAATATTATACATACCTAGTTATTCCTATGTTGTTTTTTTCTCTTTGTATCCTCAGTCCTTATCACAGGGCCTGGCAAACAGTAAGTACTTAATAAATGTTTGTTTCCTGGCTGACTCTGATATGGAGAGACAAAACATACTGGCAAGTGTGATGGCCTGGAGAGCTGTTTTTGTCTTGTTTATTTTACCTCCTTAACATCTTTTTCTGACACTTCTACTCCTCTAGTGCAGATGGATCTGCTGGCCTCAAGTCTCTCCCCAATCCAATACATTTTCCATTCAGCCATCAATATGATATTGCTAAGGCACAGCTCTGACCATGTTACTCACTTCACCTCAATCTCTCTCTTACCTTTCCAGGTTTCTTACACCTCAATATCATTCATGTTCTTTTCAATCTGGCCTTCTGGCTGTTGCATGAACTTGGACTCTCTCTCAACTCTGTACATTTTCTCTGACTGCCTCTCTTGCCTGGAATGATCCCGGTCCTCACCTCTGCACCTGGCTTCCCTGGCCTCCTTTAAGTTCCAGCTAAAATCCCATTTTTTTTTTTTTTTGCAAGGCAATGGTGTTAAGTGGCTTGCCCAAGGCCACACAGCTAGGTAATTATTAAGTGTCTGAGATCACATTTGAACTCAGGTCCTCCTGACTCCAGGGCCAGTGCTCTGTCCACTGTGCCACCTAGCTGCCCCTAAAATCCCATCTTCTACAAGAAACCTTTCCCAGACCCTCCTAATTATAATGCCTTCTCTCTTTCAATTATTTATCATATATAATATATATATATGTATATATATATATATATATATATATATATATATATCACACCTGTTGCTTGTTGCTTACCCAATAAATTGTGACCCCCTCATAGGTGGGAATTGTCTTTTGCCTCTTGTATCCTCCAGAACTTAGCTTAATAGTGGATACATAGTTGATGCTTAATGAATGTTTATTGACTGACAGCACTCAGTGTTCTTATTAATAATGAATTCCCATGAATAGAGCAGCTATGCAGTACAGTAGATAGAACCCTGGGACCTGGAGTCCTTGGGCTGCCTCAGTTTCTACATCAATAAAATGAAGACAATACCAGGACCTACATCTCAGGGTAGGTATGAGGATCAAATGATGATGATGTTTGTTCACTGTTTTCTCAAAGAAGACCATGACATTAGGGAAGTGATGTCATGACATGCACATGAATGGGATTTGAGTGAGGGGTGTTGTGCTAAGTCACCAGCCTCACTTTCTCCTCCAAAGTCATCTGTCCAGTGATCAGATATGAAACAGGACAAGTGGAGATGGCTCTGGATGCAGGACAGTCAGGACTAAGTAACTTGCCCAAGATCACACAGCTAGTAAGAGTCAGGTGTCTGAGGCTGAATTTGAACTTCTGTCCTCCTGACGCTAAGGCCATAACATGTCCTAAAATGACATAATAAATGTAAAGTGCTCAACACAGAGTCTGCCATATAATAAGCATTATATAAATGTTAGCTATCATTATTTGTCATTATTAATCATCCAGTAAACTGCTTTCAGCAAGGGAATGTCTTCCTTAGAATGTAAGCTCCTTGAAGACATAAGCTACATTTCTTCTCCCTTTTATTTTATTTTGACTGACACATAGTTAAGTGCTTATTGCTTGACTAATCGAGTCTGAACTTGGAATCAGGAAGACCTGAATTCAAATTCTGCCCCAGATATTTATTAGCTATGTGACCTTAGGAATGTCACTTAACTCTCTTTGCCTCAGTTTTCTCATCTGTAAAATGGTAATAATAATAACAATAGCACCAGAGTTTCTAGAGTTGTGTGAGGATAAAATTTGTCTTTTCTCATTTTTTTTTAAATGAGGCAATGGGGGTAAATGACTTGCTCAAGGTCACATAGCTAGCAAGTATCATGTGTCTGAGATTGGATCTGAATTCAGATCCTCCTGACTCCAGGGTCATAACTCTATCCACTACACCATGTAGCTGCCCCATGAGATACTTGTTTTTTTTTTTTTAGGGGTTTTTTTGCAAGGCAAATGGGGTTAAGTGGCTTGCCCAAGGCCACACAGCTAGGTAATTATTAAGTGTCTGAGACCGGATTTGAACCCAGGTAACCCACACTCCAAGGCCGGTGCTTTATCCACTACGCCACCTAGCCGCCCCCCCCCCCCGAGATATTTGTAAAAGGCTTTGCAAAGCTTAAAATTCTGTTAATAATAATGGTAATAATAATACCAATGATGAATGATGATAAAGATGATGATGATACAATGATCACAATGATGATGATCACAATAATGATAAAAAAAGCAAATAATAACAAAGCAAAGAAGAGATACACATTTTGGCAGAAGGGTAAAATAACTCCTGGCATTAGAAACTCATTCTCCCTTGGGACAGTCTCATATTAGTTAAACTTTGGTGCCCTTTCCTAGTAGGCAGACCACTCAACTAGGTTCCAACGATAAGCTCCTTCCTTGAGTCCATAGTTGGCATTTCTCCCCTTTCTCAACTGACTGTCTTTCCACATCTGTAGCTGTCCTCCATGTGTTTTTCTACTCTTTGTATAGATGTTGTCCTTGCCATCATCCACCAGCCATTCCAGGCACACCAAAACAACAGTCTGATAGGTTCCCTAGGACCTCATCTTTCAGAACTCACAAATGGCCTGCCAGACTTAGACACAACATCACAGAACGCTTATTTGCTTAAGATAAGGAAAGAACAAAGACAAAAGAATAGTCATGTGTTCTGCAGCTACACATAAAGGCTGGCTGACTGGTAGAGGGAAAACCCATCCCCTCCCCCAGCTGGCTCTGTGGACCAGCTTGAAATAGTTCATGTGCTTCACAGGCAGAAATAGAAGAGGAGAGCTCCAAGAGTCCAATAGCTTGCTTTAAAAAAAAGCAAACCACAAAGAAACAGTAACAATGACCCCACATGGCCAGCTCTTCCAGCTCAGCAGCCCCTTAGGGGACTTGTCATCATCACACAGTACAACCACCGCAGACATGAAATAGGCTTCCCCAATCTCCCCTTTATGGAAAAGGAAATTTCAGTGCCTGTTCCACAGAACGGTCCCCATAGGTTAATTTTACCTATGCCATCATTACAAATTTTTTTTTTGTCCGGATTGATGTTGGCGTCCTTGAAAGTAATTGTGAAGTATTCATTAGAGATATGCAAAGTAAAACAACCCCGAGATACCACTTTACAACCTTTCAGATTAGTTAAGATGACAGAAAAGCAATGTTAGAGGGGAAACCTGGAAACCTGGAACACTAATTCGTTGTGGAGTTGTGAACTGATCCAACCATTCTGGTGAGCAACTGGGAAGTAGGCCCAAAGGGCAATGAAACTGTGCATACCTTTTCATCCAGCAACACCACTACTAGGTCTGTATCCCAAAGATCACAGAAAAAGGAAAAAGATACACATGTACAAGAATATTCATAATAGTTTTTTGGTGGCGGCAAAGAATAGGAAATTAAGGGGATTAGAGCACCAGCCCTGGAGTCAGGAGTACCTGAGTTCAAATCCAGCCTCAGACACTTAATAATTACCTAGATGTATGGCCTTGGGCATACATTGCCTTGCATAAAAAAAAAAGCAGACCGAAATTAAGGGGATGTCCATCAATTAGGGAATGACTGAACATGTTGTGATATATGAATATAATGAAATACTATTGCTCTATAGGAAATGATGAGCAGGTGGATTTCAGAAAAACCTAGACTTACATGAACTGATGCTGAGTGAAGTGAGCAGAACCAGGAGAACATTGTACCAGTAACAACAACCCTGTATGATGATCAGCCATGATACTTAGCTCTTCTCTGCAATACAGTTCCATCTAAGACAATTCTAAAAGATCTGAGAGGGAATATGCCATCCACATCCCGAGAAAAAATTATGGAATCTGAATGCAAATCAAAGCATATTATGTTCACTTTTTAAAATTGTTTTTGTACCTTTCCTTCTCATGCTTTTCCCCTTTTGATCTGATTCTTTTTTCACAATATGACTAATATGGAACTATATCAGATTACTTGCTATCTTAGAATGGGAGGAGGCAAAGGTGGGAGGGAAAAAACTGGACAAACATGAATGTTATAAATTATCTTTGGGGCGGCTAGGTGGCGTAGTGGATAAAGCACCGGCCTTGGAGTCAGGAGTACTTGGGTTCAAATCCAGTCTCAGATACTTAATAATTACCTAGCTGTGTGGCCTTGGGCAAGCCACATAATCCCGTTTGCCTTAAAAACCTAAAAATAAATAATTAAATAAATAAATTATCTTTACATATGATTAGGAAAACAAACAAAATAATTAAAAAAGACAGTAATACTAAAGTTTGGAATGTACATGGGTTTGGGGAGAAAGATAATGAATTGTGTTCTGACTGTTGGTGAACAACTACAATGGGCTGAAATTGGAACTCAGGAAAGATAATAAAGCTGTATGATGAGATGACTAAGAGGGTAGAGAAAAAAAGAAGGCCCAGAGTAGAATCTTGGGAGATACCCCTAGTTTGTAGAAATTACATGAATATCCTACAAAAGAATGGTTAGACAGAATGAGAGTACTAACATGAAAACCCAAAGAGAATATTCAAGAAGAGATGATCAACAGTATCTCCTGTTGCATAGAGGTTAGGAAGAATAAAGACTGAGAAAAAAATCATTAGATCTGATTTGCTCCTACTTGTCTGATTTCTCTTCCTTATTCTCCTTTCATTGATGTTGTTCAGTTATGGCAGATGCATACAGGTCAAGCAGGTAATAAGTGTTTAAGGTCAAATTTAAACTCAGGAAAATGAGTCTTTCAGACCCAGGCACTTTATACAAAATGAAGTCACCTAGCTTCCCCATTAATAAACTAGAGGAGGGCAAACCAAATGGTGAAGAGCTTTGAGCCAATGTCATATGAGACTAAATTGAAGGAGCTGGGGATGTTAAGTCTGCAAAGTCTCAAGTGAACAATGCCTTCTTTCTTCAAGTATTAGAGGGAGTGTCATGTGAAAGAATTAGATTTGTTCTGCTTGGCCTCAGAGGGCAAAAATAGAGGAAATGGGTGGGTGTTGAAAAATAAGTAAATTTAGGCTTGATCTCCCCCAAATTTTCTAACAATTAGACTCAGTAGACCCAGTGGATTGCCTCAGAAGGTCTTCTGTTGTATTGGGGGAAGGTATTCCCTTTTGGGGAGGTATGAGTTGGATTCAATAATTTTCAACTCTAAAATGGTGATTCTGGAACTAGAGCTCAAGAAGAAATCTTGAAAAAGAAGAAAAGAAAAATACTCACTTAACAATTTTTTCTTTTTTTAAAATTAGGGATTGAACTTTTCAATACACAAAGAACAGACAAGAAAATTATGTGATAAATGAGAGAATTTGTTACCCTTTTTAAAAAAAAGTGTATTTTAAACTTAACATGGTAGTAAAAAAAATTGTCCTGCTTATCTGTGCCTTCTTCTCAGTTACAGAATTTTCAAATATCTAATAAATTGCTGAGCAAGAAAGATTAAAAAAAAAGAAGGAATCTAGGGCTCTTAATGAAAATTGGAGAACCATTTATTTTGAAATGATCCTTCACCTAGAAGATGGTCACCTCCCTGAGAGCCAGTGTGCTCTACAAAGTTTGTAGGCCTTTGACTTTTCAGTCATGAGAGTTTATAGAAAATTATGTTAAAATTTGTTTGCCCAGAGAAGTTCATCAGTATTGTACATCAGTTTCATGTTCATGATGGTGTGTTTGTCTGGAGTCTGGATGGTTGATGATGTTCTCAAGATTTCCCAGTGAAACAAGGTTGTGTCCTTGCTGCCATGCCTTTTAGCATGATGTTTTCAGCCTTGTTATCAAACACTTTATCTGAGGATGTACAGGTCAAGGTCAGCTACCATACTGCTGGTAAATTCTTCAAACTGCAAAGGCTACAAGCCAAGACCAAAGTGTTGATATACAGTTTTCCCTTTGCAGATGATTGTCCACCCAGTGCCAGCCTCTGAAGTTGAGAAGCAAAAATTCTCTACTTGTGCTAATTTTGGCCTAACAATTAACATCAAGAAAACCAGGTGTTCCATCAACTGGCACCACCTAGCCATATGTGGAATCATTGGTTATAGTGAGTGGAGAAGTTCTGAAAACTGCTCACTCACTGTTTCTGGTAGTATATTTTCCAGGGAGGTACACATTATTAATGAGATTGGCACAAACATTGACAGAGCTAACTCAGCGTTTGGGAAGTTCTGAAAGTGTGGGAGAGAAAAGGTATTAGATTGACTACCAAACTGAAGTTCTACAGAGCCATGGACTTCATTTTTTTATATTGTGGACAGTCTACCAGCACACAATGCCAGGAAATGGAATCGCTTCCATTTAAATTGTCTTAGGAAGATTCTGAAAATCACCTAGCAGGAGAAGACATCAGATCCTGAGGTCCTTTCTTTTTGGTTTTATTAAGGCAATGGGGTTAAGTGACTTGCCCAAGGTCTCACACAGCTAGGCAATTATTAAGTGTCTGAGGCCAGATTTGAACTCAGGTCCTCCTGACTTCAGAGTTGGTGCTCTACTCACTGTGCCATCTAGCTGCTCACTTAGGTCCTTTCTTGAACTAAACTGACAAACATTCAAATGATACCACAGAGAGAACAACTACAATGGGCTGGTCATGTTGTTTGAATGCCAAACATACACTTGCCAAAAGAGAACCCACACAGGGCAAGTGGTCATGATGGGGTCAGAAGGAGTGATACAAGGTCACTCTCAAAGTCTTTTCAAAACTTTGGAATTGTTTATGCAGCATAGAAGACCCTGGCACAGGACCACCCAGCATGGCATGCCCTTATCAGAGAGGGTGCTGTGCTCTATGAGAAAGGCAGAATTGAAGCAGTTCAAAGGAAACATGAGATGGACAAGATGAGAGCCTACCCCAAGTGTTCATATGAACCATTAGTGCCTGACTTGTGATAGGACATTCCAAGTTCATATTGGTCTGAACGGCCACAGTTGGTCACATTGTAAACTTGTCTCTAACATAGGGATGTCATTTTGGTCCTCTTTGATAAGGAAGAGCCATGTAGAAGAGATGCTTGGACTAATGGAAGTTTGAAATTGTTTAGAAAGGAAGAAAGAGGGGGTGGCTAGGTGGCGCAGTGGATAGAGCACTGGCCTTGGAGTCAGGAGTGCCTGAGTTCAAATCTGGCCTCAGACACTTAATAATTACCTAGCTGTGTGGCCTTGGGCAAGCCACTTAACCCCATTGCCTTGCAAAAACTAAAAAAAAAAAAAAAAGGAAGAAACAAAGAGATGGAGAGACAGAGATAGAGACAAAGACAAAGAGAGTGATCTCTACTAAAGGGAGAAAAGAACTCTGAAGACAAGAAAGAGTCTTGGGAACTACTCATAACTCAGAATAAGAATAATGACTCAACCATGGAGAATAAAGGACAACTAGGAGGCACAGTGGTTAGAATGTCAGGTTTGGAGTCAAGAAGACTCTTCTTGATCCTGAGCAAGTCACTTTACCCCTATTTGCCTCAGTTTCCTCATTTGAAAAATGAGTTGGAGAAGGAAATGGCAAAACATTCCAGGATCTAGGCTACGAAATTCCCAAATGAGGTCATGAAGAGTCAAATACAACTGAACAACTGAGATTTATTAATATCTTTTCTAAACCATAACACCCAGAACTGAACATAATTCTCCATGTGGTCCTGAGAAAGGCAGAGTACAAGGCGGCCAATATATCCTTATTTCTGTAGTTGTATCCCTCAATTAATGGATGTATGAAAAAGCAATTATTTTTATAAAATTTATCTTACTTTATTTTTAAATTCAATTTTATTTTATTTTCAGAACTGAATTTTCTCTTCATTTCCCTCCCTTCTTCATAAAAAAATTATAAAAACTCCATTATACAACATGATATTTGACCTTCGTTCTCAAAAAAGACCATGACATCAGGGAGGTGATACTATGACAAGCACATGAATTGGATTTGAATGAGGGGGTGCTCTGCTAACTCACTAGTGCTCTGCTAGTCTCACTTTCTCCTCTGGAGTCATCTGGGTCCAGTGACCAGATATGAATCAGGACAACTGGAGATGGCCCTGGCTGTGAGGCAATTAGGGTTAAGTGACTTGACCAAGATCACACAGTGAGTAAGTGTGAGTGTCTGAGGTCAAATTTGAACTCCCATCCTCCTGACTCCAAGACCAAGTGCTCTATTCATTTCATTACTTAGCTGCCCCCTCCATTATATGTATGTATAATATGTATAGTCAAGTAAAAAAAATTTCACATTGGTCATGTGCAACAAACAAAATCATCAGAAATAAACCTTAATCTGTTCTCTGAGACCATCATCTTTCTGTCTGGGGGGGGTATGATGTCTCTGGAATTGTGGTTAGTATTTTTATTGATTAGAGTCCCTAATCTTTCAAAGTTATTTGTCTTTATTTTTATTGTATACATTGTTCTCCAGGTTCTGTTTACTTCACTTTGCATAACTAATACAAGTCTTCCCAGGTTTCTCTGAAATCATCCCCTTCATGATTTTTAATAACCCATTAACATCCTATTACATTTTTTCAATTTGGGGGCACCCCCTATTCCTACCCTTTGCCACCAGAAAAAGAGTTGCTATAGAAATTTTTGTACACACAGGTCCTTTCTCTCTTTCTTTGATCTCTGACAAAGCATTTGTTAAACTTAAAATCATATTACCTCTTTTGACTTCCATGGTGTTGGTTCATTAAAACCGCAAGATTTTTTCCAGAAATTCTACTGTCAAACTATGCTTTCCCAATTATGTATTTGTGAAGTCAATTTTTTTGGAACTTAATTGTAAGTGCATTTATCTCCATTAAGTTTCATTTTAATGAATTCAGCCCAACATTCTTCCCTATCAATATTTTTTGGATCCTGTGTCATCTAGGAGGTTAAGTAGCCCTTCCCATTTTTTGGCATCTGGAAATTAGATAAATATGCCTCCCATACCTTTATCCAAGTCATTCAGAAACATTTTAGGCAACATAAGTTCAAACACAGATGGCTGGGGGAATCCACAGGAGACCTTCATCTGAGCTGATAACAAATGAATAATGAAGAGTGTTTGGGTCTGGCCATTCAGTCAGTCCAAATCCTTTGAATAGTAATAGGGTTTAGACCATGCTTTCCTGTCTTCTTCAAAAGAAAAGCATAACACTTATCATAACTTGATCTATATATGCAACACTCACATTACTGGTTGTTCTGTCATTTCAATTGCATCCAACTCTTCATGACTCCATTTAGGATTTTCCTGTTAAAGCGACTAGATTGGTTTGCCATTTTCTTCTTCAGTTCATTTTACATTTACAGATTGTAATTTCTTGTTCATCGTTTATGGATGAGGAACAGGGTCACACAGTCAATAAGTGCCTGAAGCCAGATTTGAACTCCAGAAAATGAGTCCTTTTGGGGGGGGGGGGCAGGGCAATGAGGTTAAGTGACTTGCCCAAGGTGACACAGCTTAGTATTATGTGTCTGAGGTCAAATTTGAACTCAGGTCTTCCTGACTCCAGGCTGGTGCTTAACCCAATTAATTGCCTGGATCCACTGGTTTAATAGCCTTTAAATAAGGAGACAAGGTTAACTTGGCATCACCTTTACTTGATGAAGTCACGATGGCTCTTTGCAATTGCCATCTTTTCTAGGTTCAACATCACTTTAATAAGCTGTAACTCCTAACCAAATTGGGTGCTCTATGCTGCCTGAGGAATGTGATTCTAAAGAGAATGCTCTCTTGTCCTTGTGAGGGTTAGTTAGTGCAAGAGTTTTGGAGAGAGTTCATCTTTGTCTTCAGAGAGGACACACAGGTGACTATCTTGGAGACCCATGGGGACAGGGGAGGCATAGCCACATGGCAAATATGTGGAGAAAGTGACTCCTCAATATGTCCTGGTTTCTAGTTTGCGTCCTTGAGAGACTTCAAATCTGACCTCAGATACTTTCATAATTACCTAGTTGTGTGACCTCCTTGCAAAAAACTAAAAAAAATGAAAAAACTTGTGTAAACATGTGCATGATGATTAAACAAAACAGATTTTTGCATTGGCTTTATTTCCCCCCCCCCCAAAAAATCTATATTTCATTAAGCATCTTAAATCCATTACTTCTATCAGGAGGTGGGTGTCCTCTGGAACCATGAATGATTTTTGTATTGATCAGAGTTCCCAAGTCCTTCACAACTGATTGCCTTTATAATGTTGTTATTATATAAATGATTCTCCTGGTTCTACTTGTTTCACTCTGTATCAATTCATTCAAGTGTTTACAAATATCTCTGAAATCATCTCTTTTGTAATTTCTAAGGACACAGTGGTACCATCACATTCATATATCATTATCTGTTCATCAATTTCCCAAATGATGAGCATCCCCTTGTTGCCTGTTTTTTGCCACTGGTTTTTTCCTAGTGTGTGTGTGTATATATATATATATATACACACACACACACACATACATATTTATCTTTCATGTGATTCCTTTCTTTAATCACTTTGGTGAATAGGTCAAGTATCACTGGATCAAAGAATATATCCATTTAATGATTTTAGGGGCACAGTTCCAAATTGATTTCCAGAACAATTAGTTCAGTAACTAGTTCCAGAACAACAACTCCATCAATACCATAGCAATATGTCTGTTTTCCCACATTCATTTTCAACATTTGTGATTTTTCCTTTTTTTTTTGTCATTTTTGTCAATCTGATGGGTGGGAGGTAGAACCTCAGTTTCTTTAATATGCATTTCTGAGGATGGCTAGGTGGCGTAGTGGATAAAGCACCTGCCCTGGAGTCAGGAGTAGCTGGGTTCAAATCCGGTCTCACTTAATAATTACCTAGCTGTGTGGCCTTGGGCAAGTCACTTAACCCCGTTTGCCTTGCAAAAGCCTAAAAAACAAAAAAATAAAAAAATATGCATTTCTGTAACTATTAGTGACTTGGAGCAATATTTTTCATATAGCTGTTGAGAATTTGGATCTCTTTCTTTGAAAACTGCCTGTTCATACCTCTAAAAATTGAGCAATGGCTATTCTAATAAATCATTTAAGTTTTTTTTCCAGGAAAACATTTTCCCAGTTCACTGGACTATAATCTGTGAATTCAATTTTTTTCCTCTTTCAAAAATTCAGACATTGTCCTTCAGACTTGCATTGAGTGTATGGGGTTTGTATTTCTATCACTGGGAAGTGACTCTATTTTCAGATGGTTTATTTTTCTCCTGGAATGGTAGGGGAAGGAACTTGAAGGATACCTCTCCACATTTCATATAGTTTGAGATAATGAAGTGTTCCCAAAGGAAACAGCAGTGAACTTTGGGGGGGGAGGGGAGGGGGAGGAGAAATCTAAGGTAGAGAGGAGACTAGAGACTTGTCAGGTTGAAGAGGGAAAGGAAATCACACAGAAGAGGAAGGAAAGATAAATGGCAGCTGTCCATTTGGAGTTCATCCTGGAAAGAAGGTAGCTGATGCTCTTAAGAAAAAAGCTACTTGTTCTGACTTCTAACTTCATCATTCAACCAAAGTTACTTCAAGTTACCAATGATATTGTTTGTAGGTTGTCCTTCACTTTGAAAGAGTACCAATGATGGCACCAATGACTTGCAAGTGAATTGGATTGAAATGAGGCAAAGCCGTTCAGTCACCAGCCTCACTCTCTCCTCTGAAATCATCTAAGTTCCAGTGGCAAGATACGGGCCAAGACAACTGGAGATGACCCCTTACCAATGACCTGGTTGCCAAATTTAATGGCTCTCCCTCCCCCTTCTAAGGGTAGAAGCCCTATTTAGATTCTCCTGAGAATGTCTTTGGTAGTTGACACCGGACACTGTTGCTCATTCTCCCCTGGATATTCTCTCCTCTGGGTCTTTGTAACATTCCTCTTGGTTCTCTTTTCTATCCGACTGCTCCTCATTCTCTTCCAAAAGAGCTTTATCCACGTCTTGTGACTCTACTGTGGGTGTTTCCCAAGGCTCTTTCCTGCCTTCTTTTTATAGTCACTTGTTGACCTCATCAACTCTGCTGGGTTTAATGATACTTTATGTAGATGATTCTGTGTATCTCTGTCTCTGACTTCTTTCTTCTCCAGTTGTAGTCCTCCTGGGAGTCAGTTCCACACCACCATCTGCTAATTTGGACATTCCAAACTGCATGTATTGCTGGCATTTGAGACTTTAATATTATCAAAATCACAATTTAATATTTTCCCCTGTAGAACTACCCTTCTGAATGAATGTTCTTACCACAAAAGGCACTACCAACCTCAGTACATTAATTTCCTAATCTGGTTGTTTTCATTTTCCCCAAAATTTCTTGGGGCACATCCCCTCTCTATTCATTACCTCACATAAAGGTCCTCACAACCTCTTGCTGGACTTCTGCAATAGGTTTTTTTTTAAGTTTTTACAAGGCAGTGGGATTAAGTGACTTGCCCAAGATTACACAGGTAATTATAAAAAGTATCTGAGGCTGGATTTGAACTCAGGTCCTCCTGACTCCAGGAATGGTGCTCTACCTACCTATCTACTGTGGCACCAGCTCCCCCTTTCTTTTTTAAAAATTTATTTATTTTGAATTTTACAATTTTTCCTCTAATCTCACTTCCCTCCCCCCACCCCCCACAGAAGGCAGTCTGTTAGTCTTTACATTGGTTTCATGTTATACATTGATCTAAGTTAAATGTGATGAGAGATCATATTAAAGATAACAGTCTTTGTTCAAACTCCACAATTCTTTCTCAGGATACAGATAGCATTTTCCATTGCAGATACCGAAGAATTGTCCTTGATGGTTGCACTTATGAAAAGAGCAAGTCCATTAAGATTGATTATGAACCCCATGTTGCTGTTAGGGTGTACATTGCTTTTTCTGGTTCTGCTCATCTTGCTCAGCATCAGTTCATGCAGATCCTTCCAGGCTTCTCTGAATTCCCATCCCTCCTGGTTTCTAATGGAACAAGTGTTCCATAACATACATATACAATTTGTTCAACCATTCCCCAATTGATGAACATTCACTCAATTTCCAATTATTTGCTACCACAAACAAGACTGCTATGAATATTTTTGTACAAGTAATGTTTTTACCTTTTTTCATAATTTCTTCAGGGTACAGACTCAGTAGTGGTATTGCTGAATCAAAGGATATGCACATTTTTGCTGTCCTTTGGGTGTAACTCCAAATTGCTCTCTGGAAAGGTTGGATGAGCTCACAACTCCACCAACAATGTATTAGTGTTCCAGATTTCCCACATCCCTTCCAACCCACCCTCCCCACTGCTATCAATGATCTTAAAGCATAGATCCAAGTATATCACACATTCACTCCATAAAATCCAGGGCTGATAAGTCACTTATAATTCAGGGTGAAATTTAAATGACTGCTTGACATGACCCACTCAACATCCTATTTTCTATCTTTATATCTTTTCAGTCGGTCCGCCATGCTTGGAACTCCTCCCTTGTCTCACCCTCTCAGAATTCCTAACCCTCCTCCAATGATCTGCTCAAGAGTTACTTCCTACATGAGGCCATTTGTGATCTCCCCAGCTGTCTGCCTCTCCCCAAATTTATTTTGTATAGAATTAGTGTCTATTTAAGATGTAGACATGTTACTTCTCTGATAGAATGTCAACTTTTTGAAGGCAGAGACTGATTAATGCTAGGGTCATTGAAGTTCCTATCACTACTGTATCCTGCCTTTTTATCTGGCTTTAACAACTGTTTCCTGATCTCAGTGATTTTCTCTTTCTGTTCAGATGATCTGTTTGTTATACACTGATGACAGTATCATTTCTGTTGGAGCCACCATTAACCTTCAACCAAATGCTCTTTGCCATACTTTTAATTTCTGGGTTTTCTCACAGGGTAGGAGCTGGCTCTTGGACCTACAGTTCTTGATTCAATCAAGACAAAAATATGAACAATCCTTTCCCTCAAGGAGCTTCCATTCTCATCAGAGAAGTTAAGGCTTAAAGGAGAGAGTAAAAGTGAAGGTGAGGAACACAAGGTGTAGAGACTCAATTTCCAGTAAGATAAAGCAAGAACTCATCTATTGGAGAAATGGGACTCAAAAGTGGAATCTAAGGTTAGGAGAGGGGGAATGAATGAGGACAATGGCCTGAATGTAGGCATCATGGAGGTAGTTGGGAGCTACATTTATCAAAGCCCACACTTCCATTTTCTCATCTTTTCTTCTGAATATGTAGACCCTTTCAAAGATATTCTAGTCATGGACCTCAAGGCCCAAAGGAGGGAGTCCCATATAGTCTCCTATCTACAGTATGACTCTGAGACTGGCTCACTTTCTGCCATATCATACCCATTTTACAAAAGTGTTTTCACTATTGGTCTTAGACAGAGTGAGAAGAATTCTCAGACCTCCAAGCTACCAAATCCAATAGGAAGGTGCTATGAAATTTAATGGCCATTTTGTACTGTGCAGAAGGGAACTTTAGGTTAGCATTTATATTTTTCCCTGCTGAGAGTGATGAACACGTAGATGAGGAAGCAATTAGCTACAGACATATTTGTGTATTTTTGTTCCTATTTGTCCTTTTCCTGGAAAAAAAAACCCATGAAATCTCAGAAGAGACAGAAGCCTCCTTAGGTTGAGCCCCTACTCAATCTACCTGTTTCTTCAACATTCTACTTCCCTCGATTATCTCTGAGAAATGCACTACCACAAGACATTCCATTTTATTTTTGTGCGGCTCTAATTGTTGAAGTTTTTCTTTATACAAAGTGGAAACATGCTTCTCCCCATCAATACCAGCTTTACCCTCTGGAGATATAGAAGATAACCCCTTCATCCCCCTGACAGTCTTTTATACTTGAAGATAGTACAGTATTCAGGCAAAACATTGCATTTTCTAAGAGCAGCAGATTAGGTGCTCATTTTTCAGGTTCAGAAATCCAGTCTCAATTGGCCATTTGCAATGCCCAAGGGATTTGGTGGTGCAGGACTTGAAGACCCTGCAGATGTTCATTGTCCAAGGATATCATTTACAAAACCAGACTTCTGGTCTTTCCCTTTCCAGGGTTATTCCTTACAATTAGGAATTTTGCCACAATTTCCAATCTTCATTTTTTTGGTTAGTCTCTTTTAATTGCTAAACTGTTTCTAACCCTTTACTATGGTGATCATTTCAAGAACTATTCTGACCAAAAGAGCGATGGTGTGATCAGTCAGTAAAGACTCAAGAGACAAAGAACTGACTTTTGGTATTTCTTTATTCCTACCCCAGGAGATGAGTTAAAAAACTTACTAGACTTGTTGAGCCAGAATGTTGAAACTGGAGCTAATCCAAATTTAATTTCTATTAGAAATGACCCTTGGTTACCTTTTGCCTTGACTCTCAATGCTTCTTATCCTAACAGTATATAACAAAACAGACTTAGAATTAGTCCATCAAGGTCCTATGCTTCACGTACAAGATCCCTGGCAGAATTAGAATGCTGTTTGCTAATATCTACTATGCTTTCCATTTCTTGGAATAGAGGAGAGTAGCAAGTTATCTTTGACAAGAACTGTTGTCTGATCATTTCAGTTGAGTCCAAGTCTGACCCCATATCTTGGGGTTTTCTTGACAGAGATACTGGAATGGTTTGTCATTTCCTTCTTCAGTTTATTTTGCAGTTGAGGGTCTGAGAAAACAGAATTAAGTGAGATTGTAAAGTATCTGTAACTGGATTTGAACTTAGGGAGATGAGTCTTCCTGACTCCAGGTCTGGTGCTCTCTAGCTATCCAGGACAAGACTACAGATCTAAAGCCGTGTTACGATAAGAGCTTTAGTGTATCATTTATTAGCTCTGAAACTGGGCAAATCACATTCCCCTTTCTGGGGTTCAATTTGTCCACTGTTAAAACAGCAATGGCCTCATGGCTTCAGAATGCCAATCCTGACTGCTCCTTCCTACCTGGGTGATGGAATTTTGAGTAGCAAAAGATGAGATAGACCTTCAATGAATGCAACTTTACAAGCATGTAAACAAACACTACCAGGAAGACCCATAGAGTAATCAAGGCCAGTGTTGGCATCAGAGGAGAACTAAGCGGGTCTTCCTGGTAGTACAGGGTGCACACTTCAATTCCAGTCACTGTGAGTTGGATTTGCTTAACTATTTTTCTTCCTTATAAACATGTGGGTGGGGAAGGGGGTTAAGATGTCATAAACCAGTATGAACAAGACTTATTTTTTAAAATAAATGTGAGGACGGATTAGATGATCTCTAAGAACCTTTTCCACTCTGAATCCTGGGATTCTGTGTCTAATCTCTCTCCTCTGAAGTCCTTCCTTGGCTAAATATTTTGTGCTCTAAGTAAGGTGCTGACCTTGTTGATATCCTAAAGTCTTTTCTAACTCAAGACATTTAGATTTTAAATGACCACTCAGTAAGAGCCTTACCAGAAATAAAATCTGGAACCTGAATACTCCAAAGCATCTTATCATTGTGAATATCGAACAGGTCCCAACAATTTACCTTCCCATACCAGGGTAATTTATTCAAATGTTTATAGATACAAAAACACATTAAAAGAAAAAAATGCTTACAGTCACCCTCTTTATAAGTGTATCAGCACCAAACACTACAAATTCCAAACAAGGGGATGAAAAGCTTCACCTCTACATGGGACCTCGTCCCTGAAGGATTCTGGGACTGCTCAGCAGGTGGCTTCCACATTCCACTTCCATGTCCTCTCACCATCCCCAAGCTGTCCCATACACACTGTCTTCAAGGTCCGTAATACTGTGGTCGATTCAACTAGTAATAAAAGCAGGATGAGGTGGGACAAAAATGGCAATTTCAAAGTTTACCCTGGCAAAAAACTGAAGGCAAGTCCACTGCTGAAATGGCCCCCAAATAGCTGGAAAGGTCAGCAGACAGGTCATAGAAGGAATTGAGAGGCAATCCCCATGTAAAAATACAAAGCCCCAAACACTGAATATGGCAGATTGACAATTGAGAGGCACAAAGTCATTACCAGTTCTTCCTTTCAATGGCTTTATCTCTTAAGATGTGTAGAGCTGGGGATTTCTAGGCCCAAAGGATTAATGTTCAGTCAACAGCCCAATAATAACTTTCCCTGGAGAGTACACGAGTCGGACACCTGTAAAAGTTATCGTTCTAATGACAAAAGCATTTACAAGGCAAACTGGCCCAATGATCATCCTATCCCCAGAGGGTCAGGCAGCAGGTAGATCTGCTTGATATTTGTGCTTTGATCTAAAAAAAAAAAAGATAAACTTCCCTTATTCTGCCCCCCTTTCCCTAAATCCTCCTTGAAGCTTAAAGTCAACTCTGCTTCTCCTCAGTTACCATGTTTGAGGAGGACAGGTGGGGAAATGAGGAATTATTATTCTTGTCTTCCCAGTGAATTCACCAATTGCAACTTCAAAAGAGTGGAAAGACCATTAGAAAACCCTCCAACAATATAGAACTGGGTAATGATCCCCAGAAGTAGCTTTCATGTATTCCTCAGTACACACAAGTTTTGCCAACAAACCCATTAAGATGGGCATCTTAGACACTTGGTGGTGAATGCCTTATCACCAAGTCACAGCAGTCATTCAATTCCCCCTTCAATATAAAAATGAATTCATTGCTGGATCTGACCAATGGTGGTGATCATTTATAAAAACAAGTGGAGGAAGAGGTCAAGACTCACAGGGAGCAACAGTCAAGATCAAGAAAGATCATGATGAAAAAAATACCCTATCCCAATGTCTACTTTCTGAAAATTGGCATAAACAGGGGATAACCAGGAATCTTGGGCATTTCACAAATACTACACTTATACTAATGTAGATTTGCCTTAGGTTGTTTTTTTTCTGTACTAGCAAAAAAAAAATTATAACTAGAGAGACAGAAGGAAGAGTACCATGAAAAGGGCAGGCAGATTCAAATCTGGATTAACACTAAAACTTCATGAAAAATTACCTAATTTTTGACAACTCCCTCAGTCCAGACAAAAATTTATTGTTTCAAGAAAGCAGACCTTGGCAGGGAGCTTGTCTCACAGGCATCATAACATATGCTTAGTAAAAATCCTGAAAACCACCACCCCAGGAGATCCAGAGTTAGTTCCATACTGTCCATGGTCTTGTCCTTCCAGTGCCTTCTCAGATTTCACCCTCTGTGGGCTAGAGGAGAACTCTACAAATTGGCACATCAGATCATCCTCCAGAATGGATCTCACAACTTGAATTTTGGGTCAGAAACTGGGTGAGTGGAGGCAGCAAAGCCGTCTGCAGAGAAAAGCTCGTGTCGCCAAGAGAGAAGAATGTTGGTTTCAATTTAAACATTCCAAAGGAAAGGAGAACTTGCATCTTGAAGCAGGCAACATTTGACTATGGAGAAGATAGATGTGCTCCGAGTCTTTTCACCTACTAGTCACTCTGCCCCTGGACAAAGTCCTTAATGCCCCCACCCCCCCAGAGAAGTGGCCACTGTAGCTGTCAACCAATGAGAATGTGCCCTTCTTCCCAAGGCACTCTGAGGCAAAGAACTGAGAGGTTTGGGGGCAGGAGATTGAAACATCATGACCTCTTTTTCAGGCAGTTTAAGATTAGTGTGTTTAGACACCCAAGTTACAATATCTCTTTGGAAATGCCTATGGCTTTCTGAAGAGCTAAACAGGGAAAATGTCTTTCAAACAAAATTCTTAAGTTGTTAGATGGACTCACATTAGGTGGCCCTTAAGGGGTAAGATACACTAACCCATCATGCCTGAGGAAGCCGTTTCTCCTCTGTACTAACTAGTACAAGTTCACCTCCCATTTCAATTCACCAAACATCTGTTTTGTCACTTGTTTGGTGAGGGGGGCCCCAAGTTTTCCTGGTCTGTAATTCTAATAATCTCACTGAACTGCCCACAAGATCATAGTAGAGTCTACAGGTGAGAAGTGTGTGCCGGAAGATATCTACCCCTAAGCAACTGGTGCTTGGAAGAGGAAGACGGGAAGATCTGTGCCTATGATTACTTCTATGTTTGTATCTCAAGCAGCTGCATAGAGAGACGGGGGAAGAGTTCCAGATTCCCATATCCGACTGAGGATTCAGAACTCCATTAAGGCAGTTGGACTACATTTCATTTCTCTTCAACAAAGGCCAAAGTTCACTTCAATGCACAGCAAATACAAAAGGTTAAAATGTTCAAAAAAGGATTCAATTCAGTTGATATTATCAATTTATTAAAGAAAGGTGAACTGTTTAAAACGAGGATGAGACTCTCACAGCTCCATGTACTGTGTAGTCGTGCAAACAAACTAAAGGTGACGCTTTCCACATCTGCTCTCCGGAAGGGGCAGAAGTCCTGGCGCCAGAATCAAGTCCCTCTCTTCTTACCGATGGCTCTTCTGTTTTGCTTGGAAGCATTTCCCCAACCTCACTCGAGTAACCACACTCAAAATTTCATAGACCACTTCTCTCTTCTGCTACCCCACCTATGGGATGCTGAGGACCCCAGGAACAGGCTACTCTGGGAGTATTTCTTTGTTGGCAGCTTAGTTCCACGATGCAGAATAAAATAAGGACAATACAAAATTAGAGTAAGTTTGAAGAAACTTAGCATGACAGGTGAATCTGATTCCTGCAGATCTTCCCAGTTTATACTAGCTTCAGCTCTGAAACATTTTATAAAGGAATTCTGGCAATGGGTTAGGGAAAAGCAGGTTGGAAGAGTATCACACCCTTATTTTACTCCCTGTCCTTCCTCAAGATCAGTCTGGACATGAAATTCAATGACCTGAATTCACATATGGAACAACAAACCAAAACATAAAAATGGTCTCTTAAGAGTTGGGTATTATCAAGCAGGTTACTGGGGAGAGGCCAAGCAGTGAAGAAGAGCCTCTCTTACTTTAAAAGACCCAGAGGGAGAGAGAAAATGCTGAACCTAGGTCAAAAAGTTAAAGGTACCAAAGGCCTGGGAAATTTTACCATACTGAACTAGTGACCCCTAAATAAGAAGGGGAAATTGTATGTCTATCATAAACCCGTTTAGCTCCTCCCCACCTGACGTGGGAAGGGAAAAGAGGGAGATGTGTCTTTCAAAAGAGTAAACTGTTACTCTCTGATGCCCAACTCTTTCCTCTAGTGGTCAAGGGTGTTTGATCTTCTAGGTATGGTAGATGCAGTTTAGTCCTTGGACATGCCTGGCTTTGGGAATGGTTGTGCTGGCCCTGCTGCTGCTTTACAGGTAAATCTTGGCTGGATCTTCCTAGAAAAGAAAAATATATCAGAAAACACCCTCATTAACTTTAGCTTTCACCTCAGGTTGTCTGTCTCCTACCCACCACTCTAACCAAACTGTATGTTCAAAAGAGAATCTCACTGAGCTTGTTCCTACCCATCCTTTTACTGGAAGATTCTGTCTTAGGGGATAACATCTGGGGAAACCCAATGATCAGCTAGAGTCTCATGCTCAGTGAAGTTGACCAGGATAGGGTGGAGAGTGAGACTGTGAAAGGGCTGGATGAAGGAATTGAGAAGACTGAGTCTGAAAAAAGAATGATGGACATGAACATCATGGCCATCTTCAAATGTGTGAGTTGCAGTAAGGGGAGAAGGGAGAGACTTAGTGTAGTTGGTTCTAGAGAAGGCAGAGCAAGGAAAAATGACAAGGAATGGAGACAAATGGGCTTTCAACACAAGACCTTTCTACCAATTGGGTATTGTTCAGTACAATGGATGGCCTTAGAAGGTGGTGGGGTTATTACTGTAAGTCTCTAAATGAGATGACCACTGATTATGGATACTGTGGGGAACTTTTTTTTTTAGTTTTTTTTGCAAGGCAATGGGGTGGTTAAGCGGCTTGCCCAAGGCCACAAAGCTAGGTAATTACTAAGTGTCTGAGGCCGGATTTGAACTCAGGTATTCCTGACTCCAGGGCCGGTACTCTATCCACTGCACTACCTAGCTGCTCCCTGTGGAGAACGCTTGGTCAGGAAACTTAGGACTCCATGTCCTAAGATTGTGTCCATCTCTGAAACTGTGATCCTCTACTTGGAAAATGTTCAGCTAGCTGACAAGCTCCTGTGCTGAGACTGACCTCTCCAACAAACCCACTATCCTGAGTAAGAATTCTTATCAGAGGAAAAGCTTTTAAAACATAGTGGTTGGAAGACGGTATTGCTCTGCAACAAAAAAATTCCAATCTTCCATTTTCTCAACTTGTATACTAAACATTCTCATGGCACTTTAAGTCTGATGAAGCACTCTGTAGACAGGTTATCTCTCTCATTTGAGTCTCCTAACAAGGTGAGAAGGTGCAGCCTCCATTGTCCAGGTAAACAATGGCTTCTCAAGTTACCCAGGGAACGAAGTTCCTAACCCTTCCCCCTCTGTGCTATGTACCCAAAGTGCATTTATGAAGTGCTTCCTAGCTGCCAAGAGCAGAGCCTACATGTCAATAAATCACAATTAAGGAGTTCATTGTGTGAAAGTCTTCACTTCAATTCTGTGTCGGTCTAATGATTGTTGTTTTACCTTTTTTTCTTCTCCTAGTGCTAGATAGCCACCTCAGTTTAGTTTTCTTCTATCTTTTTAAAATTCTATAGTCATAAATACTATACTATAGCAACACAAGAAAGAAGAGGAAGAGGTGGAGAAAAGCCTAACTCTGGAGAAGACTAGAAAGGGACCACATCTGAGCCTCAACTGCTTTAACTGTCACATAAATGGGGAGAACACACATCCTGCCTCTCTCACAACAAAGGCTGTTGTGAATAACAATATGCTTTGTAAACCTTTAATGATAATACTAAACAATTAATACGTTGCAAAAACATTCAAAAACATGGGTCACTTTTTTTTTTAAAGGTTTTTGCTAGGCAATGGGGTTAAGTGGCTTGCCCAAGGCCACACAGCTAGCTAATTATTAAGTATCTGAGACCAGACTTGAATCCAGGTACTCCTGACTTCAGGGCCGGTGCTTTATCCACTGTGCCACCTAGCTGCCCCATGGGTCACTCTTGAACTCAAAGATTAAATGTCTGATAAAACGAATCACAAATATTGGATTCCTCTGCTTCCCTACATGTAAACTTAACCCCACCCCATATGCTCCAATATTCTTGTACACATCAATGAGGATTGAAAACCTCTGCCTACATTTGGCTGGTCTTACCTGGACTATACAGTCTCCATCTCATGGTCTTGGTCCTGCTCCTCTTCTTCTTCCTCTTCCTCTTCTTCCTCCTCTCCAGTTCCCTTCTCTCCAGGAGCATCCCCATCCCTAGCAATCTCTTCCACATGAGCAAGCATATCGGCCATCAGTGCTTCCTCCAACCTCTTTCTCACCTGCTGCACAAGTTCTTCCTGTTTCCTGACTCAGAACAAAGAACAACAGTTACCTCTGATGGGCTAGTGGCTACAGCCAAACAGTTCAAATACTGGGTCAGGTATAGCAAAGTTTTCTGAACATTCCCTTAGTTTCTTTTTTTTTGTTGTTGTCTGTTTTTGCAAGGCAATGGAATTAAGTGACTTGCCCAGGGTCATACAGCTAGGTAATTATGAAGTGTCTGAGGTCGGATTTGAACTCAGGTCCTCCTGACTGCAGGACTGATGCTCTATTCACTGTGCCACCTAGCTGCCCCCATTCCCTTAGTTTCTTGAGTCAGACTTCAGAGATAACGTTTTTTACTTAGAAACTCTTTTCATCATTGGAAGGAGCCTGAGTCTTTACCACTGAATACAGTACTCCAGACTGTACTTGTTTCCCTCTATATCACAACAGTCCTATCAAGTGAAGGGTTCAAGCCCTGCCCCTGCCTACACTCCAGTGAGTGGGAAGGGGAAGCTCAGAGGGGGCTTTCTCAGGTTCCAGCTGACACACACACATTCTCACCTTTAAGAGATGGCTACTAAGTAAAAGAAACTTGCAAATTAAATTGACTTGCTATTTCTTGGATGCTATCATTACAGTTAGGGCATCCAGAGGGAGCACAACCTTAAGAGTAAACAAACTAGACCCTAGGTCCCATGAAGGCTGGGTCAGGGATGGAGGAAGCAGAATATTTTCATATACTGGAGGGATTGTTAAAATCAGATCTCACTTCCTAGAGGTTTAAATAGAGGCTAAACAGTCACTTGCCAAGGGCATGGGGTTGTACCACAGGATTTAAGAGGTACTTCCAGATCGAACACTTTATTCTTTGGAACTGAGGGAAGAATGTCATTCTATAATATTTGGAGGAAAAAGAGACATTTTTAAAGTTTACTGTATATATTATATAATTTTGATAAGACAAAACTTCAAATGTTTTACTAGTGTTAATTACATTTCATTACGGTATTCCAAGGAATGTCAGGGCTCTGAAGGATAGTTTGGAAAACACTACTCTATTAAACCAGGAAAAAAATGTTAGTTCAGTCCTCACATTTTAAAAGGGAATGGAGGGCCAGAAAGATTGAATAGGTTGCCTAATTTATCAGAGAAATAAGTTATTATCAGAGCTTAAACTCAGGTTTCTCAACTCTGAATCTAGGCTCTTACCATCATACCAGACTAGCTGTCAGTTTCTTAATTAGCCTAAGGAACAAACAAATCTTGTGGCCTAGATATGCAATGCCTCATCCATTAGGCTACTTAAATGTTGTCAATTAAAAGTTCTGATTCCCATTTCTTAAAAATCTGGGCCCAGTTTCTCTCTCTCTCTCTGGTAAATGGGACTGCCAAAGTCACTAACATTTTTCAAGCTTTAGTTTTCCCATCTGTGAAATTAAGAGCTTGAAGCTTGTTTCCAAGATACAAAATGCAGAATGATTATATTCACTGAAGGTGAGCAGCAGTTTTTGTTACACATCTATATAGTGCAATGGGCTGCTCAAAGTAATTTCTTGAATTTGCATGTCATCCTTGTACAGGGGATATGCTAATCTTCTCTGTATCATTTCAAATTTAGTGTATGTGCTGCCAAAGCAGGCACCCAAAGTAATTTTCTAATATCCATTACCTGATGTCTTCATCAGTCACCATGAAGGCTTTGCAGAGTGGTTGGGAGGTATTAAGCCACACCCCAGGGTTCTTCTCAACAGCAGCTGAGAGCTGCCCAGTGATGGGCATTGTACTAGTGTGCAGGGCACTGGCAATAGCAGAAAGGAGGGTTTCATCAGTGCAACCTGGGCCAACCCCTGCAGGAAAGAATTCACCAGAAGAAGATGATGGATGTAAAAAAAGAATGATAATAAACTTGCTCGATAAATATTGTCACATAGTATTAAAAAAAAAAGCAAACTCCTAAGTTCTTTCAACCCCTTTTTGACCAGATGATCAAACCCCATACTGCTGCTGAGGTTTTTTTTTAAAAGGCAATACAAGTAAAGAGTATATTTTAACCACAGAGTTACTATAACTTGCCAGATATTTTAATTGGTTCTATAAGAACAGGATCAGGTTAAAGAATACTTTCCCCCCCACTTTTATTTTTCTTGAGGTTTCTTTTGGGGGGGGGCAAGGTGGCAATATTTTTTTCACCATATGACTTTTTTTGGAAATGTTTTGAAGGACTATACATTTATTACCTGCATCAAATTGCTTGCTTTCTCATGGGTGGGTGGGGGGGAAGCCAGGGAGAAACAGAACAGGCGAGAGAATTTCAAACTTTAAAAAAGGAATGTTGAAAATCATTTTTACATGTAACTGGGTGAAAATAAAATTCTGAATAAAAAAATTTTTACACACACACACACACACACAGAGGAGAGGAGGGATTCTAGTCAGTAGTTGACTAAGAGCAAGTAAGCTGATGCCAAGGAGAACCTGTGAGACTGTTTTTAAGGCTGAAAAACCAGATGATCACTTGCTGATGAGATTCTATCCTGCCATTTTGGGGTAACTGCCTAAGCAAGCTTCCACAGAAGATTTTAGTTAAGATGTATTAATGATGTTACTGAGAAACAAAGCTGATGAATATTGTCCTGTGAGGGGAATGGTCTGCCTCCAGATCATTTACATTTATTCACAAGTTTTTGTACAACACTTGAGCCATGATGGGAAAAGGAGCTGTCCGTCTCCATAGCAATGGAGTGATGGCTTACAGTGAAGGTGGGGTACAGAATTAAACTCTACCAAGTTGTCATCCTCCCACATTCCACATGTTCTAAGGAGTCACTAAAATCTACACTAAGGAGTTCTTTAAAAACAGAAAACCCTTCCTAGATTGTTTAAAATACACAAGGATTCTCTCTTCAAACCATCACCTTTCCAAGGAGAGAGAAAGCTAAATTTGCTAAATTAACAGTTAGTCCTGCTTCTTAAATATCCTTGTTAGTATCTTTACCGGTCATTATACAAAGCTCAATTCAGATCTAAAAACCAACCCACAAGTATAAAAAAAGAACAGCAGTGTAGCGCCAAAGCAAGAACACTGGACAAAGGAGACTTTCTGCCACTATCTACCTGAGTAATCTTAGTCAAGTTACTCCTCGAGCCTCCATTTCCTCCCCTGGAAGATGCTCTTTCAAAAGTAATTTCTGGTTCTGACACTCTAAATTCCTTCTCAGCTCTGACCTTCTGTGTTCTAGGTACTCTCCATAATAAAGCTTTTTTCCATGCCTAATAGTCAAACCAGGTGAAATGAAATTTGATGGCTCATAAAATAGTTCTTAAAATGTACAAGTTCAAAGTGAAGTCAAAAAGTTATTAATTACCTTGCAAACCTTTAGGAAGATCCATTGTTTTCACAAGCTCTTCTGCAATGTCAAAGGCATTCAATCCACTTAGTTTCTTTTCCCAAAAAAGCTATCAAAGGAAACATTTACATCATTTAAAAAAAAAAAAAGGCAACTCAAGGGAGATCTGATGATACAAAAAAACCCAAACCCCACAGACTTCAGGTAGCTGGCCTGGGTTATTAAGGGGACAGGTCATTTAAGGAGTGGGAATGGAGAAGGTAATGTTACCATTAGACAGCTCATCTGTAATAGCAGCATGCCAAAAAGGGCATACCTTAGGCACCTGGGGAGATTTGGCTTAAACTTTTATAGCAAGGAGAGGAACTGAAGGTGTCAGTTAATCACAATAACTTTTCCTGTCCCAGTCTGCAGCTCTTCCACATCCCCTATTTTTCTCTGTAAAAAGTAGCTTTATGGAAACTTACTAAGGCAAATCCTCTCATATTTAGCTGGGACACATTCAATTTCCTTGTGTCTTTTTTCTATACCTAGAATATTAAAAGTAGCTTCAATGTCCAACTGTACTCTCTTCCTGTGGACAGAATCTTATATGGATTATAATGTCACATAATCTACTTGTCTATAGGAGTACTCTATTTAGTATCATTACCTTTCCAGCTTTGAATTTTATTAATCCTAAATGAACCAATTTTCAATTTTCAAGACTCTACTCCCCCTTCCCCTTTTTTTATTTAAAAAAAAAATGAAGATTTGTATTGGTGCTATTTTCCCAACAGCATGTATTCACATTGGATCTGTGTCATGCCTTGGTATGACATTTCATAACATTTCAAACTTTTTCCATTATTATCTCTGCCACAGTGATCTTTAATGATACTATTGTGATTGTTTTGGGGGTCCCAAACTGTGCCCATAGAAGACAGCAAAATTAACAGATAAATGTTGTTGTGTGGCCACTCCCATCTTCCTCCCTCTTCTTTGAGACACAACAATTTTGAAGTCAGTCCAATTAATAGACCTGCAATGACCTCTAAGTGTCCACTTGAAAGGAAGAGTCAGTGAATGTGGCAAACTTCACTGCTGCCTTATTTTAAGAAATTGCCACAGCCACAGGGACCTTGAGCATCCACCAATCTGTTCAGTCAGCTACCATCAATAGAGGCAAGAACCTCCACCAGAAAAAAAGATTACTATTTGTTGAAGGCTCAGATGATGGATAGTATTTTTAACTGAGAGTATAGACATTTTTTTTTAGAGATTCTATTACAGAATACCTAACTTTAGAGTTAATCTAACCTTTATAAGCACTGGGAAACCTGTGAGATTCACTTCAGTGCTTTACTGAGACATTCACTTTTCTGTGGTGCTCTGGAATGGATCCTGCAACATCTTGGTGGTTTACTTGTACTGTGTGGTCAAATGGAAAGAAGACTAAATTGAGAATTGGGACTTGGGTTTTAGGATCAGCTACTTAGGCAGGTTACTTTCCCTTAGTTTTCCCATCTGCAAATAAAGATTGCATAGGGTGATCTCTAACATCCCTGTCTAGCCTTAAATTTCTGTGCCCCCAAAACAATCCATTTTGATCCTGAAGACTGTCCTACATTCAGGATAATGGAAAATCAGTCATGAAGCAGTCTGATGGGAGCTCTGCATCTTATTACATAAGAAAGACCCAAGCTGTGAATCGACCTGCTTTCGTGTTCCCTGGGTTGGCACCACTGCCATGCTACTAAGGTCACAAAGAATCTAGACCTAAAATAGTCAGAGATCACTCCCAACAAATGGTCTAGGAATTCAAGTCCCAAGGAAAGGCCGTGTGGTCACATCAAAGTGAACTAGGCTGGCATCAGAGATGCTGGAAGGAGGCCCTCGGGAACAGCACAAGAGACACATCAGTGACAAATACTAGAATTTACGAGGCAGCAACCGAACAGCAAACAGGATGCAACCTAGTGCAAGGGGGATACCCACCTCATCTGGAACAATGTCCCCTGACAAGTGAGGGGTAGAGTCAAATTAGTCCACTATCTGTTTCGTATTTTCCAATCTACTGTCTTTGGTTCTTTCAGGCTGTGAATGTAAACCTCTAAGGGAAGAACATACCATTTGATGCCAGCCTTATTCAGAGAAGCAAAGATGCAGTGAACAAATCTGTGAATCTCACCTGTCGAGGCTGGTCCACAGCCTTCTGTGGATCACTCTTTACTTTATTACTGGGATGGTTAGTAATCTTGGTAACAGGCTGTTTGAAGATGGATGCCGTCTGCCGGACAGGGAGTGCAGTATTTAAATCTGGTTTTCCCTGCAATAACAAGCAAGTTATGACTACACTCCCAATAAAAAAATAAAAATTCATTTGTACAATACTTAATTTGAAAAAAAAAATTTGAAGAGTTTTCCTCACAGAAGAGTACAATAATTTCCAGAATGACACCACTGTCCCCCAATAATCTTCACCCAGCTAATTATAGAATGCCAGGGTTGGGGTAGTTTAGAGACCCCCCCCAATCTAGAGGTAGGTGACAGACAGCCCCTGCGCTTCATTCTGTGGTCCCCAACACTCCCTAGTTTACCCAAATCAAATTAAAATGTGACTGGAAAATATTTAACAAAATAAATAAAACTACAAAGGCATACAGAGTTGATCCCCTCTATCTCCTAGATATATTCCATGTCATTAAGTGTTCTGAAAAAGATGATGGTCCCCGACCCGGTCCAGGCCTCTCCCTCACTCCCAATATGAAATAACACTGACTTTGAATTCAAGAGAATCTGGGTTTGAATCCTGTAAACACACCAAAGTTAAAACTATAAGCCTGGGGTGGCTAGTTGGCGCAGTGGATAAAGCACTGGCCCTGAGGTCAGGAGTACCTGGGTTCAAAATCCGGTCTTAGACACTTAATAATAATTACCTAGCTGTATGGCCTTGGGCAAGCCACT
This sequence comes from Macrotis lagotis, assembly GCF_037893015.1. Classification (NCBI taxonomy): domain Eukaryota; kingdom Metazoa; phylum Chordata; class Mammalia; order Peramelemorphia; family Peramelidae; genus Macrotis; species Macrotis lagotis. The sequence goes on along the minus strand of NC_133666.1, from coordinate 648,769,482 downwards.
TAACCCCATTTGCCTTGCAAAAAAACAAACAAACAAACAAACAAAACAAAAAAAGAAAAAACTATAAGCCTTCAGTTGTCTTATCTGAAAGGAGAAGAGATTGTTCTAAATCTGAAATCCTGTATGCCATAGAATGTTGGAGCTAGAAGGGACTTTCTTCTTAATAGATAAAATCCAAGCTCAGAGAGGGGTCACAGCATTAATAGCAGAGCCAGGATTAGAACAGAGGTCTCCTAATTAAGCAGTAGCCTACTGAAAGATGAATAACTTCTCTTTTATCATTGTCTAATTGTTTCAGGTACAGAAATGTCTTCCTAAGTAGAGAATAAGCTACTCTGGAATATGGCCTATGGCCTAAGTCTATTTTGTAAGGCTTACATCAATATGGGTGTTCCCTCCTCTCTTAACACACAACTCTTCTAAGGACTAAGATGATTATCTTTGACAGTTACAAAGGTCAAAAAATTCATCAGATGGCTGTCAACCTATGAAAACCCCTTTATCACCAGACCTAGGAATGAACTGAATGGACCCAAAATGGATCCTTCTGCACTGGGACCCACTGAATAAGATGGTTTTTACTCCTACAATTAATCTAATGCAAGAATTTCTTTCAAAACCTAAGTGAATGGCATGATGGGGATACAAATGAATTGTATGAAACAGAGAAGGGAGATCAGAATGAACAGGTCAAGAAAGATTATGTAAAAGCAGGAGGATCTGGATAAGACTTTATCAGCAAAAAGAAGAGGAGAATCCATTTCAGGTAAGTTGAATTGTGTGAATAAGCAAATTCCCACAACTAATTGCCAAGTGTGTTCAAGATATAATCATAAAACAATTTCACTAGAGTGAGAGCCTTACAAGGCTAGAAAGAGAGGGACCAGTTTGAGGTGGGCCTTCAATACTGTAACAAATTATATCTAGGTCTGTAAAAGAAATGATCAAGAAAGAGTCACTGCCATTTAAAGGACCCTCTATGCTATTTGGGTGGTAGGAATCAGAGCCCAAAAAGTGTGGAGGTTCTTTGTAGTGGTTGATTGATTCTTGCCCTTAGTTATCAAAGAAGACCAAAATGACATCAGTATGACTGAGACAAATGACAGTGTCCTACTGTGGCTGATCAGACCAACAGGAGCTCAGAATGCTCTACCACAGATTGGGCACAAATAGTCCATGTGAACACCTGGTGTGGGTACTCTAAATTTATGTACGTCACATTTCTTTTGAACTGCTTTAATTCTACCCTTCTCATAGAGAGCAGAACCTTGACTGATAAGGACATGCCATGCTGGACGGTCCTGTGTCAGTGTCTCCCATAATGTACAAGAAGATTCAGGTGACTCAGTATTGCTTCTTCTGACTCCCTTGTGAGTGCTTGCCCTGAGCTCTCTTTTTGACAAGCATACAATCTGGCATTCTACCAATGTGCCCAGCCCATCATAGTTGCACTCTCTGTAGTAATGTTGGAATGCTAGGCAGTTTAGTTGGTAAGTGGTGGTTAATAATGAAGAGAAACTAGGAACTTGGTAGAACACCAGAGCCAGCTGTGCAAATGAAATTCTGAGTCTTCGCTCAATTTACTCACTGGTAAAATCTAAGTAATACCTGTCCTTACAGTGGTAGTGGACTCCTCAGAGGGTCATGTGGCTGTGAAGGCAAACATGCCAATGTATTGAAAACTTTTTTGTAAATCACAAAGCACCAAAAGAGCAATATTCATACAGAGCACTAGAGAAATGCCAACTATTGCTGGTATTAGAAGGAAGAAAGATCACAAAAATGCTCCCCAAAGCCCTGAACCCCATTTGCATTTGTCTGACAGAGCCATCAGATTAATCTTCAAAGGAGAAGAAAAATCCAAATGTACGTACCATATTTGGAAACATCAAAAATAACCTAGAGTATATAGACACAGCAAATTGGCAGCCAAGGTGTTCACTACCTCTAATTCTGACATAGATACCATAAAGTGGGGGCTATTCCAAAAGCACCCATGTGTTAGGGATAAAGAATATCTCCAAGACACCCGGACAGTTACTGCCAAGCTGGGGCAGCACCTATTCATACCAAAACTGTCCAGGAGATGGGGTCAGCTGCCTGCAGCCTTTCAACCTGCTGAAAGGCAAGGCATAGGAGATAAAAAATACAATTATGTATCAAATTTCAAAAAATGACCTGAATACATAAAAAAATCTGCAAATTTTAATACCAGGGTCTTAAACTGATTTGTAAATAATGTTAATTCTCATATTACTGTTGTTAAAGTAAGAGATAACCACTCTTTCCTTCCCTCATTTTTCAACATCCCTCTGTTTCCCATCTGTAAAATGAAGGGATTGGACAAGATGATCTCTAAGGTTCTTTCCAGATGTAAATCCTATAACCCATGATAAAAGGACATAGACTCACTGGTCTATGATCATAAGGATGATCAAAAGGGAAGAAATGTTAGCATAGAGATTCAGAAAAGATCCTCACCCCAGGATTTCTGTTTTTGTCTCTCTGCAGATCTCCCTAAAAGAATACTGCCAGGGGTAATGTGGGAAAAGCCTATTAGAAAAAAGTCTGCTATAGTGTTTCATAGAATTAAGAGCAATAATCAGACTTTTTTGGTTGTTGTTTAGTTGTTTTCAGTTGTGTCTTTTTCTTTATGACCTCACTGGGAGGTTTTCTTGGCAAAGATCCTGGAGTGGTTTGCCATTTCCTTCTCCAGTTCATTTTACAGATGAGGAAATTGTGGGGTTCAGTGACTTGCCCAGGGTCACACAGCTAGAGTCTAAGGCTAGATTTGAGCTCAGATCTTCCCGACTCCAGGCTCACGGCTCTATCCACTGTGCCACCTACTTGTCAAGCAATAATGAAGCCTAGGGAACAACTAATTCCACTCTCTCCTTTATGAACGAAAAAGCTGAAGCTCAGAAAAGCTCACCAAGCTAGCAAGCTACAAAGCCAAGTCTCCAAGCTCACAGGATTCATCCTGCTATACTACCTCCCAAATTACACTCCACAGAATGATAGATGTGTCATGTGGGAAAGAGTCAGTGTTATCAGTATTCTTCCTTAAAACACTGAATAGGAAATTATTTATAAAATAGACTTGTAAGGTTAAGTGCTCCCATAAATGAATGATATACCCCCATTTTACAGGTGAGAAAACCCAGGCTCATAGATGAACTGTCTTGACCATGATCACACAGCTACTAAGTGTTAGAGGCAAGATTCAAAATGAGGACTTTTGGCCTCCAATGTCAGTATTCTACAGGCAGCATACTAACTACTGGTAGAACAACTCATGTTTATAACATGATTATCACCTTCTGTACAATCCTACTCTCTTGGGTTTTTTTTAGGTTTTTGCAAGGCAACGGGGTTGAGTGGCTTGCCCAAGGCCACACAGCTAGGTAATAATTAAGTGTCTGAGACCAGATTTGAACCCGAGTACTCCTGACTCCAGGGCCAGTGCTTTATCCACTATGCCACCTAGCCACCCCACAATCCTACTCTCTTAAGCAACCACATGTCCTACATAGCTCAGCATTTCACCTATCTGCAAGGACTACAAGGCCATTATAAGTAATGCTGTGATGGATGTTTTACCTCACCTAGATTGTAAGCTCCTTGTGGAAAATCACACTTTTCTTATATCACCAAAATGTTTTGGACAGAGATTCATTTCCTGGTAGCTTTGTTTTATACCTCAAAAAAATGATGTCTCCTGGATATATGCTGACATCTGATGACAAATTACATGGGAATCCTGTCAGGCAGCCTTGAGTCAAGAAAGATCTGTCACTTATTAACTAACGGTCAAGAGCAAGTCTACCTTTCTTGTTTCCTCAACTGAGAAAAAAATTAGGATGCAGAAACCTGTATGGTATGGTACTTAGCCTATATTCTGTTACACAGAGGAAAAAGAAGATACTGTATAGAAAACTTTGCAAGTCTTAAAATATTTTAATAGGTCTGTTACTATTATGTTTAATTCTTAAGAGGTTCCCATGACCATGGCTCCGGGCTGTTCTTACAACCCTACCCTCACCACTTCTGTGTCTTGGTCCTGGTTTTCTCTCATACCTAGTAGGATCTCCTTCCTCCACTTTAAGTGTCCTTAGCTTCCTTTAAGACTCAGTTCAAGTCCTACCTTTTGCAAGAGGCCTTCCTATTCCCTCCCCCTGAGTTTACCTTTAGCTACACATATACATGTTTTATACATACATAATTATTTTCATATTGTATTCCCCCTTAGACTGAATTCTTGGAGATCAAGATTGGGCTTTTGCTTTTCTTTGTATTCCCAGCTCACAACCCAATTCCTGGCACACAGTTAGCACTTAATGAATGCTTGCTGACTGATGGATAATATAACTACTAAGAATTCTGCTCATGGATTATCATCATCAGGTAAGTTGGAGGCAGGGAGACAAATAAATATGGTCAGTGTCTGCTCATGTCATGAAGGAAGATCCACACTCAACCCAAAAAGAAGATTTCTTATTGATGAAGAGGTTCATATTGTGCTTATTGTCCTGGGGCCTGGGACACTCCAAGGTATCCTCAATGGGATTCTTAGTTACTTAGGATATCACCCTAGCTACTCACACAGGAAAAACAAAATAGATTTAGAATTTTGAAGTACTCTGCCTGTGTGTTATGTTGAAAGGGAAGTTTATTTAAATCACCATCTATTTCTTGGTCAGGCACTGAATATGACCATGAAGCTGGGCTTAGAAGCAAACAAGAGAGTTAAATCGCTTTTGGAAACTACATTTCAAATTATCCTAAAATGTTTCTATTGTGCAACATCAATATTTCCCCAAACATGCTTTGTAGTTGCAAATGATAGACAATACCAATCTCAAGAGAATTACAGGTGAGCTGAAGAACCCGTCAGGAGGCAGGTATGAATGGGTGACAGTGTATTATTTCTCATGGTATCTTGCAAGGAGAAGTGGATTAAATCATTTAGGACACGTAAGACTGAAAAAGGTGGGTTAGTCACAGAGCAAGTACAACAGATAACTTTCTATCAAGAAGCAATAAAATAATTAGAGAAAGACCTCCAACTCACTGAGGAGAATCTCCAAGAAAGCCTTATGCAAAGGCACAGGCAGCAATGGCCCAGGGCAAGAAGGCATGGTTCTTATACTAGTTGGGGAGGGGGGAGTGGGGGGCAGGAGTGGTGGTTAAGGGAGAGAACCCAGACTCACAGTGAGGTCATAGACCCACTACAGTTATCTTCCAGAGGGTGACTAGAAAAGATGCCTTGGGTTCTTGAAGGCCCCGAAGCTTTAATAAATCATGAAGATTTGGTGTCTAGAGCTGGTGATGATTTTTTTTTTGGTAAGAAAAGCTTCTAAGGGTGGCTAGGTGGTACAGTGGATAGAGCAACGGCCCTGGAGTCAGGAGTACCTGAGTTCAAATCCAGCCTCAGACACTCAATAATTACCCAGCTGTGAGGCCTTGGGCAAGTCACTTAACCCCATTGCCTTGCAAAAAAAAAAAAAAGCTTATGAAATTTGTTTCAGTGGAAACATACCCCTAAACTCATGATTCCTTGAAGTATTAAATTAGTGCTTTCAACCAAAATGGCAAGACTTGTCTTAGAATTCTCTGAGAATGAAATTTAGGAACATGAAGCAGAAGGACCTATCTCTATGCAACAGACCTCAAAGTGGAAAAAAGGAATCTTGACCCATCTTAGGAGAGTGGTCACTTTGAGTCTGGGATGCCAGGCTAGAATAATGATTAAAAACTAGACAACGGAAATGACAAGATAAGGAGAGTCTGATGGTTCTCACAAAGCAGTCCCTAGATGGATACAGGGAATAGGTATGGTTTTCAAATACCCACCTTCTCAGTCATTTGATTGACATTTGGGATTAAGTGAGCAAGAGCTATAACTGTCTAGGACCCAACTGTCAAAATGAACTATTTTGGATGCTATCACATGAAACAACCTTTACTCAGCACTTTGAGGCTTGTCAAACACTCTCTTCCTAACAACCTTGCAAGGAAAGCAGGGTTATATTTATTTAGCCCTATCCTAGAGTAAGAGAACTAAGAGTTTCCAATGGTGACTTGCCCCAAATCCTACAATTAGTAAATGCCACAGCCAGGACTCATACTCCATATTCATCCAAACCAATGTTCATTGTTCATTACTTTTCCCTTTATACAAACTCACTTTCACTGAGACCCCTTACAAATACAATTGACTTTTTGTTTTGGCTTTTGCAAGGCAATGGGGTTAAGTGACTTGCCCAAGGTCACACAGCTGGGTAATTATTAAGTGGCTGAGGCTGGATTTGAACTCAGGTCCTCCTGACTCCAGAGTCGGTGCTCTAATCACCACACCACCTAGTTGCCCCTACAATTGACTTTTAAAAATTGTATTTGCTATTATCTATTACTATTCTATAAAATATCATATAATTTTCTTAAAACACAGGTGATCTTATGGGAAGGAATTTACCAAACAGCAAAACAAAATAGACACTGATCCATTAAAATATAAGGAAAATATGGATCAAAGATCCTTGGATATGAGATCCACAGGCATTCAAAGAGACTGACTGCCCTGACCATCTACTCAGGAAAAATAAAATGACAAAAGAACAGATACTGTTGAAATGACTGAAGAACATCATGCAAGGAAGGGAATAGGATGAGGTTATATGGGCAACACACTGAGTTTCTCTATGCAAGTGAAAGACAAAGAACTGGAGTCTGAGGAGATTCAAATCCTTTCTCGGCTTTCTCTAACTACTGTGTGAATTCTGGGCAAGTCACTTAAGAGACTGGGCCTCAAGTTTCCTCCCCTTTAGAATGAGAGAGTTACATCAGATTACTTCTATGTCCAAGTTATAAACTTAGATTCCTAAAGAGTAGGAATCTATGAGTCTCCAAGTTTGGAGAAATGAGCGGTCAGCTCCAGTGTCTCCAGGCATCCTGATTTATTTCTGGGTGGCTCTGGAGGAGAAGGTAAGGCTGGTGACTTAGCTCGGATCCCCACCCCCCACTCAAATCCAATTCATGAGCTTGTCATGATATCACCTCCCTGATGTCATGGTCTTCTTCAAGAATGAAGGACAAAAGCAACAATACTTAACCAATGGGTATACCAATAACTATACTGGTAACCATGAAACGTTCTGAGCACTTGGGGATGGTATCCAATAGAGTATGTGGGTCATCTAGGGCAACTTTACAAAAATACATGGCACAGGTCTGTCATTCCAGCTCTGTGGGCCTCAGTTTCCTTATTTAATAAAACATAATAGTATTAGTCCCATTTATGTTGGGAGGATAAATGAGAAAATGAATGCAAATCATAAAGGGCCAAATATGAGGTTAGAAACTAAGAAAGACCCAATTCAGTGCAGTCACTTGGATCTTTTGGTATTAAGAGTAGCTTGGGTTCATACAGCATTAGACCCCTTACAAAGCACCAGCTTCAGAAGCGATCTGAGAGACAGGTCCTAGGATGATCTCTATTTTACAGATAAGAATCCTGAGATTCCAAATAGTGTCTTGCCCACAATCATATGACTCATTGTGTTTGCCAGCCCTGATACAAAGGCTACCTAACACTTGTGCACAAAGACATAAAAGATATTCATCCCAAATAACTACATTTTCAGACAACTTTCCAGAATCTCAGAGTTGGATATGGACTTCAAGACATCTGGTACTTGAATAAAATCTCTCTTCAGTAGCTAGAAAAAGGGTCTCTCAGTTTCTGCTTGAAGAATGTGGGGAATTCCCCACCTTCTGAGGCTAATCCACTATATTCACAGAGCCCATTAGGGAGAGGTTTCTATCAAACAGAAACCTGCAGTTTCCACCCATTATTCCTAAGATCAGGTTCTAAAGAGGCTCAACTTGAGCAAGAAGGTCTTGAAAAATTCTTAGGCAGAGAACAGTGAGGATTACTGGGAAAGGCAATTCCAGAGACTGGGGGCTATGGCTCCCTACAGAGGGACAAGAGCTGGTGATGGAAGGGGTCCTTACTTTGGCTTGGTTAGAACAGTCATAGCGCATCCTCTGTCGATTCTTGTTCATCTTACTCATGAGCATTTTCCCTGTTCGAAAGTCAAAAGTGCTCAGGTCCATGGAGCTCCCCAGGTAACGGGCTAGCTGAGGTTTGCTTCGGAACTTCTTCCCACTCGGGCTAAAAAGGAAAAGGGAAATTCCTATTTTGTAGGGTAGGTTTTGATTATCTTTTCCCATTCTAAGTGCTGTAACAACATTAAATCCATTGCTGTTCCTGTGAAGCATTGTTATAGATGGGGAATGAACCACAAGATAAAGTAGCTTCTCCTCTCATACCCTATTGGAAGATCTCATTTTTTGCAATAAATTTCTGTGATGACAAGGTAAAGACAGACCGTGTTCTTTCTCAGCCATATCAACCCGAGAATGAAGACGAATATGATCTTTTTTGCCCTTGAAATCACTAGGATTATCAATGCAACAAACTATCTAGATGAGAAACTAACTTTCCCCATCTATAGCAAGTATATTCTCTCATCCCCTTATCTAAACATCATAGAATCCTGGAGTTGGAAGGGCCTTAAAAGGTCACTTGGCATCATCGGGAACCAGAACTTCAGGCAAGACCCAAAGCTCTTGTCCATTCTCTCCCTAAGTTTATACTAAATCTAAAAGTCCTCAACATGGATCGGAGGAGCCAGGTTCAAATCTAGCTCTGCTACCTACACATATTTTGGGCAAATGTTTTCTTCTCTCCTTGCCTCTGCTTCTCTCTATATAAAAGGACAGGATTAGTCTGAAAGGATCTCTAATGCCCCTTCCAACTCTAAATCCTATGACCTTTAGAGCAAAAAACAATATGCCATTCAGAATTGAACAATCAACCCCTCCCTCAGTTTTAAGAATGATAAACAAGGAATACATTATTAGACAAAATGTAACAGCAATACCTTTAAAAACCTTTGATCTGAGGAAAGGCTGACAATCAGACAAAGCTACCTTGTCATCTCCACTTACAAAACAGAAACATTTGCAAACACAATATAACCCTAGTTTCACCAACTTGATTAAAACAACAAGGAAATCTTTAGTTACTGCATAAAGCAATCTATGTTTCACATAATATATTATGTCATGTATGCAACAGAAATATTTATGCAAACAAATCTTCAATAAGATATATAACTTAAAACCTACAACTTAGCTGATCTTCTTAAGAGTTGCCTTAGGCCCAGGAAAGGTCAATGATCTGTACAAGGTTGCTAATATTAGGGGAAGGATTTGAATCCAGCCCAGTCATCCCAACTATAAACCTAGTAATCTAACCACCACTGGTGTTTCCACACAGTATGTGACCAACATAAATTACATGCAGAAATATGAAGGACGCAGGTAAAAGCAGTAACTTCTCTTTTCTTAAGTTCTTGAATAACCCACATGTCCTTACCCTGCCTTCAACCCTGCCTCTCTACCTCCCCCTGCCAAATTTCCTTTATAATCACTAAACTTAGTGGACAGTCCCTGAATATATGTGAAGTTGGGCAACAGCAGGGGGCCATTTCCTCCATTCACTGACTGCTGGAACTAGAAGGGAGCTAGTTCAGTGATCAACTAAGACAATCTTCTCACTTTAAATAGGAAAACTAGGCCTCCAAAGGAGTGAAATGGCAGGCCTTCAGTTGTCATACAGCAAAAGAATGGTAGAGCAGGGACTGATATTCAGGCTTTTTAAGTCCCCATTTGAGAATCCCACCTCTATACCATGCTGCCTGCTTTAAAACTTTAAAACTACATTTAGTTTGAAATAGTCCTATTTTTTAAACATTCACTTTTTCTTTCTGCATTTCCAACATAACGACACCCCTGCCATCAATATAGCCTCCGATTCAGGAGTTAATTTGGAACAAGCAGCCTATGGAATTACCACACCTTTCTAAGAAAGGCATGAAATATTTTACACCCTCATTCAAAGAAACCCAACAACCACCTTTTATTTTTCCCTTTTTTTTTTGGTTTTAATGTCTAATGGTCATGTTAGATCTTTTGTACAAATATTCTCTGTATAGAAAGGAGCAAAAAAAAATTGGATACAAGGGTCTGCAAACTTTTTAACAGACTTCTCTGTTCTGTATCCTTCTATCTGTGATTCAACATGGACATTCAAGTACCAACTGGCAATAATGTACAATTTTCTCAAGAGAAAAGGAGAGAAGACTTGGGAGTTTAAGAGATGCAGAAATGCTAAAGGATCACTAAATACAAAGGAAAAAGGGTCGTATAAAAAAAAAAGTTAAGCTGTCCTTAAACAGATCTTAAGAAAAATATTTCTTTAGCAACTGTTATTCAACAATTAAGCACTAAAAAAAAAAGAAGCTTTTGAAGAGGAAGAGATGACTTTGGATGGGGTTCTGGTTTTACTATTGATCATAAGCCAGGAACATTTCCCTCAGTTTCTCTAACTGAAAAGGATTTCTTAATTTAACAATGTTAGCCTACATTCTAGGGAATGGGAGTCATCCATGTCCCCTCTCTCCTGCAAAAGAAGCCAAGAACTAATTAGGCAAACTAATTTTTTTCTTACTTTTAGCCAGTTTAATCTAAGACTAGATTCATTTTAGAAAATGCCTAATGCTGATTCTAAAATTTTCACACATGCTGACATCCTTAACAAGTATGAGCTCTAACAAAAATACCTACCATAATTTTCCCTTATTTGCCCCCACCAGAAGAGTAGATCTAACATCTCTGCAATAAGCCCTCAAGAAGTAGTCCTTATCTGTAAAAAGGGAATCTCTCTACTTTCCTGTACAGGGAACTGCTTTGCAAACCTTAAAGTATAAACAGGAGCTAACATTACTAACTTCATAGGTTGCTGCCTGCTAGCTGTTCACAGAAACTGCCCAGCAGCCCACCCCTAAAGGCCATCACTTTCCCATGTTGGGATAGTTTCTTTTAATGCCAATAAGCAAACACTGATAACAGAAGGAAGAAAAAGGACACTGTCTGGTGCAAGTGATTTGTCTTCTGTTTCAACTTTCAAGAGACCTTCAAGCTCATATCTGCACACAAGCCCAAAGATCTCCCCTATCCCCTCTCCAAATGAAGATGAAATCAAGATTGCCAAATCATCTCAATCACACTTTCCTTAAGATCACATTTCAGTACTCCAAATAAGTTCATTTTTACTTATAAATCCCCAAATCACAATCAGAGTGACTTACCCATCCATCAAAAAGTCCTTTCATTCTCTGCTCTAGGAGCTCCACCGAGCAGAGACAACAATGTACTTTTCAAATCATAAAGCACTAGGGCTTAGGGCTCATTCATTATTACTCAAGACTTAGAAGACCTGGATTCAAGTCCCATCTGCCAGCTGTAGGACGGTGGACAAATCACAACAACCTCTGAGGCTCGGGTTCTCATCTGAGGTGGGGACAATAAGAGTTTGCTGGACCTACCACAGAGTGCTTTAGAAATTCGGGAGGCTCTTAGTAATGTCCCTATTACACTCACTGGTATCATTGAGTGGGGAAATCAAAGCTGTCCTCAAACTATTTTTTAAGAGAGAGAGGATCTGGGGAAAGATGGAAACCAGCGGACTGGAGGCTATCCAACGAAGCCAGCCGACGCCAGGTGCATGGTCTAAATGTGCAACTAGCTCTTTGTTCTATTCTCGTTATGGTAGAGGAGAAGGACCGCCTCCCCCTCTGCTTCCTACCCTCGGAAAGCCTAGGCCAAAGAGGCTGCCTTTGAACTTGGGGGGAGGGAAGAAAAGGGAAGGGGGTCGGAATGACGAGAACACAAGTCCCCGGGTGCCGAGTGCTCGGAGGCGGGATGGACCGGAGGGGAAAGCACTTCCCGAGCTCCCCAGACCGCAGACGCCCGGCCAACGTCTTCCACAAAGCGCAGCGGCGATCTCTGAGGCCGGCCGGCCCGGCCCCTCCGGCCTCCCCGAGGCACAAAGGGCCGGGGGGCGCATCGGGGCCTCGCGGCCCCGGGCTGGGGCTGGTCCAGGGGCCAAGTCCCCCGCACCGCATCTGCGGCACCCAACAAAGCGGGCTGCGGCTCCGGCGCCGGTTAAAGTTTGGGTTCCAATAGCTGCATCGAGGGAGAGGGCACCCCATGCGGCCCCCGCGGCGCCTGGGCAGCCCCGGCTCCAGAGCTGCCCTCCCGCCCCTCCCCCGCCCGGCCGGGCACCCACCAGGCTTCCTAGCGCCCCTGCATGCAGGCATGCTGGGGGCGGGGGGCGGGGGCTGCCCCGGCATGCGGGCCCGGCGGCACATGCCGGGCCGGGGCGGGGGGCGCGGGTGGGGGAGGGGCTGGTGGGCAGGGTCCCCCCGTCCCGGGGCCGCTGCTCCATTCACCTATAGTAATAGACATCACTCTTGCCGGCGGACAGACCCGACTTTCTGGTCACTTCTTCCCTTTTCCAGCCCTGGGGGAGAGCTGAGCACTCCCACCTCTTCCGCTCCATCGCCGCGCGGGCACGGGGCTCCCCCGCCGCCGCCGCCGCTCCTCGCGCCCCCGGGCCGAGCCGGCCCCGGCCCCGCCGCCGCCGCCGCCGCCGGCTCCCCCGGCCGCCGAGCCGCCTGCCCCAGGAGCCCGCCGCGGGAGGAGAGGGGCGGCCGCCCCAGCCGCTGTCGCCCCGGCCGGCCGCGGGAGCCTCCTCCGCGGGCGCCGCCGCCGCCGCTCGATCCACTTTCCGCGGCTGTTCCGCCCTCCCGGCCTCCGCCCTCCGCCCCCATCCCGGTGAGCGAGCAGGAGGCCGCGGGCACGCGCGCCGGGCTCTCCGGGGCTGCGCCCGCTCGTCCCCCGCGCCCGCGCGCCCGCCGCCTCCTCGGCCCCGGCCCCCCCCCCCCCCGCGCCGGCTCGCGTGCCGCAGGTCTCGGCCCCGCCCCGCGGCCGGAGGGGGCGTGGCCCGGGCTCCGCCGGGGAGCGGGGGGCGGGGCCGAGCCGGGCGCCCGCGAGGGGAGGCGCGAGGAGCGGGAGGCCGGCGGCCGAGGGGCCGCGCTCCCGGCCCCCCCCCCCCCCAGCCAGCCGGGGGTGGGGGGGGCTGCGCGCCGCGCCCCCCCCAGGACCTGCCCCGCCCCCAGCCGCGCGCGGGCTGCCGGGGACGGGGGCCCCGGGAGGGGGCGCGGCAGGGCCGGGGAAGGGGCTGCCCCGGGGTCTCGCTCGGATCCCTCCGCCGCCCGGGCGGGCGGGCCGCAGCACGGCGCAGGGCCGCCGCCGCCGCCATCAAGTTCTGGCCCCTCGGGCCGTCGAGCCGCCCCGGCCCCGCCGCGGCCCCCGCCCCCCCACCTCCGGGCGCGCGCTCGGCCCCCTCCCCGGCGGGGCGGCCGTGGGGGGCCGGGCCGGGGCCCCTCCCGGGGGCTGCGCCCCGCTCCGCCGCCCCTCCTCCGCTCGGGACAAACTTTCCCGCCTCCGCGCCGGCTCGGCCCGGCCCTCCCCTCGGCGCCGCCGCCCTCCCGGCCGGCCCAACGGCGCCCCGCGCGCCCCGCGCTCACCTGGGCGCCGCCGCCGCGCGCTGCTTCCTGCCCGAGAGGAGCCCCCGGGGCCCCCACGCCTTGGACATGGCCCCGCCGCCGCCGCCGGCTCCCACCTGGCGCTCCCGGGCGAGCGCGCGCGCGAGCCAGCCGGAGACTCGGGGCCGCCGCCGCCGCCGCCGCCGCCGCCACGAGGCGCCTGGGGCAACAGCCCGGCCGGCTCCTCGGCCCGCCCCCGGCCCCCGGGGACGCCCCCTGCCGGCCTGGGGGTCTTACCCTAGGCTCCGCCCTCCCCGCCTCCCGCCGCCCGGGACCAGCCCCTCGCGCTGCCCCCGGCGGGCCCCGCCCCCGCCGCCCCGGGGAGCCGCGACCTCCGGGCCCCTCCCGACACCTGACCCGCCCCCCGGGCCAGCCTGCCCACGGCCCCCCAGGCTTGGCAGCCCGCCTCTGCACTCCCGCTGGGGTCCGTCGCCGGACTGGCACTGCCCAAAGGTGGCGTTGGAGCGGGAGCATGCCCACCGTCGGGGAGCCTCCCGTCAAACCCCGAGACACACCGCGCCCTGGGCACCCCGGCCCGCCCTGGGCTCCCCGGCCCGCCCTGGGCACCCCGGCCCGCCCTGGGCACACACAGCGCCTGCTGGCGCGTGTATCGGGACGGGGCTTCAACAAGATGGCAACGCCAGGACAGTCTGGGGATCTAGTCCCGGGGTCACTGCTGAGCGCCCCTTGGAGAAAGGACCCAAACGTCAGCGAGAACCTTTCTGGATGGTTTCTTTAACTTGTCTGGGAGCAGGGCACCGGCTTTTCTGCCTTCAGCAGCTCCTTATTTCTCACCCGTGCCTCTTTTTTTAGCCAGGCACCGCTCACAAGACCTCCTTTTGGACTCTGCGGGTGAACACTTTATCACCGGGTTATGACCACTCAAGAACAAAGAACAGCTCTTCCAGAATAACATGAGCTGTTGAAATTCCTAGTATTCCAAACTCTCCAACCTGGTGCCTCTCCAGCCTCAGACAACTAACTAGCTCTGTAAACCTGAGCAAATCACTTAAAGGGGCTGTTTGCCTCAGTTTCCCTAGCTATAAAAATGAGAATAAGACGAGCGTCTACCCTCCAAGGGTGCGGTGAGGATCAAATGAGATATTTGTAAAGGGTTTAACGCAGTGCCTGGCACACAACATTTAATGTTCATTAATCTTCCTGCCTTTTCCATGCACCCTTTCTCCAGCCAAAGTGGACTCTGCTTTCTGGAATCCCCACTTCCATCTTCTGCTTCTGCTCAGGGTTCCCTGAGCCTGAAATGTCCTTTCTCCCCCCGCCCCTTCTTTGTCTGCTAAATGACTACACTCCTTTAAAGTCCATCTCAGATGCCATCTCTAGAGTCCTAATCTAGGATCAGTAACAATCTTTTTCTTCAGATTTCATGTAATATGATGATTTTGAGTTTATCCCCTTAGTCGACTAAACTGCCCAAGGGAAACTGCAATTTTGTATCACTTCTAGTATAGGGACAGAGCTTTGCAGAAAGCCATTTTTTAAAAGATGTTTTTGATCCCCTCTCTTTTCTCAATGAACAAAAAAAAAGCAATTTTCTTTCCACCTCCCATGGGGAGGAAAAACACAACCATATAACAAATATGCATAGTTAAGCAAGACAAATCCCACATTTAGCCATCTCCAAAAAATACATATATCAACATATGGAGTTCATCACCTTTTTGTTCAGAGATGGGTAGCATGTTTTATCATTGGTCCTCCAGAATCCTGTCCAACCCACTTCTTTTTTTTTTAAGGGTTTTTTTTTTTTGTTTGCAAGGCAATGGGGTTAAGTGGCTTGCCCAAGGCCGTCTGAGGCCAGATTTCAACTCAGGTACTCCTCACTCCAGGGCCAGTGCTCTATCCACTGCGACACCTAGCTGCCCCGCAACCCACTTCTAATCCCTGCTAATGGTCTCTCCTCTCATCCCTCTTCCCCTAAGCTTTCAAATTGATACTTTAAATACAGATCTGACCAAATATCTAACCTTAATGTTTATGGACTATTAACTTTTTGTTGTTTTTGCAAGGTAAGGTGATTAAGTAACTTGCCCAGGGTCACACAGCCAGGTAATTAAGTGTCTGAGGTCATACTTGAACTCAGGTCTGCCTAACTCCAGGTCAGTCCTCTATTCACTACGCCACCTAGCTTTTCAACTATTAACTCTTGCTCAAGAAGCCATAGAGGCTCCACTCAGCCCCTAGGATAAAATATAACCTCCCACATTTGACATTTCAAATCCTTTACAATCTGCATCCTGTAGCAGATCTTTCCAGGCTCTCCATTTCTGAGTCACGCCATCCTCCTTTCTGAAATCCCCTTGATAGCTCCCCTCAAAGACCACCTTCCTCTGAGTGCAATTTTAAGCTTTAAATTGAGCTCACAATCTAATGAAGGACAGCAATTCTGCATGTACGCAAATAATATATATATATATATATATATATATATATATATATATATATATATATATATATATATACACAGGGGGTCCAAAAGTCTTACTGCATTTGGATAAAAGCTCCTGAGGCAAATACAGAAAAATATTTTGGTTGATGTTTCATATATATAACCAGGTTTTGTTGTTGTTAATGTTTGGCTTTCTGGTTGAGCTGGGACAGGGGGAGATGGGTGGAAGAGTATACAGAACTGAAAGTAAAATTGAATTTAAAAAATAAAAAAGATAAGCTCCTAGAAGGGAATGGGGTTTTTTTTGTCCTTGTCTCCCCAGTACCTAGTCCAGTGTCTGGCAGCTGAGTGCTTGTTGAATATTCTATCATGGATGAATGGATGAATATGTATTCATTCAATTCTAAAACTAGTTGCTAAATACATTCTCCACTCCAGAAATATTAAGCCCTGAGAGTAGAGATTATGGCAGATACAATCAACAACCATAGATTACACACTTACTTTGTACTAAGTGCTGGAAATATAAAGACAAAATTGAAACCTTTCCTAAGCCAAAGGAGCATGCACTCTAATAGGGGAGTTTGTACTTGTCGGATAGTTTTTCAATCATTTCCAAATCTTTGTGACCCCATTTGGGGTTTTCTTGGCAAAGATACTAAAGAGGTTTTCCCATATCCTTCTCCAGCTTATGAGGAAACAGACAAAGAGGGTTAAGTGACTTGCTCATGTTCACATAGCTTGTATTTTGTCTGAGACCAGACTTGAATTAAAGAAAATGAACCTTCATGACTCCAGACCAGGTGCTCTACTAGGTTCAGGATCCTGAGAAGCTGGAAGAAAAACAAAGAGAACAGGAAAAGCCTCCTGCAGAAAGTGTAAAATGAACAGATTTTTTTTTTTAAGAAGTGAAGCTAAAGAGACAAGAGTACTGAGGGCACACGAGACAGCTAAAAGCAAAAGGTACAGAAAAGAGAGATGGATTTTTGTTTTGATTCCAGGGTCAGTGCTCTCCGCTGCACCACCTAGTTGTCCCTAAAAAATGGATTATTTCATGCAAGAAGCAGAAAGTAGGCTGGAATAACTGGATCCTAGAATCAGGGGAATCAAGTGTAAGGAAAAGTGGAAGTATAGAAATCTTCCTAATTAATCAAAAACTTAAGTTCCTACTATATACCAGGCGCTGGTTAAGTAAAGAAGACACAAAAAAGAGGCAAAAGATAGCTGGTGCTATCAAGGAGCTCACAATCTAATTGGAGACCACATGCAAACAAATTTATATAAATACATTTTATATATATATATATATATATATGTATGGGATATGTAAAAGAAACATAGGGAAGGGATCAGAATGAGAGGTCATGAAAGACTTGCTATAAAAGATGACATTTTAGTGGGTACTTGAAGGAAGCCAGGTAGTTGGAGATATAAGATTGGACATCAGCAGAGAGACTGGGACAAAACAGATTTAGAAAATCTTTAGTGTAGAGCTGGAAATTAAATCCATGGGAGCACCAATTAAGGTAGTACAGAGGGAGAAGAGGACCCAGGACAAAAACTTGAGGAAAACCTATGGTTAGAAAGGGTGTGATCTGGAAGAGGATCCAGAGAAGACAGAAGTTGTGGTCAGAGAGGTAGGAAAATTGGGAGAGAGTTGTGTCCTGAAATTCTAGAAGAGAGTTTCAAGAAGAGAATAACCATCACAAATAAAAAACTGCAAGTTAAGGAGAATAAGGATTGGAAAAAAAGTTGTTGGGATTTCTCAACTGAGACCTTTAGTAACAGGAGAAACAGTTCCACATAAAGTCAGAAACAGGATTGTAAGGTATTAAGAGAGTGAGAGAGTGTAAGTTCCTAAAGTAGATGGCCTTTTCAAGAAGTTTAGACAAAAAGGGTAGAAGAGATATAGGATAGTTGGGGGATGGGGAGGTGGAAGGATCAAGTGGAGGTTTTCAGGATGGGAAAAACATAGGTATGTTTGTAGACAGTAAGGGAATAAGTCAGTTTAATAGTCAGTCTGATACCTCTTCTCTCCCATACTTTCTTTGGAGCCTCCCAAATATTGACCTAGTATACCTCTCTGGAAAGTACACTGCCAGGGTAAGTGAACTTATTCACAATATTCAAACCTCTGTTTTCTGTAACGAACGGCTCCCTATATGAATGAAGTGGTGCTGGCTGAAGGAGCACCTGTATTTTCTTGGTGTTGTTAGGTCAAAATTAACACAAGCAACAGAGAATTCATCCATACTTTGTTGCATTTCCAGAAAAATGTCTGTCCAGCTCCTACTTCAGCAAACTGGCCTTCATTTGCCACTCTTGTTTCACTCAGGGCTGCTATTTGGATAGACCCGCTGAGTTCTCTTGCAAAAAAAGTTGTTCATCTTTCAGATCTATTGGAGCTTGTGTTGTCTATGAGTATGTGCACATTCCATATACTGACGATGAAGGGAATCACCTTTGAAGCTTTGGTACTTTTTTGCGTGTGTTTTAACAATAGGGTGAGAGCCCAGCCTACCAATGTAATCAGGCCAGGATTGGATAAGCAGACAATTTTAAGGATACCTTTTCTAGCCTCTTCCTCACACCAGGAGGTGAGCAATGCGAGCCTTAAAAGGCTGCTCACTCAGGGACCTGCTGAATCCCACTACTTCCAGCGAGATGACCCTATAGCCTAGGTCACCTGTGTGCAGGGTTGTGAGACAGCTCTCAAATGTATCTGCACCTGTTGCTTCATCACTTGCTTGATACTACAGGACTTTGAGGTAGAAATGATACAATGGTATGGGTGAAGTCTTGATTCTTGCTTAAATTAGATTTAAATGAAGCAGAGTTGCACAAAGTCATAGATCTTACTTTCTCTTCCAAAGTCATCACAGTTCAGTAGCAAGACAGTCAAGACAACTGGTGATGACTCTGCAGTGAATGATTTTGGAATCTTCTATGTCTAATCAATCTCTAAGCACTCCACAATGCCTACTTCCACTGCTTTCATAGTCATTGAAATGAATTGTTCTCAAAGACCTGTAAGATACTCCTCACTCATAGGTTTAAGACCCCCTCTATTACCCATAACCTGGTTAGCCTGTCTGCAGAAACAGTTAACAACAGCAGGGTATGGCCACTGTTCGTGCTATAACTTCTTGGAAGGTAGTAGAATATTAAGAGTCTTTGTGACTGAGGAAGAGTGGAGGAGTAGATGGCAGGTGAGTAGGCTGAGGAACTAAATGAGAAAGAATGAATGTATGTTAAAGTCTCCTAGTACGAAGTTAGGAGTTGGGATGGAGAGAAAACTGTGAAACATGTACCTAGAGATATGTTAGATATGAAATAACATGAGCCTCAAAAGAGATGAGGTTACTGATAGGGAAAGGAGGAAAAAACCTAGAAGAGGTAATGAGGACCAAGGAGTATTGTTTTATTAAATGTGCATTTTCTCCCCTCTAAAATACAGTTTTGTTGGATAGGTTATTCTTGGCTGTAATCCTAGATCCTTTCCCTTCAAGAATAGTATATACCAAATCTTTCATTTCTTTATAGTGGTGGCTGCTAGATTTTGTGTGATCCTAATTATGGCTCCTCAATATTATTATTTTTTTATTCTGGTTGCTTGCAGCATTTTTTCTTTGACCTGGAAGTTCTGATTTTCAGCTACAATATTCTTGTGAGCTTTCATTTCAGGGTTTCTTTCTGAAGATGACTGATTAATTCTTTTTATTTCTATTATTTATTTCTATTTTGCCCTCAGTTTATCTTTATAATGCCTTGAAATATATCTGAGGGGTTTTTTTTGTTCCTGGATTTTAAGTAAACAAGTAGATTCTTAAATTATCTCTCCTTGATCTATTTTCTAGGTCAATTTTTTCCCTGAGATATATAACATTTTCTATTTTTTTCAGTCTTTTGACCATTATTTCTTAATGTCTCACAAAGTTATTAGTTTCCATATGACCAATTCTAATTTTTAAGGAGTTATTTCCTTCAGTGAAATTTTATCCATCTTTTACCATTGGTCAATTACAATTTTTGAGTTATATTCAGTATTTTCTGCCTATTAACAAAGTTCTTCTCTTTTCATAACTTGCAAGCTCTCATTTCTTTTTCCAATTTTTTCCTATACTGCTTTTGCTTGGTCTTTAATATCTTTTACTATTGATTTTTTAACTCATGGGAATTCTTATTGGTCCTGCATTCAATTTGCATTTTTTTCTTTGAGGCTTTGTATTTGTTTTCAGGTCATTGTTTCCTGTGTTTGTGGTTAGTGCTGTCGTCATTGTAGTTGCAGATGATTTTTATCTGCTCATTCAGCCTACTTCTTGCTCTTGGGCTTTATTTTTAGTGTCAGACTAAGCTAGTTTCTGAGGGATGATAGCTATCCTGAGCTTTTAAGGTGGTATGATCTGGGGAGAAGCTTCACTATCCTCCTGGTAGAAGTTCTGTGACCTCCTGGCTCCATGTGAGCCTATTGGATAGCAGGCTCACAATATTCAAACCTCCATTTTCTGGCTCCATGTATGGATGATGTGGTGCTAGCTGAAGGAACACCTGTGTTTTCTTGGTGTTTTTAGGTCAAAATTAGCACAAGTAGACTGCTACTGGAACACTATTAACCCCGAGAGGTTCCATAGGTCCAGTCACTGAATTGTCAGCTCCCCTTCTGCCTTCTCGATTCCATCGTGGGCTTGTGTTGGGCTAAAGGTGTGAACCAAGTCCCCACTGTGCTCTAGGACTCAAGACATTGCTAAGTTTTTGAAACTTGTCCTTTGTTCATAAACAGGTAGGGCTTCTCTTGCTAATGGCTACTTCTCTCTGCCCTGAAATTGAGTAATGGGCAACAGAGCTGCCAGGTAACATTCATTCCTGATTCCAGTGCTAATTCAGAGATCCCCTGGGATCTTTTTCTGCTTTACTGGTTCTAATCCTGGTGATTCGTCAGTCTATTGTCCCTGCAAACTAAAATGCTTACTATTATTCCCATGCTACTGTAGCTGTTGATAGACCTCTCCCCAATATCCACCTATTTTCCTAAATTGCCCTGGACTAGAAAAATTACTTTTTCTTGGCTTCCCATCAGAATTGAGCATAGTGCACTTTTTAGGTTGTGGTGTGTTGAGGAAGTTAGGCAAAACTACCGATTTTCATTCCCTCATTTTGACTTTGCCTCAGCAAGGAATATCCCCCCCTCCCAAATATGTGAGGGGAGGGAAAAGCATGAAGGTACAGCCAGCACTGAAAAACAATCTCCTAAAGGTGACTCAGGTTCTTATGTTAGAGGGGGACTAACATTAACAAAGGTAACACTAATTACATGTAGGTATCTGTGTCAAACCTGCCTTCTATAGTATACTTCAATAGGCTCTCAAGTGTTTATTAGATGGAGAAAATAGAATTTAACTGAAATACAGCAAATAGGCAGGAGAGAGCATTAGCCCTGGAGTTACGAGGACCTGAACTCAAATTTTACCTCAGACACTTGACACTAGCTATGTGACCTTGGACAAGTCACTAAACCTTCCAGGACCATCTCCAGTTCTCTTGATTCATATCTGGTCAGTGGAGGAGAAAGTGAGGCTGGTGATTTAAGACAGCCCCCCCCCTTTTACCCAAAACCAATTCAGGTGCTTGTCATGGCATCAACTCCCTGATACCTTGGTCTTTGAGAATGAACATCACCAACAGCAAACGGACCCATTAGTCCTTCATATTTTTAGCCCAAGCTGCCTTGTCTCTTGTGAATATATAAAAGGTATGAACAGGGGAAGCCTGATTCAGAACTATGGACCAGGATCATGGGTTACAAATACAGACAGGAGAGCTAAGAACTAGGTTATGTACTTATTTCATGTTCCTTGCATTTAGAGACCTGCATTTTCTCTGTATTATTCAACACATTAACCAGAATGCAGAAGGGCTTAATTTCTTTCTTACTTTTTTTTTTGATTTTTATTTTCAAGGCAATGGGGTTAAGTGGCTTGCCCAAGGCCACACGGCTAGGTAATTATTAAGTGTCTGAGGTCAGATTTGAACCCAGGTACTCCTGACTCCAAGGCCAGTGCTCTATTCACTGTGCCACCTAGTTGCCCCCAGGGCTTAATTTCACAGACCTAAAGTTTATGTAATAAAGGCTGTGATTTAATTCTGTTAACCTTTTGAGGAATGCTTGTGGATTTTTTTCCACATAAAGGAATGATGAGCAGTAATGTATAACCAATAGAGGCAGAGAATTCACGGAGTTCAAGATGTCCATTTCATCTCCCTTTCAGGAGGAAATCTCTGCTTATAGATTTCATATGTGAGACTACTTATTTGTGCCTTCTCTCAGCACTGCAGACAACTCATAATCTAAGATTCTTTTCAAGAACTATTAGGTTGTCAAACCAAACCCCAAGTCCAATTTAAATAGTTTTTTGCCTAGTTGATTAAAGAATCTTAATAGAATTAGTAAGAGAACTGCTTTTGAGGTAAGCCTCAAGAGCAAGAAACATTCAAAAATATCGTGATTTATGAACAGGTTTCAATTCAATTAAAAACATTATCTGTTTTACTTTTAAAATTCCTGGTGCATTCTCCTCAAAAACTACCTTCTGCCTATTTCATATATGTCTGTTCAATTTTGCATCCCTCAGTAGAATTGAATCTCCTGGAGGGCAGGGCCTTTTCCCCATATATCTACATAGCAAATGGGTGTTCAATGCTTGCTGATTCAGTTTTGCTTAGGTTAGAGTTGGACCCTTTCTTCCCTGAGTAGTTATGCTTCTATAGCCTGCCTCAGAGATTCAGGTAACAACCAAACCTATGATGCTACAGGAGAGATGCCAGGCTACCCCAGTGGAAGGATTCCCTACATCACTAAAGTTCTCTCTGAGAACTCCCCACACCACCAAAAAAAAAATCCCACAGTGGGATTAAGTGTTGAAATAGTAATTTTTGTTTTCAAAAAATGTCTATCTTAAAAAAAGGCAAAAAATAGTCCTACCTTGACTACCTGACCCAGGGAGGTGTCACTGTGATACTGCTTCATATGATTTTATGCTTGCTTGCTTTGAATTACGATCAAAGGGAATCCAACAAGATACCCAGTGCAATATCTTCTGTTGGCCAAAAAATGGAAATAACAAGCGGATATTCCTCAACTGGGGTCTGGCTGAACAAACTGTGGCCTAGTGATGGAATATTACTGCTCCAGAAGAAAGCCAAGTGAAGAATTGAGAAATATAGCAGGGAACGGCTAGGTGGTGCAGTGGATAGAGCATCGGCCCTGGAGTCAGGAGTACCTGAGTTCAAATCCCAAATCCGGCCTCAGACACTTATTACCTAGTTGTGTGGCCATAGGCAAACCACTTAACTCCATTGTCTTGCAAAAACCTAAAAAAAAATAAAAATAAAAATAAAGAATTCTATATCTGGGACAATATTGGGAAATAGAGAAATATAACAGAATCAGAGAAATAATACAAATAGTACAGTCCTATAACTTAAACATCAAATTGAGTGAATGTACATTCAATCTTGGTCCTACAGAACAGATGAAAGAGGATGGAGAGAGGAATCTGCAGGCAATGACAGAATACATGCTTATTATGCACTGTCCAATTTTGTCCTAAGTTGACTTCATTTAAAGGGTTTTTAGCTACAACAGAATTTATTCTCTTACCAGAAAACTAACTTTACTGCCTCCCTCATTCCCCGAAACATCCAAGAACTTCTGCCACAGAAACTAGAACCCAAGGTAAAAGTTATCAACCCAGCCATCCCCTTCTCCTCCTGTCTTACTAAACACTTCCCTGAAATTTATGAACACTTGTATGGTCCTCACTATAAAATCAATAGCCTTAATCCAGACAGAAATGAAATTGAAGGGAGCTTTCCAGGGAAAAGTTTAAAGAAAAAAAAGGCATTAACCCTTTTCTGTTCTTGACAAAGGAAATTGTAATGACAAACCCCTTATGCATCCTGGCCCAGGATTCTTCCTTCCCCACATTGCAGCAGATGGTAATGCAAGCTCAGGGGAGATGCAGCCAATGGCAGTTGTGGAGACAAGAGGAAGCAGCCAAGAGAAGGGGAACTCTGAGCAGCAAGGACAGAAAGGCACACAGGCAGAATGGGGGGGGGGGGTAGGGAGAGAGTTTCCAGGGAGTGGTCCATTTTCCCCTTAGAATATTAGTCTATGAAACTAGGCCCCTTTGTAGAAGGCAGGGCTGAGAAGGATTTGAGTATTTGTTAA
Organism: Macrotis lagotis; assembly: GCF_037893015.1. Classification (NCBI taxonomy): domain Eukaryota; kingdom Metazoa; phylum Chordata; class Mammalia; order Peramelemorphia; family Peramelidae; genus Macrotis; species Macrotis lagotis. Next base: position 648,745,331 of record NC_133666.1, on the reverse strand, counting down.
GCCCTTGTTAGTGATTTTGCTATTGTCCTAATTAAACGTTTTGCTATTGGATTTATGGTTTCTGTCCAGTTTGTACAGTCTACAAATCCATAAGCATCTTGAAAATTGCAGGTAGCATAACATAGGTCCCGAAGGATTAGAACCTCTAATTATTCCAAGATTCAGTATGGAATTTAGGAAAATCAAAAGGATGAAAACACAGCTCCACCCATTCTCTATCAACATCCAAGACTGTCTTCTCATTTGCTCTACAATCAATCATCCTCGACCACTACTGTAGTTTCCAGGTCTGTTTTAGCTAAATGGTGGCAGGCACTGCTAGCTGACTGCTATAATTTATTCCAAGTGTGAAAGTCTATGTTGTAACATCTCTTTCAAGTTTAACACTGCAGGGGACCTATAATTATTTTCCTCTCCATCTTCATTCTTTCCAGGACTAGTCTCGATCCCCAGCTTCCTGTCTGACTGGAACATTGGGGAACAATAAGCAGGGAATTAATGTGCCTAGTCAACACATTTTCACCTCTTTTGTAGCCAAGATCACAAACCAGACCTTGTGTTGTAGTGAAAACTTTTCCTTTTTGACTTTCCCCCAAACCCCGATTTCTATTTGAATTTGGCAAATAAATTCCTTTCATCTCATGTCATGCCTTTGGCACCTCATGTCTGGGCCATGGAAAAGCTCTTGATGTTTAACTGGTCTCAAGAAGGCATTATGCAATGATTTCTAGGCTCTTCCCCTTCCCCCCATGACAGGTATTTAATGTTTTTTGAATAAATGAACAATTTTGTCTTCCTTCTATCCTCAACTTTGCCACAAAAATATCAAAAATTACCACAGAAAGGTTTCAAACTTGACCTGGGTGGATTTTTTTTAATTCCATTTGTTACTGTGAAAACTGGCATAATGCAATCTGTTGTGATAGTTATTCCCATGCTCAATACCTAAACAGCCAGCGTGTTTCAGAGGGAGATTGAATTATCCCTATACAAAGATCAAAGGTGCTCATTGAGAGGCATTGAGGTCCTTGGAGTCCAGCCTGAGCATTTCACATTTATGTCCAATCAGGATCCCCGAGAAGAGCGGTCCCCAAAAAGTCCTCCATCCCTAGACCTGCAGCAAATGAAATCAAAATATAACAGGTGACTACAACAACACTTCCCAAAGTGAAAGCAGACAGGAGACATCATTCTGAGAGTCAGAGGCTTAACGAACACTAAGAAGAAGCAAAACTATCAGATTTGTTCAAAGACACACACACACACACACACACACTTACTTCCTCACACTCAGAGTGATTCCAAAGTGGAAGGTACTGACTTGGAAGGGGATAAATACTGGGTCAGTAGATGTCTTCAAAACGAAACCCAATAGATACTTCTCAGACTTCAATTCTGCTCAAAATGGACCTGATTAGCTCTGAGGGTCAAAGGTTCCCTTGTATTATCAACTGCTTCTTCTACACTCTCCAAAATCTGCCTCCAAGCTAGAATCAGGGTGTGCCAGTCACTAGATGCATTCTGATTGCTTTATTAGACCTTCCAAAATATGGCTGCCAAGTTTATTTTTGGAAATGATTTTGACAAGGTAAAAGGTTTTGACAATAAACATTTCCAAATAATTCCTACAACACATTCCTGTTTTTATCTTGTCCTCACTACATCTTTGGCATTTTTCTAATGATGTCCACTTGGCTGCTACATGTCTAGACAAAAGACATTAAAACAAACCCCTCAAATGGTCATAAATATCGCATTTAAGGGCAATTAGGTTGCACAGTGAATAGAGCACTGGCCCTGGAGTAAGGAGGACCTGAGTTCAAATCCAACCTCAGACACTTAATAATTAACTAATCCCATTGCCTTGCAAAAAAATCCTAAAAAAAAAAATACTGCATTTAGAGCCACCCCCATAAACCACCACATACACACATTTCACCAATGCTGGTGGGGCTCAAAATGTTTTTAGAGTTGCTCTTTGGGAGCAGTCTTCAGAGCAAGCCATATATCACACAAGAACAACAATCAATATTTTGTCACCCCGAATAGCTATTTCCAAAGATCGAATCTGCCTTCAAAGAATCTTGATTTACTACCATGGGGTCTTTCAAAAATGTACCAAAGATTATGAATGCAGCTTCCCCAAATGGTTTTGGAACAATGGCAACATAGATGGAATCAGTGCATGGCCTTCCACAGGGACCATGGACATCTGCTATTATTCAAATGCGTTTTGTTTAAACAGATCTGTACCTAGTCACTAATGTTGTCATAAATTCTTCTATCTCCTTTGTTCTAGAACTTCAAGTATCATGAAATCCTCTGTATGGTTATCCAGTTCCACCTTGATCATCTCCAAGGAAGAGAATTCACTCTTATAAGGCAGAGCATTCATTTCTGAAGTTTCTCCTTACATTAGGAGGAACTATGTCTCCCTGGAGCACTCCTACACCTTGATTCCTGGTTCTGTCCTCTGCTGGCTAAAAATAAATCTAAACCTACCCTCTTCCACAGAAAGGCTCTTCAAATATTTGAAATGAACTGTTTTGGTTCTCTAAACTCAGTTCTTCAACCAGCTAACCTTCCCCAACTCCTTTGCCATAGATTGTAAGGTCTCTAGGCTATTAGCCATGCTGGTGGCCCTCTTCGGGAAACATTAACCAATATCGTTCCTAAAATGTGGCAGCCATAACTGAATACAGTTGTAGACTGGTCTGACCACATCTCTCTTGTTAAATACTAAATCTCTTAAAGCCTTAGATGACTGTTGTTCCTGCTGTTCTTTTTTGATGGGGAGATAGATAGAGAAGAGTGCTACATCTCTCTTATCCCAGTATTTTTTTCCACTGTTGACTATGAATGTCTCGAGAGAAGGGATTTTTCTAAATCCCCAGTACTTCTCAGAGTGCCTGGCAAATAGCATGACTTGTTGTCTATTTTATCCATTAAATTAAACAGTGTAAAATAATTCAACCACCATATGTTCATAGACAGCCTTATGGTTTTCAAGGCACTCTCACATTTATTATCTCATTTGATTATCTCCAAAACTGTTTGAGATAGCCGACTAGAATTATGATCCTCATTTTTACACAAAAGAAAGAGTCCCAGAGAGGTAGATTCACTTGCCCAGAGTCACATGGTAACCCTCTGACTTCTCTGTTCCTCAAATTCTTCATCTTTAAGATGGGAAGGGTAATACTTTCACCAACTCTTCATAAGGTTGTTGTCAGGAAACTCTTGAGATTAAATTATTCCTCCCTTAATACAGCAAGTTTGCATTAGAAACAAGATGTCTTTGGAATCAAAAGATTGTGAATCTATGAAAGTGAATATATCAAATAGCACCCAATTATCTAATGAACTTACCAACTCAATTCTTTTAAATGGGCTACAGAGACTTACCATAAGATTGAAAAGAGAGCTTAATCATTCTTCTTAAATTTGCCATTGATGTATGGCACCCAATCCAGAATCAGACGCCAATCAGTGGCCCAAATTAGCCCCACAGTACCAACAGCACCCCATGTGCCAGCAGTGGGAAGCCTAGGGAAAGAAAGTAGGAAAAAAAGGCATCAGGCAGCAAATCGATAAACACTTACTGAATGCCTACTTCAGGAGTTGCTGAGTTCTAGGACCTTAATAATTACATAGCTGGGAGACCCTGGGCAAAAAGCTTAACCAAATGGCCTTACAAAAAGTCCAAAAAAAAAAAACCCCAAACCCCAAAATAAAACAAGAATGATTCTTGTCCTCAGAAGCTTGTAATCAATTTAGGGAAACATTTTTTTTCAAGTGGTTAAAGTAACTCGTCCAAGGTCACACAGCAAGGTAATTATTGAGAGTCTGAGGCCAGATTTGAACTCAGGTCCTCCTGACTCCAGGGCTCGTGCTCTACTCACTGCACCACCTAGCTGCCCTGGGAAACATTTTTAACATGCTAAGCACTCTCTTCACAACAAGAGTGGGGTTGGTATTATAACCCCCATGTTATAAACATGGATAAGGTTTAGGCAGCACACACACCATAGGCATAGAGACAACTTAGGACTTGAGACTAGGTTTTCTTACTCCAAATTCAGTTCTTTCCACCACTACCATTTCTTAACTGATGACTTTAACATCCATGACAACAATGTGCATACCAGATAGAAAATAATTTGGAGCAAAACTTTATAATTCAGAATAATCTCAGGAGAAAACAAAGAAACTGTGGAGCTCAGGAGAGGAGCATTGAAAGAGGTCTTTAAAGATAAGCAGGCACTCAATATCTGATGAAGAGGGAACAGGAAGACACTTAAGACTTAGGGAAGAACATCCTCAAATGAAAGACATGGTAGGAAAGAGAACAGAACTGGAAAAAAATGCAGAGAAGAGAGATGCAAGATAAAGCCAGAAAGGTGGGTTCATGCCACACTATAAAGGGCCTTGAATAGCAGACAAAAGAAATCATAAAGAACTATTAAATTTTTTTTGAGCAAATGAGATGACTCACCAACCTATAAGATCTCACCAGCCTTGGAACTGACCCTCCGAAGATGGGAGGTTTAGCTTCTCATTTCTCACCTGGTTATATAACATTAGGACTTCTCTAACTTCACTGCCATTCCCATCCTCCACTCCCAGCTTTTCAGCTTCCTTTTGTGTTTTAAGATTGTAAGCAGCTTGAGGGCAGGTGCCATCTCTTTTCATATTCATCTTCTCAGGACGAGGCACAACATCTGGCAAATGGTGTTTAATAAAGTTGACTAATCATAATTGTTTCAATGACCAGATATATGCATAAGGAAGATTATTCTAAGGAAAGAACTGGAAAGAGCAGGGAGAAAAGACAGGAAAAGCTGTTGCAATGAGTGGATGGTAACAGGGGCTTGTACAGATAGAATTATCTTTCTATGAACATTTGTCTGTTGTTTTAAATCAAGGTTAACTAAAACCCTTAGGTCCAATCTCATATTCATATGGTTGGAATTTTGAGCTGACTTGAAGACTGTTTAGAGTCTCAAAGTCCAAATCAAGACTGCATATTTAAATAGCATCAGCCCAAAGGCACTTAATTGGCATCCATCAGCAATCCTCCCCAGAACTGGTACCAATCAGTGGTGCTGTGCTTAGGTTGCTTCATCAACTCTTCTCTGAGTTAATCAGAAAATGTATGCAGTAATTACTCACCAAAAAAGGTGGTGGATCAGAGATGTAGGAGTTGAAAGGGAAGCAAATCTTAAGTACTGAAGGGGAAACATTTGATATGAAGAGAAACTCCTGAGTTTGTTGGAGTGTGAGCTCCGAAGGAACATCACATCTAGAGTAAAGCTGACTAGACTCTCACCTTGGTTTGACACAAGAGCTAGGCAATTGTGTGCATCTTTTTTGGCCTCAGTCTCATTATCAAACACTAATTCTTTGAAGGAAAAGAGTAGGAAACCTTAAGCAACAGAGAAAAGGTATCTATAATCATTATGGGTTTAGAGATAAAGCTTAACACAAGCTACATTGTGAGAAAAGAAGAAAGGGGAAAAAAGGACTGATGCTTACAAGATAAGTTAAAATTACTCTAGCACATAAGGTCTTCTAAAATCTGAGCCCAACTTTTCTCTCTAGCTTGGTATCTCCCCATTTCCAATATGCACCACAAATGCTCAGAAGACACTGCCATGAAATACACCTTCTGTTTTCTGCTCATGCTCCTCCCCTCCACCCCCTCATCTTCCTTCCAAAAGCCCTAACCCAATCCTACCTTCTCCCAGATGACAATGGCCTCAAGTCCCTTGACCAATAATTAACATTTATATAGAACTTTAAGGATTACAAAATGCTTCCCTCCCTAAAAGGCTACTGTCTCCATTCTAAAGATGTGAAAGACTCAATAGCTTAAGGAAAACAGGTCCCAGAATTCAACTTTAACCCTCTTTCCAGACCACTTCTTATAGTATATTATTTAACTGTATCTTCTATTTAAACACTCAAAGACAAAATAGCATATAACATGAGCTTCCTCAATATCTTAGCATATTCTCACCTCCTGGCTAGACTGAAAGTTGCTAGAAGATAGTCATCATGCCTTATATTTAGAAATTGCCTATGCTTAGGATAGTACTGAGCACATTCAAATCCACCAATATTTATTGTATACCACCACATGTGGTCTATTAAGATCACTGTATTGGGTCCTGGATACCAAAGATGAAAGATGAAAAACAACACTGGGTGCACTCTGGGGGTTTACATTTTGATGAGAACTCCAAGTAAGAGGCATGTGATAGGACTGTCCAAAATAGGAGGGGAAGTGGATGGTGTTTTAGTAGATCTTGCTATTATTAAGGAGACAAGATGTAGGTAAAACTCTTCTTTCTCTAGCTTGCCTAAGGATGGGAGAGGACAGCTGCTCAAGCCCAAAATGTAAGGATCTGACAATCTCCAGTGCTCCTTTGTTCTGTCCTTTCCACTCTTTGAATCTGACTCAACCTTTCAAACCTTGCTTAGTTCTACCCTCTAGTTCAAACTGCTCCAATTCACACTGTTCTTCCTCAATAAGTCTGTTACTTCCACTCTCCAAATCTATTGATAGTCAAAACCTGTCAAATTCACCTTTGCAACATCCCTACTACCACTCTATGGCAGGATCTCATCAACTCATACCTGAATTATTGCAATAGCATGCTAAGGGTCTGCCTCCCTCAAGTCTTTCCCCCACTTCAAACCATCCTCCATTCAGTCATTAGAGTGACTTTCCTAAATTCAAAGTTCAATCATGCCACTCCTTTACTCAAAAAACACTAGTGGCTCCCTATTGCCTCCAAGATTAATATTTGGCATTCAAAGGTTTTTAAAATCTAGTCCCTCTTCCCTTTCCAGTCTTCCTCCTTTCAGAAACAAATTATTTCTAGAAATATAATCTCTGACCCAGCAAATGACTGACTGACCTCCCTAGTTTCCTTTCAATTCAAACTAAAATACCACCTTCTACACCAAATCTTTTCCAACTCCTCTTAATTCCGGTCCCTTCCCTGTTAATTATCTCCAATTTAGCCTGTAAAGAGTTTGCTTTGTATATAACAGTTTGCATGTCGTCTCTTCTATTAGTGTAAACTTCTTGACGGCAGGGGCTTCTTTTGTCTTTCCGTATCCTTAGTATTTAGCACAATGCCTGGCACACAGGGAACATTTTACAAGGTGACCCAACATGCAATAATAGTATAGAGTTTATAGACTTACAAAGTTGACTTGAGGTAGACAAAGCAAACAAAAGATAATCTGAAAATTCATTTAAAATTTCCAGAATTGGGAAAGGCTCTTTTATAAAATACCCTGAGAAAAGGACCTATGAACAAAATGTTGACAGCAGTTCTTTTTGTGGTGACAAAGAACTGGAAATTGAGGGGATGCCCATCAGTTGAGGAATGGCTGAACAAGTTATGATATATGAACGTGATGGAGTGCTATTGTGCTATATGATGACCTAGCAGACTTCAGAAAAGCCTGGAAAGACTTATGTGAACTGATGCTGAATGGAGTGAGCAGGACCAGGAGACCATTGTACACAATAATAGCAACATTGTGTAAACACCAATTATGATAGACACAGCTCTTTTCAGTAGTTCAGTGATCAAAGACAATTCTAAACGGACTTGTGATGAAAATACCATTCACATCCAGAAAAGGAACTATGGAGTCTGAATGCAGACCAAAGTAAAGTATTTTCACTTTTTAATTGTATTTCTTTTCTCATGGTTTGTTCTTTTGTTCTGATTCTTTTTTCACAACTTGAATAATATGGAAATACGTTTAATATGACTGTATATGTATGTATAACCTATATCAGACTACTTGCTCTCTTGAGAGGGGGAGGGAAAAGGATGAGGGGGAAAAATTTAGAACTAAAAATCTTACAAAAAATGAATGTTGAAAACTATCTTTTGTGTAATTGGAAATAAAATGCAATTATTAAAAGAGCCCCTGAATCTTGAAGGAAACTAAATATTCTAAAATACAAAGACATGAAAGTACATTTCAAGCATGGAAAGCCATCTATTCAAAAGCATGAAGGTGGGAATTTGCAAATCAATAAGTGGACATTTTGGTTGGAACTAATTAAGTAGGCTGGAGCCAGTCTGTTCTCAGGGCTTTAAATGTCAAGTTAAAAAGTTTATAATAGAGGAAATAAAAAGTCATTCAAAATACTTGAACAAGATAACAGATTTCATGGAGACAGAAAGATCTTTAGAAGTCACTTGGTCCAAGTTCTTCATTTTATAGACAATGAAACCAAGACCCCAAGGAAGTTAGCTCAGTAGCCTACATATCAGAGTTACTATGTCCATATTTTAAGAAGGTAATTTTGAAAGTTATGAAGAAGATGGATGTGGCAGAGACCTGAAGCAGGAAGAACAAAGGAGTTTCTTACAAAGTCCTGATAAGGGATTGAAATAGGGTAATGAGCCTGTAATTAGGAAAACTATACAAGACTCAATAAGATTTGGCAATTGATCACATATGGAAGATGAAAGAATTCAGAATGACTACAAGGATGGGATTTTAAAGGGAAGTGTGAAGGCAGAGATTTAGGGTAGGAAAGAGAATGAACTTTTTTAGATCTGATAAATTTCAAGATGCTTTCAAATAAAAAGGGATCCCTGCTGATTTCATTATCACTTAGAAAATCACAAATAACAATATTTTTGTTTTGCTGTATTTTAAAACCTATTTTGTTAAAAATTTCTGAATTACAATTTAATCTGATTGTGATTTCACTGGGAGTTTTGTGGATGTCTGTAGTTGGATATTTCTGCTTAAGAACATAAATAATGGGGGCGGCTAGGTGGCACAGTGGATAAAGCACCGGCCCTGGAGTCAGGAGTACCTTGGGTTCAAATCCGGTCTCAGACACTTAATCATTACCTAGCCGTGTGACCTTGGGCAAGCCACTTAACCTCATTGCCTAGCAAAACAAATAAACAAACAAACAAATAAATAAATGGATAAATGAATGAATAAATGAATAAATAAATGAATAAGTAGATAGATAGACAGATAAATAAATAAATGATGGTGTTATCTAGCAGTTAGTTTGGTGAAAGGGGACTCTAATCTTCAAGGAAATCAATCAAAGCTGAATATGATGATGAAGCTTGTCCTTCGATCTCAAAGAAGACCATGACATCAGGGAGGTGATGCCATGACAAGCACATATATTGGATTTGAATAAAGGGTGCTGTGCTAAACCACCTGCCTTACTTTTCTCTCCAGAGCCACCTGGATCCAGTAGCTAGACATAGATCTGGACACCTGGAGATAATCCAGGGTTAAGTGGCATGCCCACAGTCATAAAGCTCAGGAGAGAACAGGAGTGTGAATTTGACCTCAGCTATCTGCTAAGGCTAAACATCACATTTAGGAGTCACCTATAAAGAGACAAATGAATCTATATGGATCTGATGAAAGGATTGGAGGTATAGGGAATTAGAGGAATCTTCTAATGAAGAATCAAAAATGGAGTCTAGTGAAGTGAATAGCCAGATCACTGAAAGAAAATGGGATTTTTCAAAAGAAGAGTTCTATGAAGGTAAAAAGGCATCAAATATTAAGGAAGAGAAAAATTCCCTTGAAAAAGATGGGTTGCCAATGAAAGGGTAAAAAAAGATTTCAAAGTGTCTATATTCCATGTGGCATGGGAGGGTCCTTGTAGGGGGAAGGAAAATTCAGAGTATGATTCCAGTCTGCCATTTCCAGCTTAGTGAATGAGATTTTTTTTTCTTTTCTTTTTTTTTGCAAGGCAAATGGAGTTAAGTGGCTTGCCCAAGGCCACAAGCTAGGTAATTATTAAGTGTCTGAGGCTGGATTTGAACTCAGGTACTCCTGACTTTAGGGCAGGTGCTCCATCCACTGCGCCACCTAGCTGCCCCCTTTTTCTTTTTTAAGAAAGATTTTATTTATTTTGAGTTTTACAATTTCCCCCCATTCTTGCTTCCCCTCCCCCTCCCCCTCCCCCGAAGGCATTGTTAGTCTTTACATTGGTTCCATGTTATACATTGATCTCAGTTGAATGTCATGACAAGAGAAATCATGGGATTCTTTTTTTTTTAGGTTTTTGCAAGGCAAATGGGGTTAAGTGGCTTGCCCAAGGCCACACGGCTAGGTAATGATTAAGTGTCTGAGACCGGATTTGAACCCAGGTACTCCTGACTCCAGGGCCGGTGCTTTATCCACTGCACCACCTAGCCGCCCCGGGGATTCTTTTTCTAACAACTAAACTGTCTTATTAGAAGTTCCTAGCACAGGACTTTTCATCTCTGCACCTTTGCACAGGCTCTCTCTCTTGCTTTAAATACATTCCCTCCCAGCCTCCAACTCCATCTCCACTTTTATATGAAGCTCACTAAGGTCACATCCTCCAGGAAGCCTTTCAAAAAACTTTTGGTGCCTTCACCCATTCTGAAGCAGTTAATCTCCTCCTTACTCGCCCAAAGGGCTTTGGGCTCACACTGCATATATTCTGTGTGCTACACGTGGCTCATCCCTACTAGGGGAGGGATTGTTTCCTTTTCTATCTCCCTCCCTCAACTTCCTAAAGTGCTCCAGGAATGAAAGGCCTAAAGAGTACTCTAGGAAGGGCAACAATGGAGTTTTCATAAGGGTGGAGAGATTGGATTAAAGGAGGGGAAGAGGGGCGTGTCACAGTGGATAGAGCACCAGCCTTGGAGTCAGGAGTACCTGAGTTCAAATCCAACCTCAGACTCTTAATAATTACCTAGCTGTGTGGCATTGTGCAAGACACAACCCCATTGCCTTGCAAAAAACTAAAAAAAAAAAAGAGGATGTTCTGAAAAGGAGGAAATGAGGTTCTAAAGAGGGTTAGGTGTTGAGCTATGGTCAAAATAATAAGGTGGAAGAGTGCCTAGACCACTGGGCCTGTTATCGGAAAGACCTGAGTTCAAATCTAACCTAAGATGCTTAGTAGCTGCGTGACCCTGGGAGAGTTAACTTTTACTGTCTGCCTCAGTTTCCTCATCTATAAAATGAGCTGAAGGAAATGGCAAACCGAACCAGCATCTCTGCCAGGAAAACCCCAAACAGGGTGACTTTAGAGATGGGCACAACTGAAAGACGACAGCGCGACAACATCCTGGAGACAAATGAACGGGGGGCGGGAGGGAAGGTTGGGAAAGTCCACGAAGGGGAGAGGGGCTAGCTAGCTGGAGGGGGGAGGGGAGCGTGGGGGAGGGGAGGGCTCTCTCGGCCGGCGGGGGCGCGGAGCGGGGCCTGGGCGGGCGGCGCCCCCGGGAGGGCTCGGGCCGGGCCTTCCTCACCAGTATTTGACCAGCTCCTTGTAGCGCGGCCCCAGGACCTTGCTCAGCATCGCCGCCCGCTCCTCGGCCCGTCCAGCCGCGCACTTCAGGGTCACCCCGGTGCTCAGAGGCGGGACGCACTGCGCAGGCGCCTTCGAGGCCCCCGCCGCCCGGGCTGCCCTCGCCGCCGCCTGTGCGCCTGAGAGCAACCGCCGCCCGCGTCCGCGCCTCAGGGTCACCTCTGACCCCGGGCGCCCAGCGCCGGCGCCGCCGCAGTCCCGCCTTGGGTCCGCGCGAGACTTCCTCGGGCCGTTTAAAAAAAAAAGTTTTGCTCCAAAACTTTATTTAGAGTAACTGAAAGGGTAAAGGTCAAAAGTTGAGTGACAGGTGAGGAGAGGGCGAGGGGGAGGGGAGGAAGATACTCTGCCTCCTGCTCTGACGTCACAGGCAGCCTGGTTGCTGGCGCCCCCTGTCCACTGCTCCCTGAACTACAAGAGATTGCTGTTGCAACCTCACTGTTGGAAAGAGCTCCGCGGTCAGGGAAGCACTGGGTTCAAATCCCGCTTCTCACACTATCTGGACAAGTCCCTTGACATCCCTCGGTCTCACTTTCCTTATTTGTAAAATGGAGTTGACAATAGATATCTGTAAAACTGCAAACCTTAAAGCATGATATAAATTTATTATAATATCATCTATTCTGTATGACATTATATAGAATATCAGCTATCATGAGATGAATTGCATCTTTGTGGGATTTCTCCGATTCTGGGGACTTGCACAAAAATACATTTTTGTTGAATTTAGAATTTCTCTAGCGTCTGTAATTGGATGGATCCTAAGAGGACATCCGGTCCCTACAACACCACCATTCCCATTTTCCAGGTGGAGAAACTGAGACCTAAAAAAGGGCCAGGGAATTTGATAGAAAGAGTTAATGGCTGAGTTGAGATTCAAACTCATGTCTCCTGACTAACATATCTGGCACAATTTCCCCTGCCGCTTCCTACAAAATAAGAAGCAAAAAGCAATTCAGTTTTCCAGATGGCACTGGTTTTTTACTTCTTTCCCTGTTTTCAATACCTCCAACAAATAGTCAACCAGCTTCCACTTGAAAATCTCCAGTAATTGGAATTCAATAATTTATGAATGAAAGATCTTTTTTTTTTAAAAGTTCCAGGTGCTAGATTAAGCCTAGTGGATAAAATACAAAAATAAAGGTATTTTCTGCCTCCACTGAGTACACATTGTAATAGTAGGTGACAGACACACAAATGAAATCCCACCTCTGCCCCAGATATTTCCCTGTTCCCCCTACCTGAGTTCCTTCTAGATTCAGCTCCATCTCCATAACTTGTCTATAACATTCCATCTCCCTGCAGACTCTGTCTCTAATTTTAAGGGGCTTGTCCAGCACCTCCACAGCCTCCTTTCCAGTTACAGTGGACAATGATAACATCTGAATTAATTCTTCATTAATTAACCTCCTTCCATCTGCATCTAAGTGATTTTTCATGGGGTAGGGGGTAGGGTACACTGTTCAAAGCCAGAGCACTCATTGGTCCTTATGGGGAGGTGGATTATTCCTTGCTCCCTATTCCTACATTCAGGCCCCCTTCCCAGTAATCCCTGTCACTCAATAATCTCTCCTCTTTGAAGGTTCATTCAGTCCCTATTTATCTCACAACCATGAGTGGTGCTATTGTTCTTGACCTTGCAGGATGCTCTTCTTCCTTCCTTGAGGAATTTATAACTGGTTCATAGTCCCTCTCTCCTCCCCAACTCCTGCTCTCCTACCAAAGGGACTTCAACTTACATATTGCAGTTTGTCCTTCATTCTCTGGAAGACCATGACATCAGGGAGGTGATGCCGTGATGGGCCAGTGCATTGGATTTAAGTGAGGGGTTGCTGTGCATATTCACCAGCCTCACTTTTTCCTCAAGAATCAACTGAGTCTAGAGGCCAGATGTGAATCAGGACAGGTGGAGATGACCCCGAATGCAGTGGGAAAATGTGATCTTTATAAGCAGTTTTCAGTTTGACTGAGGGAATGAATGCCTATTCATTCATGAGTAGAAATTAATGAAGGGGGCGGCTAGGTGGCATAGTGGATAAAGCACCCGCCTTGGAGTCAGGAGTACCTGGGTTGAAATCCGGTCTCAGACACTTAATAATGACCTAGCTGTGTGGCCTTGGGCAAGCCACTTAACCCCATTTGCCTTGCAAAAAAAATAAACCTAAAAAAAAAAGAAATTAATGAAGGAAGGATAGAATTAATAGAAGGGTTAAAAAGATTGAGAGGTAGAGTCAATTAAAAGGAAAAGAGTTAAGAGTAGGGGTGGGAAGAGAGCTCCAAGAGAGGGTTGCTATCTGGAGAGGGAAGGTTCTAAATTGGGAGGGCCTCCAGAGAGAAGAAGGTGGACATTGGGGAAGGGTGAAAGGAGAAGGGAACTGAAGGAGGGGAGGGAAGAGTAAGGGAGGAGAAGAATGAAGGATGGAAGAGGAAAAGAAAGAATAGGGGTGGAAAAAGTAGGAGGAGGGGAATTGTGCATTTCCTATAGGCCACTCCTCTGTTGCACATAGATCAAATCATACTCTTTATTTTTGCCATTGCTCACAAAGTTCCACATTCATTTTCATGAGCTCTGAAATTCTTTTATCTCAACATAATCTGTTGTCATTTCAACTCTCCTTCTACCTTGAAGTTCTTTTAGACCTTTATCTCATTTTTCTTTTTCTTTTTTTTTCAAGGCAATGGGATTAAGTTACTTGCCCAAGGTCACACAGCTAGGGAATTCTTGTCTGAGGTCAAATTTGAACTCAGGTCCTCCTGACTCCAGCTGCCCCCCTCATGCTTTCTTGAACCCTCCAACCCTTAGGTTTTTTGCCCCCCCCCCCCCGGCCATATTCCCTGCTAGATTCTCCTTCCTTTCCTATTTTGATCCCTTGGTGAAGTAGTTCAATTGTAAATTGGCACCTTTTTCTCTTAAAGACCCTACCTCTTTATTCCAGTAAAGATCTTGCCCAGTCAACTCCAGCCTTGGGTTACCCCCACTCTCTGTTGTCTTTGCTCCTATTCATATGGTGCTGGGGTGAAATTCACAAAATCTAGCTAACTGGATCCACAACAAATTTATATCATTTCAGGAACCCTCACTAAGCAAGGTAGTACTTTTGTACCTTCCTAATTGCTAGGTGGACCCCAAATTGCATTCTGGAACCTGAGTCAGGAAGATTCATTTTCATGAATTCAAATCCAGCATCAGACACTTACTAGCTGTGTGACCCTGGTCACTTAACACTGATTGCCTCCAGGTCCTCATCTATAAAATGGGCTGGAGAAGTAAATGGCAAACCATTTCAGTATCTTTGCCAAAACAAAAAACCCACATAGGTAATGAAAAGACATTCTCAACTGTAAAATGAATTAACAAAAACTTGATTTTTTAAAAAAGCCTTTTATTACCCATCTAACTACCCATTCTTCCTGTACTTTAGATTAAGCCCCCCTGTTCTTCTTTCTAGTGACATTGGCCTCAGACAAGACACTGTATCTCTTAGCTCTAGGCATTTTGGCTGTCTTCCATCTTTAGATCACCCTCTTTCCTCATCTCTGCCTTCTGGTTTCACTGGCTTCATTCAAATCCAGGTAACTTCCTATCTTCTAAAAGAAGTCTTTCCCAGCCCTCCTTACTCTTAGTGCCTTCCCTCAGAGACTATCCTCACTTATCCTTTATTTATCTTCTTTTTACATGGTTAGTATTTCATTTGCTTATCTGGGTCAGAACACTCATAAATATCAGGATTGGTTTAATTAAAATACAGGAAACTTTAGAAAAATTCTGGGAAAATTCAGAAACAGCTAGACTAAAAAGAATGTCATAGGATTACTAGCAGGATTGTTTATTAATTTCTAAGAAAGCAGCATTTAACTCCATTGAAAGTGAAGTGCAAGGAAAACTGAAAAATATAGGATTCTTGGCTCAGTAAGAAGGCAGATGAAATTGAGTTTTACACTGAGAGAAACAATACAAAGTATTTTTATGATGCCCTGAAGGCTATTTATGGGCAAAAGGCCTATGCAAGGGCAGCTAGGGGATTAGGATAGAGCACTGGTTGTGGAGTCAGGAGGACCTGAGTTCAAATATGACCTCAGACACTTAGTAATTACATAGTTGTGTAATCTTACATAAGTCACTCAACCCCTCCAACTCCCCCCTCAAAAAAAGGCCTATGGTACATTTCAGCTACCCAATGGTGATGATGATGATGATGATGATGCTTGTCTTTCCTTCTGGAAGAAGACCATGACATTAGGGAGATGATGCCATGACAAGTACATGAATTGGATTTGAGTGAGGGGGGGGCTAAATTACCAGCTTCACTTTCTCCTCCAGAGCCATCTGGATTCAGGGGCTAGATATGGCAGGATGACTGGAGATGGCCCTCAGGGACAAGAGTCATATTGACTAGTGATAAGGACATGATCTCAGAAAGAGGGGCTGAATACTTATACAAATAATCATCGATCAATGCTGAAGCCATAGGCAACATACTTGAGATTGAAGCCAATTCCTCTCTAGTTGAACTTCCAACTTTAGAAGAGGTTTTGAATGCCATTAGGCTCCTCTTGTGAGATAAAGTACCTGGTACTGAATTCTATTCTAGCTTAGATTTACAATGCACAAGATACACTGCTCATTCAAAAGCTGAATGAAATCTTTCAGGTTATATGGTAAGAGGAGATTAAACCCTAGGAGTTCAATGCAGTCTCCATTGTTCATTTATATAAAGGAAGGGAAATAGACTGTCCTGTGTTAATAGGGTGGGGATGGGTAGGTGGGGTTGGGGAAGGCCTCTTCATAGTCATTATTGTCAAGATTCTTGTCAGAATCCTCCTTAATAAGCTGATCCTTCACTTAAAAAATGATCATCTATTCGAGAACCAGTGTAGATTCAGAAAGGGCTGAGGAATGGTTGACATGGTGTTTGATGCTTGCAATTCCAGGAGTAATGTCAGGAACACAAGAGAGATCTATATACAATATTCCTTGATCTGACTTAGGGCTATGGTATTATCAACTGTGAGGGTTCCTGGAAAATTCTGGTCAAATTTGGTTGCCTGGAGAAGTTCATAGGTATTGGATGACAGTTCCACAATGGCATGCTTGAATAGGTACTTGGTAATGGATGGTACTCTCAAGCTTTCTCATTCACCAATGAAATGAAGCAGGGCATGATATTTTCAGCAATGCTGTCAGACACCTTCAATGAGGACAAAAATGGCATCAAGGTCAGCTATTGCTCTGCCTCTAAATTATTTAACTTGAAAAGGCTATAAACCAAGACTAAAATGGAGGGATAGTTGGTTCCTGACATTTTGTTAGCAAACTCAATGAAACCTCTCAAGTTGAGATGCAACAAAAATGTGGTTCAATTCTCTATTGCTTGTATTAATTTTGATATGACAACGAACATCATCCAGCACCATGTCGTCTACATTTGGAATTATTACTTATCGCAAATGGAGAGATTTTGAATGCTGTGGATAATTTCATTTACCTTGGTACTATACTTTCCAGGGATGTACACAAAGATGATGCAATGCCAGAGATATCTGAATGTTTGGAAGGTCCAAAGGAAAGTATAGGAGAGAAGAGGTATTAGACTGAAGATCTACAGAGCCATTGTGCTGATCTCATTCCTATATGCCTGTGAAATCTGGACAGTCTATTAGTGCCAAGTCAGGAAACTGAATTGCTTCCATTTGAATTGTCCCAGGGAGAGTCTGAAGATCATCTGGCAAGATAAGGTATCAGACACTGAGCTCCTTTCTCGAGCTAAACTGCTAAGCATTCAAAACCTACTGCAGAGTGCAATTTCAATGGGCTGACCCCCTTGACTGAAGGCAGATGCTCCCATGGAGGTCAGAAGAAATAATACAAGGTTACCCTTAAGATCTCTCTGAAATATGATTTCTCTGTCATCACATTCAACTGAGATCAATACATAACATGGAACTAGCAGAGTGCCTTCTGTGGGGGGTGGGGGGAGGGAAGCAAGAATGGGGGGAAAATTGTGGAGCTAAAAATAAATAAAATATTTCTTGAAAAAAAGATCTCTCTGAAGGACTTTGGAATCCATTGTAAGACATGGGAGAACCTAGCACCTCCTCAAAGAAGGTGCTGTGCTCTATGAGCAAAGCACAATTACAGTAGCTTAAAAGCTACAAATATGAGCTGTATAAATGAAGGGACATTTTTATTCCAAATGTTCATATGGTCTTTGGTACCTGACCTGTATTAAAGCCTTCTGAGCTTGTACTGGTCTGCTTAGCCACAATTGACCACACCATACATGTACACTGACAAAGTGATATTATTTTAGTCTTCTTTGAGTATCATGTAACAGGCACTTCTAGTCACTGGAGATACAGATCTAATAAAATGGAACCATTCTCAGTTCCATGAGAGAAGCAAGAAGATAGATAAAGATTTGTAAAATAAATATAAAGAGAATACATCAAATCATTAAGCATTTATTAAGGACTTGATATGTGCCAGCGCAGTGTTCAAGTCTGGGAGGAAAATAAAGGCAAAAACAATTCTTGCCTGCAAGGAGCTTACAATCTAACAGAAGTGACAACCTGCGAACGAATAAATAGGAAGTGAGCTATGTAAAGGATAAATAGGAAATAACACAGAGAGGGAGAGGGCACTAGAATTAAGGTGTGCTGGGAAAAGCTTCCAGTAAAAGAATGGAACTTTAATTGGAAATTAAAAGAAGTCAAAGAGGTCAAGATTTCAGGTGGAAGAGCTTTCCAGGTATGGAGGAGAGTCAGAAAAAAAGTTTGATTGAGAGAGATGGAGTATTTTGATTGGAGACTGAGCAGGAAACCAGTATCACAGGGTTGAAAAGTATGTGTTGGGGAGCAAGGTGTAAACAGACTGCAAAGATAGGCGGGGGCTAGGTTATGAAGGACTTTGAATGTCAAACACATCATTTTATTTTTGATCTAGAAGACAATTGGGAGCCACTGGAGTTGATTGAGCAGGTTAGTAAGATAATGGGGTCTACATTTTGGAAAATTACTTTAGTGACTGGATGGAAGATGGATGGGACTGGAGGAAAACTTAAAGGCAGATAGACCTACCTGTAAGCTATTAAAATAATTCAGTGTTTGAAAAATTATTATTTTTATTTCTTATTATTTAATTTTTCCAATTATATGTAAAAATAATTTTCAATGTTCATTTTAGTAGAGTTTCCTCCTCTTCCTTCCCACCCTCCACTCTAGGAAAGCAAGTAATTTGATAGAGGTTATACATATATAATTGTGCTATATATGTTTGCATATTAATGTGAAAGAAGAATCAGAATGTGATTTTTATGAGAAGGAAAAAGCAAAAAATGAATTTAAAGGAATTTAAAAAGATGAAAATAGCATGCTTTGATCTGCATTCAGATTCCACAGTTCTTCTCTGGATGTGGATAGTATTTTCCATTGTAAGTCTTTGATCACTGTATTGTTGCATTTTCCATTATAATTCTTTGAGAACTGCCTTTGATCATTATATTTCTGAGAAGAGCCAAGTCTATCATGGTTGATCATTACACAGTGTTACTGTTAAGTTGTACAATGTTCTCCTGGTTCTGTTCACTTCACTAAGCATCAGTTCATGTAAGTCTTTCCAAGTTTTTTGAGATGTGCTTGCTCATGGTTTCACATAGAGCAATAATATTCCATTATATTCATATAACACAACTTATTCAGCCATTCCCCAACTGATGAGCATCCTCTCAGTTTCCAATTCTTTGCCACCACAAAAAGCTGCTTTAAATATTTTTGTGCAAGTGGGTCTTTTTCCTTTTGTTATGATCTCTTGGGGATACAGGCCTAGTAGTGGTCTTGCTGGATCAAAGGGCATGCAGAATTTTTTAGTCCTTTAAGCATAGTTCTAAATTGCTCTTCAGAATGGTTGGAACAATTCACAACTTTACCAACAGTATACTAATGTCCCAGTTTTCCCACATCTCCAACATGGATCATTTTCCTTTTCTGTCATATTAGCAAAGGGCAGCTTGGAGGCACAGTGAATACAGCACTGGTCTTGGAGTCAGGAGGATGGGAGTTCAAATTTCACCTCAGGCACTTGACAATTACTAGCTGTGTGACCTTGGGCAAGTCATAACCCTGATTGCCTCATATCCAGGGCTATCTCCAGTTGTCCTGATTTATATCTGGCCAGAGAAAGTGAGGCCGGTGACTTAGTATAGCCACCCCTCACTCAAATCCAATTCATGTGCTTGTCGTGGCATCACCTCCCTGATGTTACGGTCTTCTTCAAGAATGAAGGATAGACATTCATATTAGCCAACCTGGAAGGCATATGATGGTTCTTTAAAGTTGTTTTAATTTTCATTTCTCTAATTAATAGTGATTGAGAGCATTTTTTCATATAACTATACTTAGCCTTAATTTCTTCATCTGAAAATGGTCTGTTCATATCCTTTGACCATTTATCAATTGGGGAATGATTTGCATTCTTGTAAATTTGACTCAGTTCTTTATATATTTTAGAAATGAGTCCTTTATCAGAAACACTGGCTGTAAAATTGTTCCCCAGCTTCTTGTTTTTTTTCTAATCTTGGATGTATTGGTTTTGTCTGTGAAAAACACTTTCAATTTAATAGAATCAAAATGGTCCATTTTGCATTTCATAATGTTCTCTATCCCTTCTTTGGTCATAATTTCTCCTTCTCTTCATAGATCTAGCAGGTAAACAATTCTTTGCTTTTCAAATTAGTTTATGTTATTACCCTTTATGACTAAATCGTATATCCATTTGACCTTATTTTTGTATAGGTGTGAGATGTTGGTCTATGCCTGGTTTCTGTCATATAGTTTTCCAGTTTTCCCAGGAAATTTTTGTCAAAAAAGTGAGTTTTTATCCTAGAAGCTGGAGTCTTTGATTTTATCAAATAGGAGGTTAGTTATTTACTACTGGGGCTTGTGAATCTAACCTATTCCACTGAATTACTCCTTGATTTCTTAGCCAATACCATTAGCTTTGATAACTGCTATTTTATAATATAGTTTTAGATCTGGTATGGTTAGACTACCTTCATTTTGTTTTTTTATTAATTCTCTTGATATTTTTGATCTTTTGTTCTTCCAGATAAATTTTTATTATTATTTTTCTGTTTCTATAAAATAATTTTTGGGTAATAATTCAGTCTTGAGATGATGAGGGTCTGCAGTATAGTGGAAGTGTCAGAAGAGAGACAGAGGCCTTTTCAAGGAATGCTGTAAAGGGAAAATGGATGAACCTTGGCAACAGCTTTGGATATGAGAGAATGAGGAGACCAGGATGACTCATGGGATAAATTGAAGATAATCTCAGAGGGAAGGCATTAAAAATCTTAATTCCTGTAGACAATGAGTTTTTAATTGAGACTTGAATAAAATCATGAAAGCCAAGAGGCAGAGATGAGGAGGGGAGAGAGATCCAGGGATGATAGGCAGTCACTGAAAATACTGTGGAGTTGGGAGAAAGATTGTCTTCTCTGAGAAACAGCAAGGAAGCCAGTATCACCAGATCTCAACAGTAGGGGTGATGGTAGGGAAGGACAAGGTAAGATGTAAAAAGACCCTAGGTGAAGACCAGATTATGAAGTGTTTTTGAAATCAAATAGAAGTTTTTATATTTGATCCTGGAGGTCATAGGAAACCACTGGATTTTATTGAATGTGGGTGTGTGGGTGTGTTTGGGGACGAGACAAAGATAGAGAGACAAAAACAGAGACAGAGAGACAGACAGAAACAGATCCAGAGAGACAGACAGAAACAGAGCCAGAGAGAGACAGACAGAGACAGAGACAGAGACAGAGACAGAGAGATTTACGGTAGGAATTTAAAAAGATCAGTTTGACAGTCAACTGGAGGATGCACTGAAATGAGGAGAGACTTAAGGCAGGAAGACTAAGCAGCAGATAATTGCAATAGTTTAGCCATTCATTGAGATTTCTTTGTATTATGTTCCTCAGCTCCAACCAGGGGAATATAGTACTATCACCTACAGGAAATCTGCTTCACCTACATATATAGAGCCTAGGCTCTAGTCACACCTAGGATTGACACTGAATAAACTTATTTACCTATAAACTCATAAACTTTGTTCCTTTGAGTGTCAAAGCCTCAGTTTTCACCTCTATAAAATGAAGCAGATTGGAATAAAATTATTTCTAAGGTTCCCTCCCCCTACTCTAAATTTGAGCTATTGGATGAGTAGAATAGATATTTAATAATTGCTTATTCATATAAATTGAGATATGATCATCTGGTCTAACTCTGAATTAATGCTCTAATACTTTCCCCAAGAGTCAGGGTTATTGTGGGATTCATAGGGAATATAGAAAAAGGAGGATTGATCAACTTCCTCATATGTTCTTACTTTTAAACACCACACCTAGTAAAGAAATGGCTCACAAACCTAGAACTTAAGAATTCTAATAAGATTTATTGAAGGACATAGAGGTCTTACTTAGGGAATTAGAAAGAATTTGGGATGCTCTTCAGGTTAGGTTGACACCATCCTTTCACTAAAGCTCATCCATTGGAGTGGGAGTTGTTCAGTTGTTTGAACTGCATTTTATTCTTTGTGACCCCAATTGGGGTTTCTTGCTAAGGACACTAGAAGGGTTGTCCATGTCCTTCTCCAGTTTATTTTACAAATGAGGATATTGAAGGGGGGGGAGGGGCAGCAACTCCAGGAATTTTAGAAAAACTGCAGCACCCAAAATGGAGTACCAACATCAGAGAGAGCTCACTTGGTTCCCTTTTCTTTATATATATAGAAAAAGTCCCATCTGGAAGCAATTGACTGAATGAGATGACTAGAATAAAATCAGAAAACTGTAGAAATCTGTTATTTATAGCCCTGGGAAACAGGGTGCTACAAAAAACCAACTTCCTGTGGGCTGAGATAAGCTTTGTTACAATTCTGAAAACTGGAAGAAATTTTCCCAGTTGCTAAGAGGGAAAAAAAGTATCCAAAGGAGTTTTGTTGTTTGTTTTATCTTCTAAGTAGTTTTTTCCAGCACCTAAAAAAATGGCCTTGGGGTATATTTCTTGGGAGAGAACAATAGAACTTTTTCTCTGAAGGGGTAACAACTTTCTCTAAGGATTTTACTTACCAATGCTGACCCTGATGGTTAGGGAGGAGAGACTTAAGATAAATATTATGGACAATATTATGGAAGTTACCTATGTAGCCACATATAGAAAATGTGACTTTTGTCTGTATTCTTCAACAAGCAATGTCAATCTGCTTAAAAGGTGTGCTAAATTCGCCCTTGAATTCACATGGGTATTCACAATTAAATGAAACTTATCTTTGCATTTGTTCTCTTATCTAAGAGTTTTAGGGATCTCTCCAAGGGTTCTGCAGTTGTCTGGAGAAGAATAATGGGCTCTGAGCAATAATGTTTGAGAACTACTGACTTTATTCACAAAAGATAATACCTGTTGTTATAATAAATATATTCTTATACAGTCTGGGTATGGCACTGACCCAAACTCTCTCCAAGTTCTCTACTTGGCCAGGACCTGGCTCACTCACCCCATTTGCACTCTAGATTGGGATGATTTTCCCAGCAGAGTGGACACATGGCTACAGCTAGTCTCTCAGAGTCCTAGGGTTAACCCTGCTGTTGAGGAAATACATTACAACTGCTTCATACTCTAGTTCCTGAGCCTCCACCTGTGTGTTTCTTCAGCTACAATGACCCCATGGACTTAAAAAAAAAAGATTCTGAACTTAAGACTTAATAAAGTGATCATTTTCATGTATGACATAGAAATAAAAAAGAGGATTGTGTATATATATACATATATACATATGTATATATATCTATGCAAGTCTTTTATTAAGTACCGCTTACTTTGCCTTTTAAATGCAGTATAAAGTCAACATAGAATTTTTAAAGATGTCCTGCTTGTATGTTTTCTTCTGTTCTCTTTTGTAGGTTAAAAATTTCTTCAATCACCCTCTTTCATTTCCTTTCTTTTTTTTTTGTCAACCATTTCATTAGCCCTATTGTTCCTTTTACCTCCTCTTCAAAAAATTGAAAAAGAAAAAAAAGAAAAACAAGACCCTTATAAAAATACGTATAATCAAACAAAACAAGTTCACATATTGACTGTGTCCAAAATATGTATCTTATTCTCCATCTTGGGTTCATCATTTTTCTGCCAGGAGATTGGTGGCCTGTTTCAAGTATTCTCTGAAAGAGTGATTGGTCATTGTATTGATTAGAGTTCTTAAGTTTTTTAAAGGTGGTTTTCTTTATAATATTGTTATTATTATATATTATTATTTCTGGTTCTGCTCACTGCATTATGCATCAGTTCCTGCAAGTCTTCCCAGGTTGTTCTGAAGCTGTCCCTTTTGTCATTTCTTCTGATGCAATAATATTCCACAACATTCGTACGTAATACTTTACTGAGTCATTCCTCACTTGATGGATTACCCCCCCTTAGTTCCCAATTCATCAATACAATAAAACCAACTATAAATATTTTTTGCACACTAAGTGGTTGCTCTTTTCTTCTAATTCTCATATCTTCTAATTCTCCTCTGTCAGTTCCTTCCACGTCATCAACTTTCTCTGACCTCACTTTTCTCTTTTCACACTTGACTCATTCAATTCCACACTGTCCTCTTTCTCTCCTTGCCCTCTCCCTTGAGTAATGCTCTGCTGATTCTTAGTCATGTATCACCCCCACCTGCCATCTCTGCTGGCTGTTTACTGTTCCTGGAGGAAGCCAGCCAATACACTGGTCAAGTCCAGTAGAAATTCATGTAATCTCAGAGGGCAGCAAGGTGGTGCAGTGGATAGAGCACTAACCCTGGAGTCAGGAAGACCTGAGTTCAAATTCAGCCTCAGATATTTAATTACCTAGCTGTGTGACCTTGGGCAAGTCACTTACTCCCATTGCCCTGCACAAAAAAACCAAAACAAACAAAAAAAGAAATTCATGTAATCTCAACTGAGTGTTGAGATACTACTACTGCAAGCAAAATCTTTTATTCTTTCCTGTTCAATTTTCTATACCACTTCCCTCATTGAATCCCCCAAACTTTTTGTCTCCACAAAACCCCAGCACACCTCCTCATCCCTTTTCCCAGAGACCATAACCTCCTTGGAGCCCTCAATGTCCTGATTGGTGGGTCATTAACACAGGTGCCCATAAGATCTAGGTGAGCCCAGACAACTTTTACTTATTCCATGGCCATGTTCTTGTCAACTACCTTTTTTTTTTTTTTGCAATGCAAACAGGGTTAAGTGGCTTGCCCAAGGCCACACAGCTAGGTAATTATTAAATGTCTGAGACCGGATTTGAACCCAGGTACTCCTGACTGCAGGGCTGGTGCTTTATCCACTGCGCCACCTAGCCGCCCCAAAAGTTGTTCTTTTTTTTTTTTTTTTTTTGGTTTTTGCAAGGCAAATGGGGTTAAGTGGCTTGCCCAAGGCCACACATCTAGGTAATTATTAAGTGTCTGAGGACAGATTTGAACTCAGATACTTCTGACTCCAGGTCTGGTGCTCTATCCACTGCGCCACCTAGCCGCCCCCATATCCAATTCTTCATGAACTCATTTGTTTTTGGTTTGGGTTTTTTTTGGTCAAAGATACTAGAATGGTTTGCCTTTTTCTCCTCCAGCTCATTTTGCAGTTGAAGAAACTGGGCAAATGGAGTGAAGTGACCTGTTCAGGGTCACACAGCTAGTAAGTGTCTGAGGTCAGATTAAAATTCAGGAAGACTCATCTTCCTGACTCCAGGTCCAGGATTTTATGCTCTATTTCCTATGGCTCTACTCAAATCCTCATATCTTTCCAAACCTCAACACTCCTTCCTAGTTACCACCTTATATAATTATCTTCCCTATTTGAATATAAGGGAAGAACAGAAATACTCTCAAGTTTAAATTTATATCTCCAACACTTAGCAGAGTGTCTGGTATTTACACACACACACACACACACACACACACACACACACACACACATATGTAGAGGGCCAGCCCCTGGGAGTGATATTCACATATGGTGACTTTTTCCATCAAAGATATGTCTGGATTATTGCTCATTGTATGGATCCATTGGCTCACCAGTGAACCCTGACCTGGGATAATCTGTGACTCCAGAGGTGGTTGTAAAAGGTTTTTCTGATAGAGAAGTATGCAGATTTCTAAGAACAAATATTGTAAATTTACCCAGGAAATTGTGAAACTGGGTCTCCTTTAATCTGAGATAAGTTTTTGCTATAGAAAGTCTGAGTTTCCAGAAATAAAGTTGGTAGATTTTCACTTCCCAGCCTTTCGTGTTTGGGTATATTTTTCTACCCGACCTGACTCTCAGAAGTTCGTTTCCAGACCCACACCAGAGCTATGGCAGGCTACACACACACACACACACACACACACACACACACACGCATGCACGCACGCACGCACACACATGCACGCATATACGAAACACTTAATAAATGTTTTTTTAATTTTTCCAGCAGCAATTGCTTCCTACTTTGCTGAGAAAATAAGATTAGCTTCCTCCTCTTTGTTCCATACCTGAAGACTTCAAAACTCTTATTCAAGATTTGTGACCTGCAGCCCCGGGTCACACAGCTGGGTGATTGTTGGGTGTCTGGGGCTGGATTTGGACTTGGGTGCTCCTGGCTGGTGCTCTGTCCACTGCACCACCTGGCCACACTTACTATTATTATTATTATTTTCAATTTTAATTTTTACTCTCTCCTTTACTTTATCACTAATGCAATTGTTTTGGGGGGTATTATGTTTACTCTTAAACAAGAATATTTTAGTAATGTATAAAAAAGCATAATTTGTACAAAATAAGAATAAATAAATAAATAACATAAAGTCAAAAAATGAAAAAAAAAAAGATTTAAGACCTGCCCAAACCAATGGTCTTTCCTCAGCCCTCACCCCTTTTGAACTCTCACAAATTTTTATATTGTTGACCACTTTCTTCTCTTAGATTCACAGTTCTTCTCCTTACTGCACCTTCCTATCTGGTTCTTCTTAGTTTCCTTGGTTGGATCATCATTGATTTCAGGATATACATATATATATATATACATTCCCCAAGGTTCTGCTCTGGCTTTCTTCTTTTTCTCATTTTGAATTCTTTTGCTCCCATGGGCTCAAGTATCACCTCTATCTAAATTATCTATATATTCATCCCTAATTTCTCTTTGGGGATTAGTCTTATATTATCCTCTTCCTTGGCTATTTCCTTCTGAATGTTCTAAATTCAATGCACCAAGCAAATCTCGAATAAGATCTCTGTGTGAAGCACTCTTTAAACTTCAAGGTACTATATAAAGGGTAGCTGCTGGTGTTATGATCACCACCTCAAATTATCTTCTTCTGTAATCTTTCCCCTCTTCCAAACATTTCTATTTCTGCTTAGGATATCACCATTCTTCAATTCATCCAGGTTTATAACCTCAAACTCATTCCCACTATATCCATTCAGTTGGCAAGTCGATTTCTGTAATATTTCTCATATTTGTCTCCTTTTCTCCACTCACATAGCCATCACTTTATTTCACACCTTCATCATCTCTTTCCTAGACTATCAAAATAGTCTCTAATTTAGTCTTTTTTAAATATTTTATTTTCCTCCAATTATTTGCTTTTAATAGTATTTTATTTTTTCCAATTATATGTAAAGACATTTTTAGCATT
Organism: Macrotis lagotis; assembly: GCF_037893015.1. Classification (NCBI taxonomy): domain Eukaryota; kingdom Metazoa; phylum Chordata; class Mammalia; order Peramelemorphia; family Peramelidae; genus Macrotis; species Macrotis lagotis. The sequence continues at coordinate 648,718,269 of NC_133666.1, read as the reverse complement.
CATTTTATTTGTTTATTTATTTATTTAGGTTTTTTTTGCAAGGTAGTGGGGTTAAGTGACTTGCCCAAGGTCACACAGATAGGTAATTATTAAGGATCCGAGGTTGGATTTGAACTCAGGTCCTCCTGACTCCAGGGCTGGTACTCTATTCACTATGCCACCTAGCTGCCCCTTTAGCATTCATTTTTACAAGATTTTGAGTTCCACATTTCCCCACCCTTCTTTCTTACTTCCTAAAATGGCAAGCAATTTAATATAGTTTATATATGCACAATCCTGTAAAGCAATTTCCATATTAGTCACAGATGTGAAAGAAGAAATAGACCAAAAGGATGAAACCATGAAAAAAATAAAAGTAAATGTAATCTGCATGCAAAGTCCATCAGTTCTTTCTCTGAATGGAGATTGCATTTTCCATGTTGAGTCCTTTGTAATTGTCTTGGATCTTTTTGTTGCTGAGAAGAGCTGCCATTCATAGTTGTTCATTACACAATGTTTTCAATGTGTACAATGTTTTCCTGGTTCTCCTTATTTCACTTTTTATCAGTTTGTAAACGTCTTCCTAGGTTTTTCTGAAATCTACCTGCTCATCATTTCTTATTGTACAATAGTATTCCATTACAATTCTATCATTCCCATACAACAACTTGTTCAACCATTCCCCAATTGATGGACAGCTCAACTTTCAATATTTTGCCACCACAAAAAGAGCTGATATATTTTTACAATTACATATAAAGATTGTTTTCTTTTTTTAATTTTTTTTTTATTTTTCAAGGCAATGGGGTTAAGTGGCTTACCCAAGGCCACACAGCTAGGTAATTATTAAGTGTCTGAGGCCAGATTTGAACTCAGGTACTCCTGACTTCAAGGCTAATGCTCTATCCACTGCACCACCTAGCCGCCCCAAAGATTGTTTTCTTAAACTAAAAAATTATTAACCAATTTATTTTTCCAATTATATATAAGGATAATTTCAACATTCATTTTCTGTTATTTTTCTTTCTAATTTTTCCAATTACATGTAAAGCTAAATTTCAGCACTCATTTTTTGTAAGATTTTGAGTTCCACATTTTTCTCCCTTTCTCCTTTCCCTCCTCCCTCTCCTTGACAGTGAATAATCTGATATTGGTCATATACATGTAATTTTGTAGTTTTCTCCCTCTCACCCTTTCCTCCCCCCCCCACTCTAAGATAACAAGGAATTTGATATAGGTTATATATATATATATCACACATTTCCATTTTAGTCATTCTGTGATAGAAGAATTGGAATAAAATAAAAAGAACACTAGAAAGAAAAAACAAAAAAATAAATTAAAAAGTGAAAATAGTAAGTTTTTATCCTTTGATCCAGTCATACCATTGCAAGGTCTTTATCCCAAAGAGATCATAAAAAATAGGGAAAAAAGCCTACATGTACAAACATATTTATAGCAGCTCTTTTTCTAATGGCAAAGAATTGGAAATTGAGGGAATGCCCATTAATTGGGGAATAACTGAAGAAATTATGATATATGAATTTGATGTAATACTATTGTTATATAAGAAATCATGACCATGTAGATTTTAGAAACGTCTGGAAAGATTTGCATGAACTGATGCTGAGCGAAGTGAGCAGAACCAGGAGAACAATGCACACAACAGCAACAATTTGAAATGATCAACTATGATGGAAATATCTCCTTTCAGCAGGCCAGTGTTCAAGGACAATCATAAAAGACCTGTTATGGAAAATGCCATCCACACTCAGAGAAAAAATGAGAGTCTAAATGCAGAGCAAAGCATACTATGTTCACTTTTAAAACTTAATTTATGTTTTTTTTTCTTTCTTATATTTCCTCCCCTTAGATCTAATTCTTCTTTCACAATATAACCAATATGGAAATTTATTAAATATGATTGTACAAGTTTAGCAGATTCTTCACTGCCATGGGGAGGAAGGAGGGAAAGAAGGGTGATAGAAAAATGTGGAACTCAAAAGGATAAATGGCATGTAATTGAAAAAATAAAGTTAAAAAAAAGTATGCTTTGATCTGCAATCTGATTCCATTGTTTTTTCTCTGGATGTGGATAGCATTTTCCATTATGATTCTTTTAGAATTGTCTTTGATTACTGTATTGTTGAGAAGAGCTAAGTCTATCATAGTGGATCATCACACAATTTTGCTGTTATTGTGTACAATGTCTCTGGGTCTGCTCACTTCATTAAGCATCAGTGTATGCAAGTCTTCCCAGGTCTGAAATCCATCTACTCATCATTTCTTACAGCACAATAATATTCCAGTATATTCCATATATCACAACTTGTTCGATCATTTCACAATTAATGGGCATCACTTCAATTTCCAATTCTTTGTCACCAAAAAAAAAGAACTGCTACGAATATTTCTGTAAATATAGGTCTTCTTTCTTTTTTTAATTTGGTAATCTCTTTGGAATACAGCTCTATTAGTGGTATTGCTGGATAGGGTATGCATAGTTTTATAGCTCTTTAGGCATAGTTCCAAATTGCTCCCCCAAATGGCTGTATCAGTTCACAACTCCATCTACAATGCATTAGTATCCCAGTTTTCCACATCTCCAACACTGATCATTTCCCTTTTCTGTCTTGTTAGCTTATCTGGTAGATAGGAAGTAGTACCTCAGAGTTGTTTTAATTTGTATTTCTCTAATTAATAGTAAGAACATTTTTATATGACTATAAATAGCTTTAATTTCTTCTTCTAAAAACCGTTGGTTCACATCCTTTGACTATTTATCAATTGAGGAATGACTTGTATTCTATTAAATATGACTCAGTTCTCTATATAATTTAGAAATGAAGCCTTTATCAGAAACACTGGTACTAGACTTCTGGTCAAGATGGCAGAGAGAAGCCAGGAATTTTCTTAAGCTCTCCTGGATTTCTCTCAGAAATGATATTAATCAAGCCTCTAAACACATTTTGGAGCAACAGAACCCACAAAAGAACAGAGTGGAGGTGGTGGGTTTAGGGGGTAGGATTATGAGTCTATCCAAGGTAGAGAACAGAAACCCAGGACACAGGTGGCAGGGTAAGGTGGGCACTGACCTGGGGTTCTTGCCTAAGGGAGAGATTTCCGGTGGAACTCCCTTGGAGTTTGAGTTTAGTGGATTAGCTGTGCAATGGGCAGACTGGGAGAACTTCAACACAGGTGCCCTTGACCCCCATTCAGCTGGTGTGACTGGACTGTACATCAGACCTGGATGTACAGCCTCTGGGGTTCCCAAGCCTAAGGGCCTAACCCAATGAGCAAGACACAGATGTTTCTACTATTCAGTTCACAACAACCCAGGAATAGCTGGCAACTCCAAAGAGATGGTCCAGAGAGCAAGCTGTTGGTGTTTTTGATACTGATAGCAAGTCTCTAGGGCTCTCTACACTGAAGGTCTGTGAGTGGTCCCTCCCTCAACACAAGAACCTTGGGATAGTGCCCAGTTACAAATCTCAAAATGAGTAAGAAAGGTCAGAGAAAAGCAGGGTCTAATGAAAGGTGCCTTTGAGTTAAGAATGGGCAAAACATCATCTCAGAAGTACTACATGTGAAGCTGTGGAGAAAATTATGAATTAGTCTCCCCATCTTGGAAGAGTTCAAAACAGATTTTTCAAAATTAAGTAGAAAAATTGAGGAGAAAAAGGTAAGAGAAATTCAACATTTTTTAAATTCAACATCTTGCAACAAAAATTGACAGAAGAAAACACATTGGGCAAATGAAAAATAATATGGATCAAATGAAAAAGGAGAGGCAAAAGTTAAGTTAAGATATTATTTCCTTGAAGAATAAGCTGGGGCTAGTGGAGGCTAATGATTCCATGAAACAGCAAGAATTAGTTAAACAAAATCAAAAAATGAAAAAATAGAAATACTGGTAGCAAAAATTAGTTTCCAGTTTTCTGCTTTCCTTCTAATTTTGGTTGTATTGGTTTTGTTTATGCAAAACCTTTTTAATTTGATATAATCAAAATTATTTTGTATATCATAATATTCTTTATTTCTCATTTGGTCATAAATTCTTCTCTCCATTGATATGACATGTCAATGATTTCTTGTTTAAAAGTTTTCAACATTCATTTTTTTTTATTTAGGTTTTTGTTAAGACAAATGGGGTTACGTGGCTTGCCCAAGGCCACACAGCTAGGTAATTATTAAGTGTCTGAGGCCCTGAGGCCGGACTTGAACTTAGGTACTCTTGACTCCAGGGCCAGTGCTCTGTCCACTGCACCACCTAGCCACCCCTTAACATTCATTTTTGTAAGATTTTGACACCCAAATTTTTTTCCTTCTCTCCCTTCCTTCTCCCCTACACAAAACATTAAGCAATCTTATATAAGTTTTATATATATATCTATACAGTCATGTAAAATATAATTCCACTTTAGTCATGGTGTGAAAGAAGAATCAGAATAAGGGGGAAAATCATGAGAAAGGAAAAACAAAAACCAAAAAATAAGTGAAAAGTTTGCTTCAATCTGCCTTCAACTCCATAGTTCTTTTTTTTTTTGGATGTGTATGGCATTTTCCATTACAAGTCTTTTGGACTTGTCTTGGATCATTGTATTGTTGAGAAGAGCTAAGGCTATCAGAGTTGATTATTGCACAATATTACTACTACTGTGTACAATGTTCTGGTTCTACTCAACTTCATTTAATATGAATTCATATAAGTCATTCCTGGTTTTTCTGAAATCTTCCTGCTCATCATTTCTTATAGCACAATAGTATTCCATTACCTTTATAAACCACAAATTGTTCAGCTATTTTCCAATTTATGGGAACCCCCAAAATTTCTAATATTTTACCATGAAAGGAGTTACTATATTTTTGCACATGTAGATCCTTTTCCCTTTTTTTATGATATCACTGGGGTACAATGTAGTTAGTGATATTGCTTAGTCATAGGGTATACTGTGTAGTTGCCCTTTGGGCATAGTTCTAAATTACTCTCCAGAATGGCTGGGTCAGTTCACAACTCCACCAATATCCTAATTAGTCTTCTTGTTTCTAGGAACTTTTTTCTTCAAATCATTTCCCACATGCTTACCAAAATACTCTTCCTAAGGCATAGGATTGACTTGTGTTTTATTCAAAAATTTTGAGGGCTTTGCTGTTGACTTGAGGATAAAAGACAATCTTCTTCATTTGGTGTTTCAAGTCTTTCACAAAGGGAAATCCCACTTACCTTTGTAGTGCAATTAATCCTTTCAAAGACCCTGGGAGTTGTGTTTTTTCCTTGCTTGGGAATAAAAGGAAGTAAAACAAAATCAGGATTGGAAGGCAAAATTTCCTCCAGTACATTAAGAAAATAGAGAGAAAAGGGAGAGGAAAAGAGGGAGGTGACAAGAATGTCCAATATACAGTGCAAAAGTGATTCTAATGGCAACACCGGCAGTCCTCTTCTTAAAAATTTTCTTTTTTTTTTTTTTTTAGGCTTTTGCAAGGCAAATGGGGTTAAGTGGCTTGCCCAAGGCCACACAGCTAGGTAATGATTAAGTGTCTGAGACAGATTTGAACTCAGGTACTCCTGACTCCAGGGCCGGTGCTTTATCCACTGCGCCACCTAGCTGCCCCTAAAAATTTTCTTTATCAGCAGAAATGTCTTTTCTTTCCCTCCCTCCCTCCATCCTTCTCTCTTTCTCTTCCACAACTGAGAAAGAAAGAAAAACAAAACTTATATTTCAAACATGAACAGTCAAGCAGAACCTATTTCCATATTAGCCAATGTTTTTTAAAAAGTCTTATTTGTACTCTGAGTTACATCTCTCAGGAGGTGGGTAGCATGTTTCTTTATTAGTTTTCTGTAATTGTGATAGATAAGTATACTGATGAGAGTTCTTAAGTCTTTTTAAATTGTTTGACTTTAAATATTGTTACCTTTGTAAAACTCATTCTCCTAGTATTACTTCACTCTGTGTCAGTTCATTAGTCTTCTCAGATTTCTCCGAAACCATCTTTCACAACCTTTTATAGGACAATAGTATTCTGTCACATTTATATACACTCTAACTTATTCAACCATTACCCAGCTGATGAGCATCCTTTTGTTTTCCAGTTCTCTGTCACCACAGAGTTATAAATCTTTCTGTACATCCTAATTTAGAGTTTGCTTTGCTTAGAATTAATCCCTTCTGTAACATATGCCCCTTTAATTCCCACCTCTTCAGTCTCTCCTTTTTCTCCTATTTCCCTCTTGAGTGAAATGCATTTCTGAACTTCTCTCTCTCTTTCTCTGTCTGTCTGTCTGTCTCTCATTTCTTTCCTTTCACCAGTTCAGGTAAGTGAAATGCGAATATCATCTCCCTCATCCCCGCCGCCCCCCCCCCCACCGCACTCTGCCTCCCTGTTTGAATAGACTTGTATACTTTCATACCCTGATTAGGTAAGATAATTTTCCCTAATATTCCTCTCCCTTTACCCTACTGTATTCTTCCCCCCCTTTCCATGCTTCCTTTAAGATCATCAAAATGTATATTTTAGAATATAAGAAGTTTATCCTTGTTTAATCATTTATGGGTATTCATTCATATTTATATTTTTATGTTTCTCTTTTTTCCTTTAGAAATATTGTATTTTAAATTCTTTACTCCTTAGTAGTAGTGGATGTTAAATCCTTACTGTAATCCTTACTGTTATTTCTCCATACTTGAATTATTTCTTTTTGGATGCTTAGATTTTTTTTCTTTGACGTGGATACTCAGATTTTGGTTATCATGTTCCTTGGTATTTTCATTTGGAGTTTCTTTCAGAAGACGTCTCATGGATTTTTTTTTTATTTCAACTCTTTCCTCTGGTTCTAAGAAGTCTAAGTAGCTTTCTTTTATGATTTCTTGAAATAAGATGAAATAAGACTTTTTAGATTATGACTTTTAGATAGTTCAATGATCCTTGATCTATTTTCCAGGTCAATTGTTTTTCCACGAAGGATTTTACATTTTTTTCCTATTTTTCAGTCTTTTGACTTTGTTTTAATATTTCAAGTCTTAAGAAGTAATTATCTTCTATTTGGTTCATTTGGAGAATTTGTTGCTTGGGCAAGGCTTTATATTTCTTGTGCCAAGCTGCTAATTCTTTTTCCAATTCTTTCTGCCATAGCACTTAGATCTTTTTAAATTTTTCCTCAAGTACCCTTATTTTATTAATAAAACATTTTAAACTCTCAAAAACCCTATTGCTTATCTCTTCCAGGAATTTTAGCTGAATTTGTGCCTAGGCTATGTTTTTCTTTAAAGCTTTGCTTATGGATAGTTTGGATTCATTTATTTCTTCTGTTGTGTCTTGTTCAATCCTGTCATCCCAATAGCTTTTTTATAGTGGCATTCCTTTTTTTTTTTTTGCTTTTGTTTGCTTTTTGTTTGCTAATTCCAGACTTCAGACTTCATGTTAGACTCAGAGCTTGTGTCTTTCTGTAGGTGACGTCTAGACTAATCTGCCTACTGTTCCTTCACAATGGCAGAATAGTAGTCTTCCCTTTGGTCTGGCATTGGTGACCTAGTTATTCCTCTGCAGACTTTATACTGGGTTAGAAGTAGAAACTGAAATCCTGCCCCACTTTTGGGATCAGTCACATAGCTATTCTTTGTTTCTCAATTTATTCCTAGTTCAATATGTAGCTCTCTACTTCTTATCTTAGAAGGTCACCTCTGGGGTCAGACCCCCTTCTAAGTTTACCATAACCTGGAACTTGGTAGTGAGTAACAAAGCTGCCAATTGGCATCCATTTCTGTATTCTGCATGAAGTCAGGTGCCCTGCTACGGATCTAAGACCTCATCTTGAAGGCTTTCTTTCAATAGCTCTGTTAGAATGTTCCACAAAGCCAGATCTCAGACAGATTCTATCCCCAGTGTCTATAAGACCTATCTTTTGGTCTCCTTGTGTAGACCTGGGCTGAAAAAAAATGACTCACTGTGACTTTTTCTTGGATTTTCCTATCAGTAATTGGATTTGGAATGTGTTCTTGAGCTGTTCAGAGGAATTTTGTGTATGGAAGTACATTGTTCTTCTTCCTGTTATTCTACTATCTTGTCTCCATCTTCCCCCTTTAAATCCAAGCGTCTGGAGGAGATCATTAGAAATGACCTCTAAATGGACAAGAAAAGAGTTTACATGACAGTGTTATTTTAATGGAGTGGTGACTAGCCTGGCCTTTGAAACTTTCAGGGTTGGAGACTACATTCCAAGCATCTAGAATGGAAAAGAAAGCATAGCAAAGACAAGGTGGCCCTATTTTTCAGGGACAATATGACTTCAGGGGGAAGAAGGCCCTAAGTACCTCTTCTTCCCCATAACTTATGGCATGGTCTCACTAGATTCTGTAGGCGGAGGCATCACTCAGTCTCCAGATTTAGATATAGCAAAGAAAGATGACTGGAGCTTGAAAAGCCTAGGTTAGAGTTTCAGATATGCAGCCAACCATTGGCTTTTTTCAACATTTGGCCAACTAAAGATCAGACACGTGGCTCCTTCTCTCCAAGGACTTTCCCCTCACAAATATCCCCAATTTTCTCGAAAGTATCCCTTATATCTAATGGGCTTCCTTGTCCTTTCCATTCATTCTTTTGCATTCTAAGTGCAGAGAGTGGAATACCCACCCCTGGAAATATCAAAGGTCAATAGAGTGGGTACCATGAAAAAAAACCTCTTTGTTTTTCTGTTTAGAGATGACTTCTCATGATCTCCCAAGGAGGTGTGGGCTTGACCAAGAGGAATGGGACCACTGGTCACCATATTCTATACCTATCAGTGATCTTCATCACCTTTCTCTTCCCTTATTTCTCTAACAAGATCCTAAAAACTCCAGCTAAATTGGGAGAAGCCCCAACCTCCTGGCCCAAGAACTCCTAAGTTCTACGTGAGGGTGGCCAGTACAGCCTCATTTCATATCTTCTCCCTTTGTGCATCTTCTGTCCTAGGCAAAGTGAACTAGACTCCTGGCTGTCCCCTACATTTGATGCTTCCTGCAGCCATGCTTTTTTTAAAAAAAAAATATTTTTTCCACTTATATGAAAAAATAGTTTTCAACATTCATTTTCTGTAAGATTTTGATCCATATTTTTCTCACTCTCTTCCCTCTTTCTCCCTCCCCAAGACAGTAAGTAATCTGTGCATTCATGATTTTGAATAGAAATGGAGTAGTTTCCCTAGTAAACGGTAAGCCTCTAGAGGACAGGGCTGGATGCTCTTGGTTTTGTCTTTTTGTTTCCATTTCCAAGTACGATGCTTTGCACAAACTAGCTACTCAAAAAACATTTGCTTCTTCTAATTGAATGGATACATAATTAGACAAAGTGGAGAAGGCACCCGAATTCCAATGGAGGTGTAATCCCAGAATCCATCGTTAGAGGGCACCCTAGCTCCTTTTCCTAGACAAAGAGTTTATGATTGAGAATAAGAAATGACCCTGAAATCTAGTTCAAGGTCCTGGGAATTTCCCCAAAGCCATACAGGTAATAACTGGAAGAGCTGGGATTCCAATCCAGCTTTTCTGACTTTTAACCCAGTTATCTTACAGAATCTCATGTTTTACACTAGGGCCTACTAGGCTGGAAATCACCAGATTCACAAACTGGAATAGAAAACAGGTGCCTGAGCAATATCCTCTCTTTTCTCTCCCCAAGAATAAATTTAGAGATTCTTTCACATCAGTCTTACCCCCTCATCTCCCTTCCATAAGCATATGTATAACCCTGCTCCCTCCCCCACCTAAAAATGAAAGAAGCCTATAGGAGTTGGGTTAGGGCATATGGACTTGAATTTTGGTTCTGTCACTTTACAAGTTATGTGATCTTGGAGAAGTCACTTAGCCACTCGGAGTTGGTTTCCTTTTCTATGAAATGGGTATATTTGAGCTTTGTTTTTCTTCCTTAGCAGAACTGTTATGAGAAGTGCTTAACAAACCATAGCTTGAAGAAAAAAAAAAAAGAATTTAACCTGAAAGAATCTGTCCCGAAAGCTTTCAAGGACATAGAATGGAATACAATTAGCTGTGTGACCTTGGATAAGTCACTTAATCCTACTACCTTACAAAAAGAACAAAATTAAAAAAAGAAAGGAACCAAGATCATGGACCTGGAGCTGGAAGAAGTGTCTGAGACCATCTAATTCAGCCCCTTCATTTGACGCTCGTGGTTATTGTTGGGATTTGGGATTATACATGTAATCCTACATGTTCTTGATTTGCTTTGGGGCAACATAGATAGATCACTGGATTCTTATGCCTCTAAGCTCTCATTCCATCAAGCACTAGCTATATTGCTTAGCTACTCTGAGCCTCATCTTCCTTATCTGTAAAATAGGGACATGATTGGCACTGCCTGCTTCACATGGTCACTGTGAACAATGGGTTATGCTGATAGTGAGGGAGACACGTGGGGACCACAAGCAGTCACCACAACTCACACCTTGCATGGCAGGACCCCAATGTCCCATCATTTCCAGTAGCGTCCTCATGTTATGTTCTAAGGGTAGCATCTCTTTCCACTGGATAGGCCATGAAACTGGGCTTCTTGATTCTTCTGCTTTATAGTTCAGCTAAAAACGACCCAGTCTCTGCTCCCCAAATGATGCCAGGCACTCCATCTCCTTATTCCTAGAGGTGTTGAAGTGGATAACCACATGGAGGAATGGAATAAATAAGGGATTAGATTGTCCTGTGACAATCATAGGAATATTTCTCTTTTAGTCATTGCTTGTAAGATTCTTGTCAGAGTTCTTATCAATAGATTGATCCTCCATCTGGAAGTTGGCCACCTCCCTGAGAGCCTGGAACAGTTGATATGGTGTTTGCTGCCTAACAACTCCAGGAAAAATGCCCAGAACAGAACAGAGGTCTGTATACAACATCTGTAGATCTAACCAAGGCCTTTGATACTATTAGTGTGAGGGTTTATGGAAAATTATGTTAAAATTTGGTTGCCAATTCATCAGTATTGTATGTCAGCTCCGTGACAGTGTGCATACATAGGTTCTGGATAGTAGACGATGCTCTCGAGATTTCCCAGTCAATGGAATAAAACAAGGCTATGTCTTTGCTTCCATACTTTTTTTTTAACATGATGTTTTCAGCCATGTCATTAAACACCTTCACTGAGGATGAACACGGCCTCATGGTCAGTTACTGTACTGATGGCAAATTCTTCAATTTGAAAAGGCTACAAGCCAAGACCAAAGTGGAGGGAGGGAGTGTTGGTGTGTGAGCTTCTGTTTGCAGATGACTGCGCACTCAATGCAGCCTCTGAAACTGAGCTGTAACAAAGTTATGGATCAATTCTCTGCTGTTTGTGCTAATTTTTGTCTAACAATTAACACCAAGAAAATCCAGGTGCTCCATCAGCCAGTGCCACACCATCCATATGTGGAACTATCGATTACAGCAGATGGAGAAGTTTTGAGTACTGTGGACAAGTTCACTTACCTTGGCAGTGTCCTTTCCAGGGAGATACACATTGACTATAAGGTTGACACTCACATTGCCAGAGCTAGCTCAGTATTTGGGAGGCTCCAAAAGAAAGTATAGGAGAGAAGAGGTATTAGACGGACTACCAAACTGAAGGTCTACAGAGTCACTGTGCTGACCTCATTGCTATATGTCTGTAAAACCTGGACAGTCTACCAGTGCCGTGTCAGGAAACTGAATCATTTCCATTTAAATCGTCTTAGGAAGATTCTGAAGATCACCTGGCAGACACTGAGTTCCTTTCTCAAGTTAAACTGCCAAGCATTCCAACATTACCACTGAGAGTGCAACTATGATGGGCTGTACACATTGTTAGAATGTCAAACATCCATTTGCCAAAAAAACTATTCTCTGGAGAATTCACACAGGGCAGGTGCTCACAAGAGGATCAGAAGAAGCAATACAGTGACACTCTGAGGGTCTCTCTTAAGAACTTTAGAATTGATTGTTCAGTAAGGAAGACTCTAGCACAGGACAATCCAGTACAGTGTGCCCTCATCAGTGAGGGGGCTGCACTCCATGAGGAAGATAAGTACCCCAGGTGCTCACATGGACTATTTGTGCCCGACCTGTGGAAGAGCATTTGGAGCTTCTACTGAACTGATTAGCCTCAGTCTGACACACTGTCATTTGTCTCAAATATAGTGATGTCACTCTGGCTTTCTTCGATAATGAAGAACAAGAACCAACCAACCAAGTTCATTTGCCCTAACCACCCCCATGAGTAGAATGTACCACTTTCTCATCTCATTCTGTTAGAATCCCTCACTCCACCTCACCCCAACCCCCTATAACTTAAACATCACCTTATACATGAACTATGATTCCACAACTATGTGTTCTCTCCCAACTACCTTGTATTTACTATCTATCTATCTATCTATCTATCTATCTGTATTCACATACATAGGTACATATTGTATCTCATAGATTACAGATTATAAACTCATTAAAGAACAAGGCTTGTTTCATTTTTTTTGTATTTGTGTTGTCAGAGTCTTACATATCATAGCTAGTTAATAAATGCATGTTGATTGACTGAATTCCTCATATTCATCACTTTTTTGTTTGTTTTTGTGGGACAATGGGGCTAAGTAATTTGCTCAAGGTCACTAGATTTGCTAGTAAGTATCAAGTGTTTGATGCTGGATTTGAACTCAGGCTCTCTTGATTCCAAGGCTGCTGCTCTATCCACTGTGCCTCCCACCTCCTATTCATCACTTCTTATTCTATTCATACTGTCATATAGTTTTTTAAAATCCATTCTCTAGTTGATGCACTTTGCTTCCAGTTCTTTGATAAAAAAGACTACTGGGGCATCTAGGTTGTGTAGTGGATAGAGCACTGACCCTGGAGTCAGGAGGACCTGAGTTCAAATCCAGCTTCAAACACTTAATTTCCTCACTGTGTGACCTTGGGCAAGTCACTTAATCCCATTGTCTTAAATAAAAATAAATTAAAAAGGAAAAATTATTACTATAAATATTCTGTCATCTGTTGAAACCTTATTTTTGTCTTTGACTTCCTTGAGGTATATGTTCAATAGGAGAACTTTTGGATTAAAGGTTCATAGGATCAAAGAACTGGAAGGGTATGAACAGTATAATAATTTTTCTGGTATAATTCTAACTTGAAATCTAAAATCACTGGACCACATCAGAGTACCATAAACATTATGCCTTTCTTCTCATGGCCTCTCCAACTTGGTGGTTCCCACCTTTTGTCAATTTGCAGGGATTGAGATGAAATCTAAGAGTAATTTTAATTTTTATTTCTTGTACTGCATGTGATTTGGAGCATGTTTTCTTGTGGGCTTAATGATAGTTTCATCCTCTAAAAGATGGAGAAAGTAACAAGGGGGGCTGTTATTCTGAACCTGATTCTCACTAACTAGAAACACTGATTGTTGAAAAATAGAAATTATGAGAACTTAGAATTTGTGATGCAGAAGAAGAGGAAAGTCAGTGAAAACTTGAGATGTAGGGTGGCTAGGTGGTGCAGTGGATAGAGCACCAGCCCTGGAGTCAGGAGTACCTGAGTTCAAATTTGGTCTCAGACACTTAATAATTATCTAGTTGTGTGGCCTTGGGCAAACCACATAACCCCACTGCCTTGCAAAAACTAAAACACACACACACACACACACACACACACACACACACACACACACACACAAACCACTTGAGATGAAACCATATTTGGTAAGACCAGATTTCAAAGGATTCAGAGAAAGCATAGGTAGGATTCCAGGGCTAAAATTCTGTAGGGGAAAATAGAGGGAATGGGAAACTCTCAAGAATGGAATTTTGAAGACACAATTCTGACAATAAAGTGGAAATTTTCTAAAGAGACTGATTTAGAGACATCAAATTTAATAGACTGCACAGAAAATGGCAGCAAAATCATGTAATGGAGGATGAACACAGGAGTATAGTAAGGTCCTGTAAAAATAATGTGGAGTGCTAAAATTCAAAATAAGCTATATCTTTTTTTTAGGTTTTTGGAAGGCAAACAGGGTTAAGGCCACACAGCTAGGTAATTATTAAGTGATTATTATTAAGTAATTATTAAGTAATTGTTAAGGCCAGATTTGAATCCAGGTACTCCTGACTCCAGGGCAGGTGCTTTATCCACTGCACCACCTAGCTGCCCAAGCTAAATCTTTTAAGGAAAGCTGACACACACACCAAAAAAATTTTTTTGAGGGGGAAGTAATGTTCAAAGAAGATTTAGGGGCATACAAGATAATGAGAAAAGAAGGGGGAGAGAAACAAAATTACTTGATTCTTAATGTTTCTTTCATACACTGCCAAGAAAAATAACCTTTGTACTGCAAAGGAAAGGGCAAATAAAACTTGGAAACTATATATGGAAGTGAAACCCAAGATAAATAGGAAGATAGTAAGAGAGTACCTGATGAGTTCAGGTTGCCAAGCCCAGTGTACTGAAGGAATTGGTGGATGTGATTACTGGGCTTTAATAGATCAAGCAGAATAGGAAAAGTACTGTTCAGATAAGGAAAAATATCATGATTTTCACAAAGGGAAGAGTGTGGAGTCTTCAAATCAACCAATCAGTAAGCATTTAATAAACACTTGCTACATCTAGGTAGCACAGTGGATAGAGTGCTGGACCTGAAGTTAGGAGATTCTGAGTTCAAATTTGACCTCAGACATATACTAGCTATTTGGGCAAGCCATTTAACCTTGTTTGCCTATTTCCTCAAATGTCAAATGAGCTGGAGAAGAAAATAGCAAACTACTCCAGTATCTTTGCTAGAGAGTACATGGCTCTGATGGGCTGGTCACATTGTTCAAATGCCAAACATACACTTGCTAAAAAGACTATTTTATGGGGAACTCACACAGGACAAACAAAGAGAAGATATGACTGAAGAAAAACAAAACATTTTCAGATATTATGCTAGGTGCTAAGGGATTCTTACACAAAATGAAATCCTTACTTAAAAGTTTACACTCTAATAGGGAAGACAAGAAGTTCATATGTAAATGTCATTTTTGGGGGGTTACCAAACATGATGGTGGCCCCAAGGCAAAATGACTACCAGAAGAATTAATATCAAGAGATCAGAGTGCTTGTCTGACCGAGAACAATTTGTTGGTAACTTGGAGGGAAAGTTAAGCCAATACACAGTGGGCAACAGTTGAGCAGAAAAGGGGTGGGTTTTCAGAGATATGATGTACAGCACTGAATTGTTCATCTGGCTCAGAAAACTCACAAATATCAAGACTGGTCTGATGAAAATAATGGAGTAATACAGAAGCTGCTAAATGAAAAATGAGAACTCCACAGGGTTTACCAACAGGATAATGCATCCACTTCTAAGAAGGAAGATAATTCCTTCAAAAGTAAAGTGCAGGGGCGGCTAGGTGGCGCAATGGATAGAGCACCAGCCCTGGAGTTAGGAGTGCCTGAGTTCAAATTTGACCTCAGACACTTAATAATGACCTAGCTGTGTGGCCTTGGGCAAGCCACTTAACCCCATTTGCCTTGCAAAAACTAAAAAAAAAAGGGGGGGGGGGAGGCTAGGTGGCGTAGTGGATAAAGCACCGCCTTGGAGTCAGGAGTACCTGGGTTCAAATCCCGTCTCAGACACTTAATAATTACCTAGCTGTGTGGCCTTGGGAAAGCCACTTAACCCCGTTTGCCTTGCAAAAAAACCTAAAAAAAAAAGTAAAGTGCAGAGACATGCAGGATTCTTGACTCAGTAGTAGGAAAACAGATGAAATTCAGTTTTATGTGACAGTAACAATCCAAAGTGCTTTTATGATGCCCTGAATGCTATTTTTGGGCCAAAGACATATGTTACATCTTAGCTACTCAGTGCTGATGAAGCCACATTGATTAGTGATAGGGGACATAATCTTAGACAGATGGGTTGAACACTTCTATAGGGTTCTTAACAGACCATCATAAATCAAGGCAGAAACCATTGATCATCTACCTCAAGTTGAAGTCAAACCATCCTTAGTTGAAGTTCCAGCTGAAGAGGTTTTGAATGCCATTAGTTTACTTTTATGTGGCAAAGTAACTGGTGTTGATTCTATTCTGGCTGAGATTTACAAGGTGGGAGGTTCATTGCTCGTATAAAATCTAACTGAAAATTTCCAGTTTACATGACATGAGGAGGTTATCCCCCAAGAATTCAAGGATGCCTCCATTGTCCATTTCTATAAAGGTAAAGGGAGTAGATGGTCTTAAAGGGAATAGATTGTCTTTTGACAATCCCAGGGTTGTTTCTGTCTTAGGTATTACTGGCAAGATTCTTGCTGGAGTCCACCTGGAAGATAGCCACCTTCTTGAGAGCCAGGGTGGCTTCAGAAAGGAACACTGATATGATATTTGCTGCCCAATAACTCCAGGAAAAATGCCAGAAGCAGAACAGAGGTCTGTATACAATACTTATAGATGTTACCAAGGTCTTTGAATCCATTAGTCAGGAGGGCTTATGGAAAATTATCTCAAAATTTGGTTACCCAGAGAAGTTCATCAGTATTGTGCATTAGTTTCATGACAGTGTGCTTGCCAGGGGTCTGGATAGTGGATGATATTCTTGTGACTTCCTGGTCACTAGTGGAGTGAAACAAGGCTGTATCCTTGCTCCCATGCCTTTTAGCATGATGTTTTCAGCCATGTTATCAAATACTTTCACTAAGGATGAACATACCATCAAGGTCAGCTACTGCGCTGCCAATAAATTCGACTTATAAAAAGCTACAAACCAAAGCTAAAGTGGAGGGAGTGTTAGTGCATGACTTTTTGTTTGCAGATGATTGTACATTCATTGCAGCCTCTGAAGTTGAGATGCAAAGAGTATGGATTTGATTCTCTATTGTTTGTGCTAATTTTGGCCTAACATTAACACCAAAAAAAACCCAGGTGCTCTATCAGCCAGCACCACACCATCCATAGGTGGACCCCTGCATTATAGCAAATGGAGAAGTTCTGAATACTGTAGATAAATTCACTTACTTTGGCAGTATACTTTCCATTGACAGTGAAGTTGACACACATATTGCCAGAGCTAGCTCAATGTTTGGAAGGCTCCAAAGGAAGGTGTGGAAGAGAAGTATTAGATTGACTACCAAACTGAAGGTCTACAGAATTGTTATTACATTGTTATATTCCTTAAAATCTGGATAGTATATCCATTGTCATGTCAGAAAACTGAACTGCTGCCATTTAATTGTCTGAGGGGGATAGCTAGGTGGTGCTGTGGATAGAGCACCAGCCCTGGAGTCAGGAGTATCTGAGTTCAAATTCGGCCTCAGACACTTAATAATTACCTAGCTGTGTGGCCTTGGGCAAGTCATTTAACCCCATTGCCTTGCAAAAAAAAAATAAATTGTCTTAGGAAGATTCTGAAGATCATCTGACAAGATAAAATACCAGACACTAAGGTCCTTTCTTGAGTTAATCTGCTAAACATTCAAATGTTACTGTAGAAAGTGCATGGCTCTGATGGGCTGGCCACATTGTTCAAATGCCAAACATACACTTGCCAAAAAGACTATTTTATGGAGAACTCACACAGGGCAAGTGCTCACAGGGGGATCAGAAAAAGTGATACAAGGAGTATTCTCAAGGTCTCTCTTGAGAACTCCGGAATTGATTGTGTAGCATGACAGACACTGGCATAGGACCAACTACTATGGTGTGCTCTCATGAGAGAGGATGCTGTGCTCTCAATGAGCAAGACAGAATGGAACAGCTCAAAGGAAACATGGCATGTTCAAGTTTAGAGAACCTACCCCAGGTGTTCACATGGACTATATGTGCCCAATCTATGGTAGAGTATTGGTTTGATCAGTCACAGTTGGACACACTGTAACTTGACTCTAATATAGTGATGGTGTTTTGGTATTCTTCAATAATGAAGGACAAGAACCAGTCAATCATGTTAATGCAATGGGGGACTGGTCCCTGAGCCCAGTCCTTGTGAACATTCGCTGAATGCCTCTGTTGCAATCCCTCATAAGAAAGAAGTTAGGAAGCCTGATTCTAGGAGAGTTGTGTGATGTTCTGTGTAATGCAAGTCTCTTTGAGAGACTTTGGAGCATGTGTAGACATGGCTCTGGTTCACTTCCTATGTAATAAAGAGGGACTGATTTGATTAAATGCAGAGTTGGAACTGGAAATGAATTCCAATGTCACTAGCAGACTAGAAGGCCTGGGCATGAAGTCCATGCCAGTCAGAACAGTCTAACTTTGAGACCTTGAGAACTGAGGAGCAACCTTCAGGACACAGCCCAGTGATAGGTGAGCTATGGGTTCATCTTAGCAGCATCATTACATTTGGCCATTAACTTGGTGAGACCAATTCTGTTGTGCAGTGACCAAAGAAACAATATTAAGTCTAAGCCCATGCTCCCCAGAAGTTGATGTGGTCCAGGGAACCATGATAGAAGATAAAAAGGTCAAGGTTATAAATATATATTTATATAAATTTATATATATATATATATAAATATAAATATATATAAAAAGGTTCAGGTTATAAACCTGAGAGACTGGAAGGATCATGGTGCTTTGACAGCAAAAGAGTAGTTTAGAAGAGAAGTTAGGGGAAGGGGAAGGGGAAGAGAATGAGTTCATGTTTGGACATGTTGAGTTGAAACTGAGTCCAGGATATTTTCAGCTTGAAATGTCCAATAGGCAATTGAAGAAAGGGGGTATGAAGATCAAGGGAGAGACTGAGGTTGGACATAGAACTCGGAGTCTTTGCACAGAGATAATTGACTACTTTAGTTCATTGACTTCAATGCAATTCTTGGAAAGAATTATTAATGGAATACCCAGTAAATATCTGGGAAAGGAAATAGAGACTGCAGTCACCGTGGCTTCATCAAGACTTGGTTTTGCATTTTTTTATATGGCCTAGTTTGTATTGATAAGCTAAGCCTGTTCAGAATTCTAAGAGAAACTCCCTGAAACAATTCCCCTGACTCTAAGACAGATGCTACTTATTTAAAAATAAACAAACTTTGGAGCCACAGAGACATTAGAATGGTTTTTAATTTTTATTTAAAAAATTTTAATTAACAAGTATTTATATTTTCTACCACTCCCACCACTGGGGAAAAAGAGAAACCAAAATCTTTATATGAATATATAGAGTCAAAACAAATTTCCATGCTGGCCATGTCCAAAAATATATCTCATTCTTTTTCTTGACTCTTATCTTCTTTCTGGCATGACTTGGATAACCATGTCTCTCGACTGGTCCTCTGGAGCTGGGATTAATCACTTCCTTCATCAAAGTTCTTAGGTCTTTTTTTTTTTATTAAAGATATTATTTGAGTTTTACAATTTTTCCCCAATCTTGCTTCCCTCCCCCACCCCCACCCCACAGATAGCACTCCATCAGTCTTTACTTTGTTTCCATGTTTTACCTTGATCCAATTTGGGTGTGATGAGAGAGAAATCATATCCTTAAAGAGAACAGAATTCTCAGAGGTAACAAGATCAGACAATAAGACATCTGTTTTTTTTTTTTTTTCCAAATTAAAGGGAATAGTCCTTGTATTTTGTTCAAACTCCACAGCTCCTTATCTGGATACAGATGGCACTCTCCTTTGCAGACAGCCCAAAATTGTTCCGAATTGTTGCACTGATGGAATAAGAAAGTCCTTCAAGGTTGAACATCACTCCCATGTTGCTGTTAGGGTGTACAGTGTTTTTCTGGTTCTGCTCATCTCACTCAGCATCAGTTCATGCAAATCCCTCCAGGTTTCCCTGAAATCTCGTCCCTCCTGGTTTCTAATAGAACAGTAGTGTTCCATGACATACATATACCACAGTTTGCTAAGCCATTCCCCAATTGAAGGACATTTACTGGATTTCCAATTCTTTGCCACTGCAAACAGGGCTGCTATAAATATTTTTGTACAAGTAATGTTTTTTACCCTTTTTCCTCATCTCTTCAGGGTATAGACCCAGTAGTGGTATTGCTGGGTCAAAGGGTATGCACATTTTTGTTGCCCTTTGGGCATAGTTCCAAATAGCTCTCCAGAAGGGTTGGATGAGTTCACAGCTCCACCAACAGTGTAATAGTGTCCCAGATTTCCCTTCCAACAATGATCATTATCCTTCCTGGTCATACTAGTCAATCTGAGAGGTGTGAGGTGGTACCTGAGAGAAGCTTTAATTTGCATTTCTCTAATAATCTTAGGTCTTTCAAAGTTGTCTTTCTTCATGATGTCATTTTTGTACAAAATGATCTGGTTTTGCTCATGGCACTGCATCAGTTTATCAGTCTCTTTGAGTTTCTCTGAAACAACCCCTTTGGTCATTCTTATGGCCCAAGGGTATTCCATTTCATTCATAAATCATAATTTGTTCAGTGATTCCTAATTGATGGGCACTCCATTAGTTTCTAGTTCTATGTAGCTACAAGCAGAGCTGTTATAAAAATATTTGCATGAGTCCTTTCCTTTTTTTTTGTCTTCTTGGGGAATAGGTCAGTAGTTGTATTCTTGGGGTCAAAGCACATACAGCTTTAGTGACTTTTTGGGCATAGTTGCAATTTGCTTTCTAGAATGGCTGGACCAGCCTCCATCAACAATGCCCATTTTCCTGCAACCTCTTCAACATTTGTCATTTTCTATGTTTGTCATCTTTGACATGAAAAATTGTTTTGATATGAGGCAAATGTAGTTTATCAGATCATAGATGTTGTGAATTTGGTTATTAACCATCAAGTTAGAGACAGAAAGATGGCTTGAGACCAGACAGGATAAGGTAAAATATTCACTGATCAGAGTCCCAGGGTCATAGGACCAGTATGATGGAGGTGGACACTAGAGAGCAAGGAGAGCATAGAGATATCTGGGACAAAGAGGGTTCTGATAATATATGAGGATACATTTCATAAGTTCTCAGAATTCAGCGTCAGGAAAATTCTGTTTTTGTTGGTGACCTTGTTTGCTTAAATTTTTAAAATTTATTTTTCCAATTAATGTAAAGCTAGTTTTCAACAATCATTTTTCTGATAAGGTTTGAAGTTTCACAATTTTTTCCTTCCTTCCTTCCCTTCCCCCTCCCCTTGACTGTTTGCTTCATTTTATCAAACAAGAAGTAGATACTATACTTCTTCCTTTGTTGCCTCCACTAATAAGAAGCTTAGGGTTAAACATGGTGTCTACCTATTGGACAGGCAGGTAGCTCAATGGATAATGTGCTGAACCTAGGGTAGGAAGACGAGTTCAAATCTCATCTTACTAGCGGTGACGGAACAAGTCACTTTACCTCGATTCATCTCACTTTTCTCCTCTACGAACAATGAGCTTGTTTTAAGGACCAAATATGATAATACTTGTAAAGTGCTTGGCAAACTATAAGAACTACATAAATGCTAATTATTACCATATATCTGCAGCAGCTAATTCATGCGAGTTGCTTGAGACTTCCATTATTTTGCTCCATTCCATTCAATCCAATAAGCTTCATGATTGTGTCACTTCAGTTATATCTGACTCTCCGTGAGCTTATTTGAGGTTTTCTTGGCAATGGTACTGGAGTGGTTTGCCGTTTTCTTCTCCATTTTACAGATGAGCACTGAGACAAATGTTAAGTGACTTACCCAGGGTTATACAGCTAGGAAGTATTTGAGGCCATATTTGAATTTGGGGTCCTCCTAACTCCAGTGCCAGCACTTTATCCACTTTAACACCTAGTTGCCCTGTGAATAAGCTTTTATTTTTATTTAAATTATTCATTTACATAAGGCATTAGGGTTAAGTGGTCACATAGCTAGGCAATTATTAAGTGTCTGAGGATGGATTTGAACTCAGGTCCTCCTGACTTGGTGGTCTATCCACTGTACCACCTAGCTGCCCCTCAATAAGCTTTTATTAAGCCATTACTATGTGCTACTTATTATGCTAAGAAAAGAAAAACTGAAAAAATAGTTCCTACTCTGGAAAAGCTTCCTTTCTACAGGATAGTTAGTGCTGCATTTTTAATCTTTAATTGGAATTTCTTGTGTATTAATTTTTTTTTTTAAGTTTTTGCAAGGCAATGGGGTTAAATGGATTGCCCAAGGCCACACAGCTAGGTAACGATTAAGTGTCTGAGGCCGGATTTGAACCCAGGTACTCTTGACTCCAGGGCCAGTGCTCTATCCACTGCACCACCTAGCCACCCCATGTATTAACCTTAATCTCTGTTAAAGTCCTCTTCAGGTGTCTTATCAGGACATGGGGGTGATGAGGGAATCTTTAAGGTAATTCCAATAGAGCACAAGTTTGTTTATATTCTATTAAGCTGGAATGGCCCAGTGTTGGCTACTGCAGCCCTTTCTTCTTTAGTTGAACTGGGAAGCTGGGGCCTCAGAGCTCACAAACACATCCTCTTAGGGTTCTTGGGGTACAATGAGGCACTTGAATTTTATCTTTCTAATGCTATATTAAATGACCCCCCCACTAGGTGCATCCTTTTCCTCATGGGGTACACACAAAGTCCGTGAAACGCTTTCCCAGCAGTGCATATGGCCAGGGTGGAAGGACCTTGGACAGAGAGACCAAGTCCCTTTCCTCCTAGCTGGAGGTTGGAGGGTCACTTGGTGATTTTAAGAATCTTTATCACAAGAGATAACTTGCCATGTAGGGAAGAAGATAGAATATATTTAGAAGTGAATGTGATTTTACCAAAAAAGTTCAATCAATATTTTTAAAATATAAGAACTCTAAGGAAAAGGCCTATTTCATGTTTGTTTTTGTATCCCACCCTCTAGCATGATTCCTTTCACACAATAGTTGAATTGCTAGAGATCAAGTGATAGTCACATAGCTTGGAAATATCAGAGGTGGGATTTGAAGCTGGTATTTTTTCCATTACTATTCCAATTCCATGGATTTGGCGTCAGAGAATGTAAATTCTTCCTCTGTCACTTGATACCTGTGTGCCTTTGGACATGTTACCAAACTTCTCCCGAGTCTCACATCCTTTATTCATAAAATGGGGTAGAAGATATTGAACTAGACAATAATAACCAATATATATTATATGTTATACAATATATAATGCAAAAATTATATAGATATAATTCTACAGATACATAGATAGTAATTTGAGGTTTTTAAAGCATTTTATGCATATTCATCATTTTGATCCTCACAACCACTCATTTGTAGATGGGGAAGCTGAGGGTTAGAGGGGTTATAACTTGCCCTAGTGGGATCACAAGGCTGGTGAGCTGAGGCAGGATTCAAAGTCAGGTCTTCCTGCCAAGTCCAGTACTCCTATCTATTATATGCCTCAGCTCCTTTCTACAAAGGATACAGGGTTCTTTTCAGATCGAGAATTAGAACTAGGTGGCACAGTGGATAGAGCACTAGCCCTGGATCTATGGGCCACTCATGGCTATCTGGGAGTCCTCTCTGTCTGTCTATCCGTCTCTCTCCTATACCAACTTTTGACATGACTGTAGAAAGACAGCATAACTTTATCATTAAGCAGAAACAGGAATGGAGTTATAATATTTCCCACCAGGTGGCACTCTACTCCATTTGCTATGCCAGTAGATTTAACCAGGTAGTCCAATGTAGACAAGCCCTTAGCTTGAAAAGATCTGGAAATCAAGACATATTCACTTCTCTGAGTAATGAATGAGCATGTGGCACGACACAATGTTACTGCTTAAGATTTTAAAACTTGGACTATCAAAGATCCCAACTCTACTCTGTGGGATATAGCCTAGCTTCATCTCTCCTCTTTAGGCTGATTTCTTGGTCAGCCTTCCTGTAGTAAATATGGTTTATTCAACATAGTAAAATTGTAAAGAAACTTGTTAAGCACTCCCCTTTTGTGATTCACTTTACCAAAATGTTATCTCCACCCCATCTCCCATCTCCTGTACCTGCAGAGAGTAAAAAATGAATAAGGTGGGGAGAGAGGCAGAGGGGAATGGGACACAAGTTAGAAGGGTTAACCTAGGCAGGAAGGTTCACTTCTTCCTTTAAGCCTAGAGTAAATGGGGGGAAAAAAGAGGAATTCTGAGAATTAAATAATTGGGGAGGAGTTTGAAACAATTTTAATTTTTCCTATAAAATCTAAGTGATCTTCAGTTGATGGGACAAGGTGAGGGGCAGGGTGGCTGACTTGAGGATAGGATATCAGTTTCTATGGGAAACAGAATGGGGAAAACTAGTAAAGACTAAAAGATCTGGGAAACAGCAGTGATTAGATAACACACATTTATATGGAACTAGATGGAATTGTTGGGACTTCCTCCAGCTTGAAGCAAGAATGGAAAAGATAAATGGTACAGGGGTAGGGGTAGGGGTAGGGTTGAGGAAGATGGGTATGAGAAATGAGAATGGTAGTAGAGGAAAATAGTTGTCTTACAGGTAGAAAGACTCAAGTTGTGGGAATTTGGAGTGGAAGAATCCATGTCATGGCATCACCTCCATCATCTTCTTTGAGAATGAAGGAAAACGAAAAGTCAAAGACTACTTGATAAGCAATGAGTTACCAACTTCCTCCTTCCCTACTCAGTTTTTGGACAGTCTAGAGAACATAAGAGAGGGAAGAGACTAAATTATCCTTTTACAGATAAAGAACTTGGGGTTCAGAGAGATAAATGACTTGCCCAGGTTTCACACAGGAAACAAGTGGCAGAGCTGGGATTTGAACCCAGGTCATGTAAAACATGAAAATTTATAAGGGAAGAGGAAGAGTTCCCAGAAGCAGTGTTACACATTGGCATCTTTTGTTTCTGTATCACCTACATTTTCAAAACTCCTTTCCTTGACCAGGGAGCTAATTCCTCATAACAAAGAATAAAAAATAAAGGGGAAAAAAGCAGTTTAGCAAAACCAACCAACATATTAACCAAGTATGACAATTGATTATTGAGGGTTTCATACAAGATCTCCTTTACCTGGGAAGAAAGGATAAGTATTTTGCATCAAAATTTTCAGAATTCAGTTTTGATTTTTTTGGCTGTTCTTTCTGTTGATGTTGTTGTAGCCATTGTCAGTGTGGCTTACCTGGTTTTGCTCACTTCACTTTGCATCAGCTCATAAACATCTTTTTATGCATCTCTGTATTTTCCAATTTCCTATGCTGTAGCAACATTCTATCCCATTCCTGAACCACAATTTATTTACCTGTTTTCCATTGTTTGGGCATCTACTTTGTTCTCAGGCCTTTGCTATTATGAAATATATTGGTGTATACAGAACATGTGGACTTAGGTTCTCCTATTTCCATGTTAAGAATTCCTTGTGTGTGGGGTGGCTAGGTGGCGCAGTGGATAGAGCACTAGCCCTGGATCAGCCTCAGACACTTAACAATTACCTAGCTGTGTGGCCTTGGGCAAGCCACTTAACCCCATTTGCCTTGCAACAAAACCTAAAAAAAAATTCCTTGTGTGACCTGTTTTCCCACCTGTCAGGAAAGCAATATAGGAACACATGAGTTTGAAGCTACCCTAACCAACCATCTACATTCTCCTTGAAAAATTTCCTCTAGTGATGGGCAGAACCAGAAGAACATCGTACACTCTAACAGCTACACGGGGGTGATGATCAACCTTTAATGGACTTGCTCATTCCATCAGTGCAATAATCAGGGACATACCATCTGTATCCAGAGAAAGAACTGTGGAGTTTAAACAAAGACCAAAGTCTATTTTTTTAAAAAAAATAAAGTGTCTTCTGTACTACATAATTTTGCTATCTCTAATATATTTTTTTTGCAGGGCAAACAGGGTTAAGTGACTTGCCCAAGGCCACACAGCTAGGTAATTATTGTCTCAGACCGGATTTGAACCCAGGTACCCCTGACTCCAGGGCTGGTGCTTTATCCACTACGCCACCTAGCTGCCCCATAGCTCTAATCTTTTATTTTTGCCTCAAGGATATGATTTCTCTCTCAACACATTCAATTTCGATCAATGTATAGCATGGAAACAATGTAAAGATTATCAGACTGCCTTCTGGGGGAAAATTGTAAAATTCAAAATGTTACTATTGTATATGACTGGAAAACAAATAAAATATTAAAAAAATTCCTCTAGTGAAGGGGATATAGGTGTAGAATAGAAAGTTTTATCTTGCTTGGTTTTACTTCTCAAAAGAATCTTTGTTATAAGGTGAATATTCTTCAAGGCATTAAAAGGATGAGTGTGTGTATGCATGTATGAGAAAGATATTTACAGAAATGGATATAATGAACCAACAAAATGTTTCAAAAATAATTTTTAAAAAGACTGAAAATTCAGTCCCTCCTCCAACAAAACCTCAAAAACAAGAAAATGTATCAAAAAGTAATTTTTAAAAGATTGTGAAAAATGTCCCCCATTCCTTCTCCAGCAGCCCCCAATATTATAAGGCAATGCAGAGTGGCCTGGACTCAGAAAAACAAGGTTTAGAAGCAGCTGGCTGGATAGTGCACCGGCTCTGAAGTCAGAGAACTTGAGTTCAAATATGGCTTCAGATATTGTTATCTACTAGCTGTGACCTTGCGCAAGCCACCCCATTGTCCCACCAAGAAAAAAAAAGAGAAGAACAAGATTCAAATCCCTGCTTGGTGATATATTTAGTATTTTATTAGGGTTTTTTTTTTGCAAGGCAATGAGGTTAAGTGACTTGCCCAAGGCCACATAGCTAGGTAATGATTAATTGTCTGAGGCCAGATTTGGACTCAGATACTCCTGACTCCTGGGCAGGTTCTCTATCCAATGCACCACCTAGCTGCCCCAATATATTTAGCATTGATGTGAACTTCGGGCAAGTCATTTCCCTTTCTTTGAGTTGCTGTTTTTCCCTGTTCTGTAAAATGAGAGAACATATGAAGGGTCTCTTCCAACTAAATTTGGTGGCCTTACAATATCTACAGAGTTAGCTGGGGTCAGGGGTATGGTACATAACCTGGATGCAGGGCAAGTCGAAATAGAGACAGCCAGGAGCCCTGGCTTCAAGGGCTAACAATGCTTGGCAGCTTTCTTCTCCACTATGCAGCTATGGCATATTGAACAAACTGGACCACAAATGAGGAGACCTCAAAGTCTCCTAATTAGCACAGACCAATCCAACCAACACCAGCCTCCAAGAGCTTTTTTTTTTTAAGTACAAGGTAGAACCTTTATTACAACTTTTTTTTTTTAAATTTTCATTCATAGGTATACAACATCTGAGAGACAGATATGGAAGAGGGGAGGGGAAGGGATATTATTATAAAATGTCACATTTATTGCTACATTACTGTTATATACAAGACAGTTCTCAAAATCTACTTAAAAAAGTTAGGATTATTTAAAAATTCCAAATAATCCAGCCAGCTGTTTTGACACTTGTATAAAATTACTTTTTTTTAAAAATGAAAAACAAAACAAAAACCAGTCATCTTGAGGCACTCAGAGACACAATTTCCCCCTAATTGTGAATTCCCCACCCCACCCCACCCATAGTTTTTTTTTCCTTTTTGCTGGGTTAGGAATATATGTGTGTATATATATATATAGATATAGATATATCTCTCTATATATCTATAAATATACATACACACATATATGCAAACATACACATATATATTGGATAGTTCAAAACTCTAATGCGTTATCTGATTTAAGCACAAGGTTCCTCAGTTATGAAGCACATCTGGACTTATAGGCAGGCAACATCAACACAACTGGGGTCCAGAGGACACCAAACAGAACAAAAATATATGCTCCCCTTCCCCAACAAAAGATTATGGGGGGAAAAATCCATGAATCAAAGCAAAGAAGAAACACCACTGGTTTCTCAGTCTTTCCCCAGTTTCTCTTCTGGGACTTGGGGCTCCCAAGAATTCATAGGTTGAGTGACTGGAGAACATCTATATGTGTTGGGGGCAGAAACTGGGCAAGTTTTGTTCTCTGCTGATGATCTCCACTGCCTGGCTAGGGAGGAAGGAGGGAAAGAGGTAGGGCTTGAAAGGAGATTATCCATTTTGTCCTGACTCACTGA
The DNA here is from genome assembly GCF_037893015.1 of Macrotis lagotis. NCBI lineage: Eukaryota > Metazoa > Chordata > Mammalia > Peramelemorphia > Peramelidae > Macrotis > Macrotis lagotis. Next base: position 648,690,323 of record NC_133666.1, on the reverse strand, counting down.
AAAATGAGACTGAGCAGCGATGAGGGCAGCACCCCCAGGGGAGATGTAGTTGATGGGTAGAGGGGAGGAATCCACTTTTTTATGAGAGAAGGCAGGTTGGGAGATGCTGGCAGATGGTATTTTGGATACCCCTTATTCTAGGTAGGTTAAAATAGAGGAGATGCCAGCATCTCCCTGCTTCCCAAGACCACAGGTGGCAAGAGAATTACCATTCCTTTCTCCTCTCCCTGTCCCACTGAGACTCTCAATTCTTTCTACAATTTAGCCCAAAGCATTCTCCTATACCTGAAATTGCTGAGTAACCTGTGTTCCATTATCATTTGGTAGTAACAGGCTTAGGCCAACCCTTATCAGCTCTCCTCTGCTGGCAAGCCATGAAGCCTTCACACGGGGAGTCAGATTCCCAGGGCATATCTTTCTTGTACTAGTTGTGTGACCTTGGGCAAGCTGCTTTTTCTAGGCCCTGTAAAACGATGGGTCTCTGAGATCCTATTTCTCTCCAGATCTCTTAGCCTTTGATCTCGTAAACATCACTGGGACTAACGGATCGGTGTATTTCTAAACAAAACCCCTGACCCTTGGGATTCTAGATGAAAATTGAAGGTTGGTTCATTTCACAGGGAGTCACTTAATTCTATGCCTCCAATGTCCAAGGGGAAAAGAGGGGTGGGCTTGCTTATTATTTGCTGGCACACAAGGGGGCAGGGGCACTTGTTCATTTCAGACAAGAATTCCTGGAAGTAGAAGGCAATGTGTCCTCTCTTTCATAGAACAGGGCCAGGCTCCTCCTCCTCCTCCCTTCCTGACAATGGGACAGTTAGGACGTGCACTCCACTTGAGCCAGAGGACACCTAAGATGGGATATAGGAGGGGCTCCCCCTTTTTTCCCCTAGGACCATAGGTATAGTCATCTTGGCCAGAATCCTGAGGCCATGCTTGCTAAGAGACTCAAGTGACTTCTAACCAGACAAGGTGGGTATGTGGAAGGAATATGGGTTAAGTATTAATGCTAGAGTTACAGCCCTGACCCAGTAACTCCCTATTTTCAGGCAGTGGCTTAGGGTACTTATCTCCCACCTGGCAGGATACCATCCTAGAGCATATTTCTTGGTAGACTTGGTAGTTTGTGAATGGTCAAAGGCAACACAACACCTCTTAGAACAAGGTCAGAGAACAGCTTTGTCTATGGGGCATGAGCTAATCCAGAAGGCAAAGCCCCATCCTAGGAACAGGACCAGGTAAGCTTGGACATTCCTGGGATCCAAGACCTTGGGGTGGCCTTCCTGATTTTTCTAAGTGTGTGGGGGAACAAGGACCAGTTGCTTCTGTGCTCTTGGCTATCAGGGTATGAGGATTATGAGAGTGTGTATGAGGGAGACTGTTGGTTGGAGCATATCCTTTGGTGTCTGCAGCAGTCAGCCAGGAGAGATAGGGTGTGCCTCATGCAAGTTAGCTCCACATGGGGTGACTTGCCTTGGCTGTTAGTGACAGGAAAGGCTTCATAAAGACGGGGGTAGTCTTCTAAGATTCTTTTTTCCCCAACCCAGCTATTGGAAAAGAGCCAAGAGTCTCTAAATCTTCCCTAAAGCAAAAATCCTGATGATTGATTCCTTCTTGGAAAAACTGTAATAATGAACTGTTCATCTGGTATCCTACCTACACCCTTGGATCATGGAATCCAAGCTCTTTCTGGTGGCTTCCATGAGGAACAAAGAGTAGTGGGGAGAAATCTATGCCGAGTAGAGTCTGAGAGACGGCCATCACTGACAAGGAGATTCCTTCACAGGATCAAGTCTGGAATTCAGACATGGGTTGGGATAGGTTGCATTGGGCAAGAACAACATGATGTGAAGTTCTCTAGTCAGGAATCAATTCTCTGAAGCTTAGATCTAGCATCCCTTGGGCAGAAACAAGGGGACCAAGTTTCTCTGGTGGGTACCATTCAATTTCCAGGGTTATCATTTTGCCTTGGCTATTCTTCCTCCTCTTCCTCCACCTCACTCAATTAGGTGACCCTCCTGTCTGATTTGTGCCCATGTCCCTTCTGAAGTCAGGGCCTCCTTCTTATAAGGATATAAACAGGACCAAGGATTTCACTGACTGAGGAAACTCCCTCTGCCACTGGGTGCTGGCATCTTTTTTCAGCAACTTATAGTCCTAGAACCCAAAATAGATTTGATGAAAATGGCCTCTAGATTGTGATTGGGTCTAAGCTTTCATCGATTTATAGAAATCATTATTGATGCCAGTCTCTTTCTTTTCTGCACCTTAGAATTGTTTTGTGACTTGCCTCAGGAAACAATGGCCAGGATAGGATAAAAGTGAGATGGGAGAGAGGCAGCCAGGTGTGGGGGATATAGGGAGGACCATGCCAGTTTATAATTTTTGGTGGGAAAGGGAGGAGGGAGAGAGAAAGAGCAGCAATGTTTGTGGTCCCCCCTCCCAGCCCCGTCTAGTCCAGAAAAACTCCCTACACCAAGAAACCAGGGAATGGGGCGCCTCAGGAAGCTCAGCCTCTGGGAATCCAAGGGAGGGGGCAGGGAGGGAAAGAAAGTGCTCCCTCTGCCCACTTCCTCCCAATCTGAGGTGGCTCAGAGCAATAAGGGGTGTACAGTTCATGAACTTTATATGTGTAAGACATAGGGAACACAAGACTTGGACAGCTGGGGTGGGTGGGGAGGGGGGAGCAGAAGGGAGCCTTGGAATAGATTTTAAAAAATAACACAGGAAAAAGTCCCCTAAATAAAACCACTAAAAAAAAAAATCAAGCCCAAACAGAAAAAAAAAACAAAACACAAGATGAAACCGAGAAACACCCACATGGCTCCATTCACACTGAGCGGCTTCCCGAGGAGTCAACCTTGCTTTTTAACCCAGTCTCTTTTTAATACAACTTTTAATAATCTGGTTGATCGTAGAGAGGCAACATTTAACTATAGAAACAGCAGCAGAAAAGCATGGGACACAAGACTTGTTTTTTTTATACAAAAAAATTTGTCGCTTACAAAACATACGCAAAAGAAGCTTTAAAAAAAAATCCCAAAGGTATCGCTATTTTCTTCTACATAAAAAATCTCATAACTAATGTTCTTTTATTCTCCTTTAAAAAAAAAACCAGCAAACAGAAATATTAGGCTTAGGCACAATTGCTGCTGGCTGTTTGTGAACAAGCCAAGTTTAACACAGCGTCTCCCCTTCTTAACTGAGTGATATGTATTGACTCTTCCATTCTTTATACTTAAGGCAATTTTTTTTGACGAAGTGTTTATTTTCTTTCCTTCTTTCCTTTTTTCCCCTCCTTTAAAAAAACCAAAACCAAAACCAAAATCAAAACATTGCTCCTTACGGCGTGGGCCAGGGTCTCCCATCTCAGGGGCAGGCGTCAGTGAAGGAGGGCCAAGATTTTTCCATTTTAGGAAGATAGGTGAGTCACAAGGCTTCCTAGGCAGCGGACCTAAGAGAGAAGAAAAGGGCCAAAGAACCTGATAAGATGGGGAGATTGCCAATTCACGATGACCAAATGACAGTATTTGGAACGTCTTCACAACATGGAATTTTTGAGCTGAGGAGGGCATTATGGCATAGAACACCAGAGTTGAAGGTTGATAGGGTTAACCTGTTGTACTTAGGCCTGGTCAGGACCACATTTGGAGAACAGTGTTCAGATCTGGAGATTGTCATTTAGAAGGGACTGACAGGAGGGAGGGTACCCAGAATGTTCATAGGATTATATACTTAAGACTTTGAAGGAACCTGAGAATTAGGCTAATTCAAGTGCCTTATTTTACAGATACGGCAGATGTGGTGAAGAACCCCAAATGTAGATGATCTAAGAATCAAATGAAGGAACTGGGGTGGGGTAGTGGTTGTATTCATTCTCAAGAGAAGACTTCAGGGGTGGCTAGGTGGCGTAGTGGAGAAAGTACCGGCCTTGGAGTCAGGAGTACCTGGGTTCAAATCCGGTCTCAGGCACTTAATAATTACCTAGCTGTGTGGCTTTGGGCAAGCCACTTAACCCCATCTGCCTTGCAAAAACCTGAGAGAGAGAGAGAGAGAGAGAGAGAGAGAGACAGACAGACAGACAGAGAGAGAGAGAGAGAGGGAGAGAGGGAGAGAGAGAGAGAGAGAGAGAGAGAGAGAGAGAGAGAGAGAGAGAGAGAAGGAGAAGACTTCGGGGAAACATGGTACCTGTGTATGGGAATGTCCTAATGAATAGATTCAGGAGTAATAGGGAAGAGGTTGCTAAAAGGCAAATATAAACTCCACTTAAGGCAAAATTTCCCAGCAAGTTGAGGGCTCCAAACATGGAATGGATTACCTTGGGAGGTGGTGGGTGTTTCTTCTTTAGAGATCTACAAACCAAGGCTGGATGGCTACTTAATTGTTTCAGAGAGGGACTCTTGGTAAAGTATAGCTAGGGGAGGTCCCTCCCAACTCTGTGGTTCTTTGATCCTTGTGAATGTACAATATCAGGGTTGGGAAGGACCTTAGAAGAGAGGCAATGCGTACTATATTCAGAGTTAGAGGTCCTGGGTGCAAGTCTTATTAGCAAATTACTGGGCAAATGATTTAACCTTCTTGGGTCTCAGTTTCCTCATCTTAAAAACTGGCAAAAGGTGGGGAGAGGACACTGGACCCCTTGAGAGAGTTGTGAAAGGGTCCACAAATGGGTACTGGACCCTACTGTAGAAACCATAAGCAACTGGCATTTCTGGGATATGTTTTGGACATAACCACTCCCATTCCATATCTCCATTTCCTTTGTGAACCATAATTCATTTGCCCCAACCTTCTTGGCTCTAGTCTTTAGTGTGGGGCCTCTGGGGGTGGTCAGAGGGTGGAGCTAACCTCTCCTCCCAGAGAATGATTCAGGAGCATAGGATGACAGATGCCTCAGGGACACCAGTGGTAGAGATGGAGGTGGGTGTTTTGGGATGGAGATGACTTTGCTTTGGACCCTGACCAAGAATTGGCTGTGTCATGGGCAATGGGTACAAAGGAAGGCCCAACAGGTTTTAATTGCCCAATCTCTGCTAGGTTGGATTCTGACAACTGAGATCATAAATTCAGACTAGAGAGAGAAGTGAGAAGGTGGTTGTGATGGGGTATATGTGTGCACACATACACTCCTGTATGTGCAGATTTTTGATTCAATAAGAAAAACTTTCTAATAACAGGAGCTGTCCAAAGTAGAATGGACTATCTCAAAGACCAAATAGTGGTACCACAGTTATTTGTGTTACATGTTACAGAAGTGGTACAGTGGATAGATCTAGGGGCCTGGAGTCAGGAAGACCTGAGTTCAGATCCATTCTCAGACATTATCAGCTGTGTGACCCTGGGCAAGTCACAAGCTTGCTCAGTAAAAAGTTGGAGAACAGAATGGCAAACCACTCCCTCTAATTTTTGCCAAGAAAACTCCATATGGGTTCATGAAGAATCAGACAAGACTGAAAACTAAACAACACCCCCCCCCACTCCTACACATATTGGCTGAAAAAGAACCATAGAGTATTAAGGAAATATAAGCAGATAGTGTGGATGGAATAGAAGGAGTCTTGCATTTGAGTCTTGGTTCTGCTATCTAGCTAATAGATGGGAGTCCCTGTGAAATTTCTTTCTCTTCCCAAGTCTCAGTTTTCTGATCTACGAAATGTAGGTTAGAAAACTTACACCTCCTTCCTAGGAAAGCAATTGAGAAAAAAAAGGAATTTGTCAACTGGAAAGCACTTCAGGGTTATTGTCACTGATGTTAAGGGGTCAGAGACAGCTCAGCCCTTGTTCAGGTGATGGGTTCTACCCATTAGATTCATTCAATTCATTCTTCTTAATTAAATTCATTTCTTTTTGTTAATTCACAGGGGAGAAGAGGGATGGCTCTCTTAGGGTATGTCATTTTGGGGGTGGCAAGCAAATGGTCATGAATTATAAGGAGGAAATTTGGGGGCTCTGAAGAAGGGGAAAGCCATCAGGTATCTGCCATCTCATCTAGCAGCTGACCAAACAAACAAGTTGTACCATCCCTGCGGGAGGAAGAGGCACACCCCAGCAGGAGCTGCAGGCTGTAGCTCTAAGGGGTTGGGTGTGTTCTACATACCACAAGGATGTGTAAGGCCCAGGTGCTTTCTGGGGCCATGTTTTTAAATGATGGTGTGTTATCTCTTTCCACATAGGCTATTCTCAGTTATCTGCGGGGGGGGGGGGGGGGGGGGGCAGATACAGATAATCCTGAAAACTCAACCATCTAAACTAATGGTTTGGGTAATGCAACCTAAACTCACAGAATGTCAGTTCTAGAAGGGCTATAGAGGTGATCTAGGTCAACCCTTTCATTTTACTGATGGGGAAACCGAGGCTGAGAAAGGGTAAGCGGTTGTACCATGACTTAAACTCAATAGCCCAGGTGCGGGGTTCCTTCTAATACTCCACTGTTAGTTCCAGGAGTCAGAATTCATCAGTCATCAAGACACAATTTGGGGTAAGAACAAAGAATGTCATTTTAAAAAAATACAAGTTTCTTGGGGAACAGAATTACCTCCCTTTGTTCTTTGTATCTGCAGCACCCCACACTATGCCTTGTATACAGCAAGCACTTAATAAAGCTAGTCTGTCGATTAATTATATTGAACTTCATCAATAATTACAAGAACATTTATATGGAGTTTTTCAAGTGTCATCTCATTGGATCCTCACAATACCTCTAAAAGGCAGCTACCATTATTGTTTCTGTTCTGCAGGTGAGGAAACTGAGGCAGACAGAAGCTAAGTGACTTGTCCAGATCACACAGCTACTATCTAAGGTCTTCCTGATTCCAGGCCCAGTGCTCTATCACCTGTGCCACCTTATTTTCAACATCAGTCACCAAACAGGACCGTATAACTTTATATGATGAGAACAATAAGAAAGAGCACCTACATCACAGGGTTATTATGAAGATCAAATCAGATACTATTTATAAAAAGCTTATTAAACTTTAAAGCAACAAAACAATAAAACTACAACTACCAGCACTTACTAGTAGCACTGATATTACTCCGATACTACTACTACTTCTACTTCCTGATTATCTATTTCTAGCATAGATCCCCCACTTGACTTTCTCAATTGACTGTGGCCTTGGGGAACCAGTTATAACCCAGCTGATTATTTCTATGTGTAAAGAATAAGAGTTCCCTAAAGGAAGATCTGTTTTTTTCTTGTTGAGATTTTGCACTTTGGTACATGGCCTTTTGCCCATTATTTTGATTGCCCATAGGGATTTCTGGTGGGGTTCCAGATATGAGAAATCATCAGATGAGGGAAAACTTCACTTTATTACTCATAATCAAGGAATCAATACAGTAAGAGGAAAGTTTAGGGGGGTGGAGCAGTTTAGGAACCCCTCCATATTAATTTAAATAACTGTGGTTTGCTCTCCTCAACTCCAAGAGCTTTGTTATCCACACACTTCATTTTTCTGAGAATCTGACAAAGATATCATGCCTTTCCTGATCCGACAAAATTGAAGAAAATGTTCAAAGCACTTTTAGTGGCATCATCTTATTTTAGCCTCGCCAATAGCCTCAGAAGTGGGCATAACAGGCACTGTCAGAACCAAATGTTGGATTGAAACCTGGACTTTCTTGTCTTTTAAGGTGATCACATGCTAGCATCCCTTGGGCAATAGGGCGATCCCACTCCTGCCAACAGCAGGTCAAGGACACTCAGGTAGGGCTGGCTGGATGAGGAATAGGATGACTCACAAAGAGATCCAAACAGAACCACAGAATCCAAGTTGGAAGGATCTGTCTTCTCAGTCCAACTTGGCAACAAGCAAGATTTTCTTGTACCATTATTCCCTCTTTCCATGTCTGGAATGTCAGCAATGATCTACTCAATGACCCCCCCCCCCCACCCCCGGAAGGGCCAGGGAATTCATGAGTTCCCGAGGCATTATTTATGGATAACTCAAATTGTTCCCAATGTCAAGCCCAAATTTGCCCTAAAAAAAAAAAAAAAGCCATTCATTATTCCTGGTTCTAATCCTTTATCTTAACTGGAAAAAGTCACCATTTGCTTTGATTCTCTAACATTCTCAGTTCCTTCAAAGGATTCCCATGTGACCTATATTTGAGGTCTTTCACCATGCTGGTGACCATCCTATGGACACTCTAGTCTATGTACTAAAATGTAGTGAATATGATATTACAGATGTAGTCTGATGTAGTCAGTGGGCCCATTGCCTCCCTATCCTAGGATCTCTTAATGAAGCTTAAAGATGTTATGAGCCTCTTGGGGCTTATATCTACATATCTGGGCACATGCAAACCTAGATATACAACACTCCCAACCACTATGCTTGCACACACTCTATATGTGTCACAAAGGTATGTGCACATACAACCATATCATGATTAAAGTCCCTTCAAATTGATTTCAATGATTTCTTTCCCCAAACTGTCCACTATGTCATACCCTTCTGATACTCAAGACTGATTTTCTGCAACCAAGTGCGAGGCTTTTCATTAGATTTGACTCTGTGCTTTTTGGGAGCCTGGCCACTCTGAGTCACCCATCACACATGGCAGTTATCCAAATAAGTGGATGAAGCAAAAGATGGCAAACTCTACAAACCTGATAAAACTCCATGGCCAACTAACTGTAGAGCTTCTCCAAAAGTAGTCTGGAAGCTCAAAATATGAAACTAGGCCCAGTTGGCTTCAGGAGATATATACCTTTACATGTGTCCAACAGGGTTGTGACCGTCGCCCAGGCCTGGATGACCAGCTGAAAGTGTCATCTGAGGATCACCAACCACTCCGGACACTTTCTCTTCTTCCCGACGCTTCAAGCAGGCAGCTTTGGGGTTTAGATTGCGCTCTGTTGAGACAAGGGGCAAGAACACAGACCCAATGGGGGCAGGCCAAGACTGACAAGTGGATGGGAAAGTGAGAACAGGAAAAAGTAAGCTAGAGATAAGAAATGGTTGGGGGCTCTGACGCCAAATGATATGGAGGGATGGTAGTAGTAAGAAAGGAAGGGGACCTGAAATAATCTGTTCTTTGGGCTACTCTCTCTGGGGAAGGGGCTCCCTTCCTTCCCATTTAAAACATCTTTCCCTCCCCTACCAGGGCCTAGCTCACTCTGCCCCAGGGGGACTTAGCAATGGGGAAGGAAATGGAAGTGATTATTGATACTGCCAAAGAAACCTCATCTAGGGTTGGACCTTCAGACATCCTTGAGTCTAACCCTCTTGTTTTAGGCAAGGTCACACAAAGAGAGCAAAGGGCAGGGCTGGAATTTAAACCTAGATCCTATAAGCTCTAGACCTACTCTCTACTGTATCCTGCAGCATGACCTGGTCATCAAGCATTTAAATACTGCGACAAGGTCTGACCGAGCTGCATATTACAGGCTACTACACCATCTGTCATCCAGTCTGAGGGAGGTCAATGGTCTGGTGTCCACCTGCTCAGACCCCACCAGGACGATGGTTTTCACATTTGAGGACTCATCTTGGGAAGGCTGGGGAAAGCTGGTATGCTTCCAGCGGAGGTGGGGTCTGGTTGGTGAAAAAACTAGAGCTACTTAGGAAACAAGTGGGGCTGTTTAGTCTAGAGAAGACAAGACTCAGCAAAGATGGTCAAATTCACTTCAGGTCAGCTTCTAGTGTGTTAAGAGACCATGAACTAGGTGCTCATGTTCTGACAAAAGGGGAAAAAAAATCCATCCCTGACTTCAAGGAGCTTGCAATTCTACCAGGGAGAGGTAGTACATACACAGATTTGGTAGAGAAAGGGGCAGAGATCAAAGTGCTTTGGGACTATTTGAGTAGGAAAAGGAAGAGCGAAGGGAAAGTGGACACAAAGAGCTGAAAGAATCAGAAGGGATTTCATGAAGAGGGAGCATCTCTAGTGACACCACAAGAAAGCATGGAGGTGTGAGGTTTGAGGACTGACCCCTGAGAGCAAAAGGGACCACTGGGGTTCAAGCTCCTCATTTTACAGATGAAACTGGTTTGTTATTTAAGGTCACATGGGCAGAGAGGTTAGAGTAGGTATTAACCTAGTCTGACAAGAATATAATCCCATGGTGGGAATTCTTTGACATAAAGCTAGAAATGTTTCTTGGAAGATCACAGAAGCCTTACATTTTGAAATGATCCCAGATGTAATAGGAACCTCCCAAAGTTTTATGAAGAGGAACCTGTTGACCTATACCTTAGAACAGGGGTGCCCAGTTCAACAGTCATAGAAGGCCTGTGAAATCATTTGGTTTAGCACTGCCACAGCAACTGTAGGTGGGACTCAAAATTCAATAAATCGAAGAGCTTTTCAGGGGTGAATTAATTAAATATTTGACCAAATATAGCTAGGTGGTACAGTGGATAGAGCAAGGGCCTGGAGTCAGGAGTACCTGAGTTCAAACCTGGCCTCAAATATTTAATAATTACCTAGCTGTGTGACCTTGGGCAAGTCACTTAACCCCACTGTCTTGCAAAAATTAAATAATTTTAAAGTTGGTATTTTTGTATGGTTTGCAAATTATGTTATAAATATCCAAATAGTCCTTGGTAGAAAAATCCCCATCCCTGCTTAGAAAGATAGTGTTGAGATTTCGAGCCTGGCGTCTGGGCTACTTCTGGAATAGACGACCCTCCATCTGCTGAATGGGCATTTGTGGCTCATGTGCCAAATCTCGTTTAAAGTCCCACCTTCAGGAAGAAACCTTTGCCCAATCCCCCTTCACACCCAGAGGCTTCCCTCAGTTGACCTGCATGTTGTCCCTCCAGACCCTGTCTTTCTGTCTGCTATCTGGCCTGGGGCCTGATGCAGAGGTTGTTTAATAAATGTCTGTTGACTAACGAGAAGGGAGGGTGACACAATCAACAGAAACGGGAGATGGGGTGTAGGGCAGAAGGACAGGAGTATGGGGGGGCAGGGAGAAGATAATGAGGTCAATATTTTGTATATTGAATTTGACTGGCACAGTGTGATAAGATGTCTAAGGTTGGGATTGGAGTTCAGAAGGAAGTACAGGGTTGGCCAGAGATCTGAGTCACGAGTAAAGGAGTTCACTGAAGCAGAGGGAACAGATGAGATCATGAGGAAGGGGAAGAGAGAAGAGGAAGGAAGACTCAGGATGGAGCCTCAGGGATGCCCGAGCTTAGCAGGCTGGAGATGCCCACACACGCACACACAGATACGCATAGATGGACGCACACAGACAGGCAGGCGAGTGTCTCTGGGCATGGGGGCTCCCGGAGGCGAGGGGTGGCACCCGCCTCGTACCGTACCTCGCACTTGCTGTTCGAGGCCCAGAATGACCTGCACGGCTTGCTGAAGGATGATCAGTTTGGTCTGAGCTTTGTCCGATTTTAAATGCATCTGACACATACGTCCAAGTTCTTTGAACGCCTCGTTTATGTCTCTCACGCGCACCCTCTCCCTGGCGTTATTGGCCATCCTCCTCTCCCGGTCCCTCAGATCCTTCTCTTCCAGTGACAGGGCCTCGTCGGTGCTACTGGATTCACAGCAGCAGAGGCATTAATCAGGGAGGGCAGGCTCTCTGAGGGGCTGGCGTGGCAGGAGGGGAAGAGGCACGGCAGGGCAGGTGGCGACGGGGCAGGGGAGGTGACCCAGATGGGGCAGGGGAGGTGGCCCAGACCGGCCGGCACCCCTGCCTTGGGGCCAGCCAAGGTGCTGGTGAGATCCTTGGCAAGGACCCAGCAGGGCTGGGAATGGGGACAGGGAGACTAGAATTGGGCCCGTAACGGTGGTTTCAAGGAGCTGGGTGTCAGTGGTGTATGGACATGTGTGGCATTGGAAGGTGCTTGTCCCCATCCATGAGTGTTTCTGTATATGTGAATAAAGGATGACTTAGACCAACAGTAGAACCCATGGCAATGTTAAGGGAGGCAAGAGGCAGGTCTAGACCAGGACACGACCAACTCTGAGCTTTTCCTTCTCAACTCACAGCTAACAGAATACACCCATCTTGCAGAGGTCCACCCTTGGGGCTACCACCTCCTGAGAGAGGCTCAACTTGGGGAGGGGTGGTGGGCTACAGCCTCTTAACTCACTTCACTAGCTTCCTTCTTCCCTGTACAACTTTTTCTTCCCAGAGCAAAATTCGTACTAGGATTCAGTTTTGGCATGGACTATGGATTATTTTTCTATCAGATGGAGCAAAACATGCCTTCGTGGGTGGTTTCATGCTTGATCTGGCACAGCCTCCACAACCTAAGGAGTGCTGTATATAGGGGGGATCTCTGGTAGGGACAGTTGGTGGACTCACAACTAGTCAAGGTCAAGGATCACTCCCCTGGCTTCTCAGAGAATTTTTAAAGTGCTAGATAATTATTAATAATGACATAAAAAAGCTCTATCTACATATAACATCTATATGTATGTTGTATGTATAGTATATATTATCTATACATATATAATGATAATAAAATGTCATTAATTGGAATTACTATAAAATAATTGCAGGGTCTGCTTTTTCATCTCATACCTGAGATGTGTTATGGGGATTCAAATAATGGAATCACAAGATTAGAGACCCTGGGACAGATAGAGTTGGGACATTAGTAAAATTGGAGTTAGCCATGGAGCCCAAAATCACAAACCACAGATCGCACAGAACATGGCCTACAGCCTGTCCCAAGACCAACTGGACAACTCCAGAACCAGTATCCAGGATGGTCATCTACCTCTTCTGATTCACAAACTGTTCAAAGACACTAGCCCCAGCATGAAGAAAATTGGGGTCTTCTGAGTCAACTTCCAAATCTGAGTATTGTCTAAGCTTGTATCTTCTTGGACCAGCTGGTTCTAGATTCTGATAGGTGCAGGGGTGGGAGGGCGGTAGGCCCCCCCCCCCATACCTGCCTGCCTTGAGCAGTTAAGATGGGGTAGGGGATGGCATTCCACCCATGTCCCAGTTAGCACCCTGAACTCAAACCCTTCCACAAGCCATCTTGGGAAGTAGGCATAAAATAGGACAATAGCAGAAGACCAAAGTGATCGTGACCAATGGTGATTTTGTCCCTGGTCTGGATTGGTTTTCTCTCCCCCTCTCCCACCATCCCTTGTTTTGGAAGAGGATTTAGATTTGGATGCCTGGCCCTCAACTTCGATCCTGCCCCGGCCCGGGCTCCGTCTCCATCAGCAAGTACAAGGTAGGGAGTGGGCCACCGGGGGGTCGGCTGGGGACTGTCTGTGGGAGATCGGAAAGAAATCAACGGGGGGAAAGGAAAAAGAGTGGGAGAGAGAGAGAAGAGGATGAAAGAGAGAAGGTGAATGAGCAGGGGAAGGGAGGGGGGATTATCAAACACACATTGCAACAAGACGCAAAATATTACAAAACAAGAGGCATGAGTAAAGTCCAAAATGCCACTATGAGACAGCGGAGGGCAGGCAGAGGGGGAGGGAGGCTCAGGCCCCAGGCCCGACATTCCAATCCGAGCAAAAGTGCTGCAGGGAAGAAAGAGTTAATGCGGCAGAAGGGATTTTATTTTTTTTGGGGGGGAAGGGGGCAGAACCCAAAAGGAGAGGAAGGGGTTAATGATGAAGCACACAGGTTCCAGACTTGAAAAGCAGAGGAAGTTAGAGACAGAGAGGTCATTGCTCCAAGAGATAGCGGAGAGGTTAGTGGACCTAGCATCAAGAGCCTAGTTCTGATGCTTATTGGATGAGTCTGGTCAAGCAATTTCACCTCTCCGTGCCTCAGTTTCCTCCATCTGTAAAATGGGGATAACGATGTTCAGAGAGGCAGCAGCATGTGGTGGGGGAAGCTCTCTATTTGGAGGCACAGGGAATCCTAGCTCTGCACCTTCTTAGTGGTGTGACTCTGAATGGCGTGCTTCCCTGCTTTGCACCTCAGTTTCCCCATCTGTAAAATGGGGAAGATATAGATGAGATGACAAAAGCTTTCTTTGCTGGATGCCAGAAGACTTCGGGCTGGGTCAGAAGGTGGGTGGGCTTTAAAACACAGAGGGTCTGGGGTAGCTAGGTGATGCAGAGGCTAGAACACCAGCCCTGGAGTCAGGAGGACCCGGGTTCAAATCTGGACTCAGACACTTAATAATTGCCTAGCTGTGTGACCTTGGACAAGTCATTTAAACCCCGTCACCTTATATAAAATTTAAAAAACACCCCAAAACCAGAGGGTCTGTATCTTCTGAGTGAACTGAACAAGATTTGGATGGACATCAGGAAAGGGGCTATACAGGCAGAAAACTACACCTCATGTTCGGGCAAGATTATCTAGATTCTGCTACTGTGTGAGTGTGACATGTTCCATAGTTTCCATCTCCTAACCACCCTTCCCAATAGAAGGAAGCAGAATCTCCTTTAGGCCAATCCCAGGGCTCCCACAGGGGTCTCTGGGAAGAGAGAATGGTGGAGAATCGGTCATTCCCTCACCAAGTGTCAAAAGCTGCAAAGCCCAGCGCACCAGAGGGGCAGTCTAAAAAGCCCCAACATGTGAGGTAGTTTTAAATTTAGACTGAGATCTCTGGTGTGTGTGTGTGTGTGTGTGTGTGTGTGTGTGTGTGTGTGTGTGTGTGTGTGTGTAATTCAGATACTCATGTCAAGGATCTTGTATGTCAGCAAATGTGACTCTATGTGTGTGCATGTGAATGTGTGAGAGTGTGTGTGTGTAAGCATGTTTATGAGAAGTTCAGACACTCAACCTAAGGTTTCTCCTGCTGTCAAGGACCTTATTTAAGCATTCTATCAGGGGTCTGCTGGGGTATGTGTGTACGGCTTGGTGAGGGTAGACAGGGAGAGAAGCAGGGTTGGGAGGGGGAGGGAATGCATCGGGGAAGGAGAGACGGGAAGCAATGAAGGGGCTGGGGAGGCCCCCGGGGTGGGCCCAGGAGCCGCAAGACAGACAGACAGCCAGACTAACGGACAGACAGACAGACAGACAGCCCACGCCGGCCGGCTCCGTCCCAATGCTGGGCCCCCCCAGCACCGCGGGCCTCTCACTGACCTCGCACTTGCTGTTCCAGGTTCAAAATAACCGACACGGCCTGGTGGAGAATTAGAAGTTTGGTCTGCGGTTTTTCACTGTTAAGGTGGAGTTGGCACATGCGGCCGAGCTCTTTAAAGGCCTCGTTGATGTCGCGGACACGGAGGCGCTCACGGGCGTTATTGGCCACCCGCCTCTCCTTCTCTCTCTCCGCTTTCTGCTCTGGGGGGAGAAGTTCGTCCTCCTCATCCTCATCTTGACTAGGGGGTTCCGAAATGAGAGAACGAGACAGGGAACATTCTCCGTGGGTGCCCTTTGGGCTTGGGGCAGGGGACCCCAGGCATCCTGTCTTCGCACCCAGCTTGCTGGGACTTTGAACCCCAGTTCTGCTGTCCACCCCACCTTCTGAGTGCCTCCTGCCATCTTGCCATGGGTGTGAGTGTGTGTGTGTGTGTGTGTGTGTGTGTGTGTGTGTGTGTGTGTATGTGTCCCCAACAGCAGTTACCAGGAATGTGGATGCGTGCATGGGGGTGAGGGCACCAGTACAAACCCACCTGACCTCTATAGAAATGCATGTACATGTGTCTGAAGGATTGGGCAGGCAGCCTGTAAGGGTAGCATGGGGAGGGAAGTAGGACTTGGGGTCTTATACTGCCTCTTCTACCTAGGTCTGGATTTGGGAAGAGGGGGCCTTGGGACCTAAGGGAGTTGAGACACAGGGTGGGAAGTCAAGTCAAAGCAAGATCCCTTTGACAAATGGCCTTTGGCTCATGCCTGAACAAGGGTTGAGCCACCACCCTCCCAATGGACCAGGGAAGATGGCTACGAAGGAAGGGGTGAGGGGGACGTGGGAGAGGGGAAGTCACGCAGAGAAGGATTGGCTCCCAGGGGGCACCTTGTTCGAGTCCGGGAGGGCTTCATCTCCTTTTTCTCCTCCTCCGAGTTGTCCGCTACGGATGTGTTTTCTTCATCTTCTTTCTCTTCCCTCTTAATCTCACTGGCTCCTGAAGAACCACCAGCTCTCCCCAGCCCCGACGTCAAGCCTGTGGCATTAAGGAAAGAGACCAGTGAGAGACAAAAGACTTCCATATCCTCCCCAGCCAAGATTAACAACAGAGAAAAAGATGGCAACCTAGTCTCAGAGGCAGGAGGAAATGGTTTTCTACCTCAACTGCTTACAAACTGTGCATCTATAGGCAGACACCAATCAATAAACATTAAGGACCCACCCTGGGGCAGACCCTGTGCTAAGCAATGGGAATACAAGATGAGTCAAAAGACAGTCCCTGTCCTCAAGGAGTTTACAATCTAATAGGAAAGACAACAAGCCAAGGAATATACACAAAGCAAGTTCACTACAGGAAAAGCACAAGAATTAAGAGGAGTTAGGTAAAAGCTGGGACTTGATGGAAGGTTTTTTTTTTTGCAAGGCAATGGGGTTAAGTGACTTGCCCAAGGCCACACAGCTAGGTAATCATTAAGTGTCTGAGGCCACATTTGAACTCAGGTCCCCAATTCCAGGGCTGGTGTGCTATCTACTGCACCACCTAGCTGCCCCTAGAAGGTCTTTTTTGAGAACAGTCAGCAAATCCCAAACTGGCTGCTCCAAATGTCCTTCCATTCTTCACTCAGCAGAGAACCTCACCCCATACTTTACACAGAAAGTCCTCTCCATTTCCTTAAGCTATCAATCTCCTTTTCTCAGTCAAATCCTACAAAACAGCTACCTAGGAGGTTCAGTGCTTCCATTTCTACTCCTCTCTCTTTCTAATCCTTTGAAATTGTCTTCTGATTTCAAAATTCAACTAAAATCACTCTCTCCAAAGTTGCCACTGATTTTTCTTCTACTTTTTTTAAAGTTTTTTTTTCTTTTAGGTTTTTGCAAGGCAAACGGGGTTAAGCGGCTTGCCCAAGGCCACACAGCTAGGTAATTATTAAGTGTCTCTGAGACTGGATTTGAGCCCAGGTACTCCTGACTCCAAGGCCAGTGCTTTATCCACTATGCCACCTAGCCACCCAACAAACGTATTTTTCTAGTAACATGCAAAGACAGTTTTCAACATTCATTTTTTTAAGGTTTTGAGTCCTACGTTTTTCTCCCTCCCCTTTGACAGCAAGTTTTCCGCTGATTTCTTGTCAAATCTGAGAAGTCTTTTCTCTCAGTCCTCATACTTCCCTGGTCACTCTGTAACTGGATACTGGTGATCACCTCCCTTCTAGTGTATCTATAGGCCTCTGGGTATCCCTCCTACTCCTCTATGGTTCCCCCAGTTGTCACCCCTTAACTGAGGGTACTGTCCCCCAAGGCATTTGTCCTAGAGCCTCTTCTTTTTTCTCTTTGTATTCTCACTTGGGGAGTTCAATTACTCCAAAATTTAATTATCATCTCTATGCAGAAGACTTCCAGAATTAAATAATCAGCCCAAATCTCTCTCTGGAGTTTCAGTCACAGATCACCAACAGCTTAACGAACATTTTGAACTGGATATCCTGAAGACAATCTCAAACCCAAAAATCATCTTTCCCTCCCAAATTCTCCTTTCTTAATTAACAATTCCTTATTTCTTCTGAGGACACCATCATCCTCCTCCCAGTCAACCTGGACTCTTCACTTTAACTCATCCCCCACAGTTAATCCATCATTAAATCTTCTATTTTCTGCCTCTAGTCACACAGCAACCACCCTAATTAGGTCTCAGTCACCTGGGGCAGAGAGTCTCTCCACTTATTCCAATCCCTGCTCTAGGTGCACAGCTATAGAAGTGATTTTCCTAAAGTACATGTGTGGTTACCTCTCCCTAGAAATGCCAGTGGCTCCCCATTGTTTCTAGAATCAAAAGAAAGCCTCTGGCATTTAAAGCTCTTTAGGGTCTAAATAACCTATTTTGCAATCTTTTTACATTATTCACCTCCATGTTCTCGATGGTCCAGCCCAACCAGCTTTCTCATTGCCATTTCCCATCTCTTTACCTTCACAGTCAGTGTGAATGTACAGTGGTCCCCCCACTCACATCTCTTGGAATTTCTGCTTTTCTTGAAGAATCAGTTCAAGGTTCATCCACCTTACGCACAAGCCCCTTTCTGGACTCTCTCCACCTGCACTTCCACTTCTGCCCAATGGCAGCTTCTTCCCTTCCTCCTCATATCCCCTAGTATTCATTCATTGCTCGTATGTACATGACCCCCCTCCCCCAATTACAGGGTAAACTCCTTGAAGGCACTGGCATCTCCATCTAATTTTCTGACTTGAGACAGGTCATTTGCCTCTCCAGGTCTTTCCCTCCCCACCCTTCCAAGCCCTCATGGTCTTACCGCTGTATGCATCCTGCTGTCGAGTGAGATCAGGGAGTGAGCCAGGCTGGGAGGGGAGTGACACATGGTTATGAAGGAGACTGGAGTTGCTGGGGAGGCCATCCTCAGTGTGACTGGCCCCTACCTATAGGACAGTCAGATGGGCCGGTCAGACGAACGGTCCTAGAATGGGATCCCTCATAACCTCTTATCTACGACCAAATGGTTTGGAAACAATGTGAGGACTGGTCAACCCCTCCCCAACCCATTCCAAATGAAGCAGGGCAAAGAAAACTGTGAGTGGAAGCCCTGAGCCTGCTTCTTTCCCATTTTGGGAAGAGAGTTAAAAGCCTCAGCAGGAAAATGAGATGAGATCTGAGTTCAAATCCAGTGGCCACTGTGTAAGCCCGGACAGGTTACATCCTCTAATAATACAACTCTAACACAACCTCTCATTGATGCTATCAAATGCGTGGAAAAGTCAGATCCTTTTCTAAGCAGGGAGTGAGATGGAAGAGATGATGATCTTCCTGAGAGCCCAGATCCAGGGTATGTTCCCAATCAGCCCTGGCTGGGCATCTACCCTGCTCACCAAGTTTGAGTGCCGCCCCAGGGGCATGACGGAGGAGGAGAAGGCCTGGCTGAGGGCTCCCACAGCCCCACTGTGCCCCGACGTGCCCCCAAGAATGCCATGCATGTCTCCCGTCTGCCCCACGGCATGACTCCTCAGTACGTGGATGGCTTCGTCTAAGTGATCTTCCATCTTGTTTTGCTGTTGGGGATGAAGAGGAGGGTGAGATGAGGGAGGAAAGAGGTGGAATTAGGATTTTCCCTTCTGCCCCCTCCTCATCTCTTGCTATCCTGTCAAAGCCAGAGCAGCTTGTTCTGACTGTCCAGTGTGGTCTCTTCCCAGCTCATGTTTTGGGGCTCTGAGAAAGGGAACACTACAACCCTTGGGGGGGGGGGAGGTGTGTGATTGCCCCAGACTGTGGAATGGAAACCCATCCCTCCTTCCTTCCAGAAGCTCAAGAGAACAAAAGAGGACTCTATTAAGGCTCTGGTTTTAAGAGGTGGTCCCTCTGTCTGTCTCACAGCTCCCTACCTCCTACACAGGTCCCTCTATACCCACAGGCATGGGGGAGGTCTTTGGGCCACAGAGTCTCTTTCTATGACTCCTAAGGTCAACCTTATTTGGAGGTAAGGCAAGAGGGAGCCCAGGAGGGGTAGATGGGCAGATATGTTTGCCTGGGGGTTGGAAGAGGAGGAAGAAGCAGGGCCACTCACTAAATTGTGAAGAGTTCCTTCGTAGCTGGGAGATAAGGCACCGGGTGCTCCTGTTCGGGGCCACTGGGATGTGCCTGAAACACAAGACATGGGTTCAAATCCAGAATCAATTGTTGCTAAGTTGTGAGACCCTGGACAAGTCACTTCTAGTCCTTGGGGCTCTGTTTACTCATCTATACAATACGTGGATCAGATTAGATGATTTTTATTTTCTTTCATCTTTGTGTTAAAACTCAAAGGTCAGGGGCAGCTAGGTGGTACAGTGGATAAAGCACCAGCCTTGGAGTCAGGAGTACCTGGGTTCAAATCCGGCCTCAGACACTTAATAATTACCTAGCTGTGTGGCCTTGGGCGAGCCACTTAACTCCATTTGCCTTGCAAAAAAAAAATCCTAAAAAAAACCCTCAAAGGTCCTTTCAAAGTTTTGACTAACAGTGTTCTAAAACCCAACATTTAACAAGTCTAAGAGTTCTGGATTCAAATCTTACTCTAATTCTAACAGCAAACAATGCAACAAATCTCTTCCCTTTCACCAAGTCTCGGTTTTCTCCCCTGTAAGATGGGAATAACAGCACCTGTACTCCCTAGTCCCAGAGCTGTTCTGAGGAAAGAGCCTGGTCTTGTAAAATCTGAAAGGATAGAGAATTTCTGATAATTTATCATTATGACCTTGAGATTTCTGCAATGCTGACTTTTGCCACAGGGGGGCATCATCCACCCACCTAACATAATTCAGCGTAGCCCATTTGGACAGGTCTTGGGGACTGGGGGACCCACCCTTGTCTCTCTCTCTCCTAAACTCCTCCCCATTCAGATTTCCTTGAATTCATCTTGGCAAGA